>NC_083278.1:25525306-25859928 GCF_963506605.1 Zootoca vivipara | reverse complement strand
TCGTGACCGACTCTGGGGTTGCACGCTCATCTCGCATTATTGGCCGAGGGAGCCGGCGTATAGCTTCCAGTTCATGTGGCCAGCATGACAAAGCCACTTCTGGCGAACCAGAGCAGCACATGGAAACGCCGTTTACCTTCCCGCTGTAGCGGTTCCTATTTATCTACTTGCATTTTGACATGCTTTCGAACTGCTAGGTTGGCAGGAGCTGGGACCAAGCAACGGGAGCTCACCCCGTCACAGGGATTTGAACCACCGACCTTCTGATCAGCAAGCCCTAGGCTCAGTGGTTTAACCACAGCGCTACCTGGGTCCCTTTTACCTTTTCCTTACCTACAGGTAAATGGGTAGAAGCTATGAAAATGCTATTGCAGACTTTTGCTTTACCCAGAAATAATGCCTACCATCTTTTTCCTGCCGTGGAATCTTGCACAGCTTCCATTCACTACAATGGGGCTTTTTGCTGGAAAACCTCCCAATGGATTGTGGTGCCTGCTGGCATCTGTGACTGCATGCACCAGGTAGTAGACAACACACGCCATATTGTACTGACCATACTCCACGAAGGAGTACGGCTTGTCCTGCCAGGAAACTATTCTGGGAGGAATTTTCCTTTCGGGCTATTTTACCTTTGCGAGCCTACCTATGTCGGTGTTAATAATATTCAGGGCTCCGTGAAGGGCTCAAACATAGAGGCGTCTTGAATAAATCCTAGTGCTCATTACAAAGCATCTGCTTGTATGTCTCAGAACTCCACATTCCAAGCAGTGAAGTGGTTTTGGTAGAACATCAAACAAAATCCTCCTTTGGCCATGTCCTGATGTGACACCCAACATGTCCCTGCCTGCTTGAGAAGCTTCTAGCTGTGAGTGGTTATCAGAAGGGAGAAACTGCTTTCTTACTTTTTACCTTGTGAGGATTCCATCATGCAAGAAAGAAACAGGGAATTAAGGGCTTTAAAAAACCAGACCAAAAACAAACCTCTGGTTTGCTTACAAACTTTCGAAGCTGAGGATTTCAATGCTTTTTTCCCCTGCTCCATAAAAAGCTTAGTGCCTGCAAATTCCAGTCAATTCTGTCCACATTTACATAGCACTAAGTCCCATTCAGCTCCACAGGGAGATTATCCACTCTTACCTTTCCTCTGCTCTTTCCTGGCACAGTTCACGATTTAAAGCTCTCGTGTCTGAGTGCCTGGGGTTGCTGTTTAGTGTTTCCTGCAAAAACCTGCTCTTTAAAGCTCAATTGGAGCAAACGTCAATCCACAGAGAAACTTTTGCACCGATTCAGCTTTAAAGAGCAGGTTTTTGCGAGGAAAGCTTGGGGCAAAAAAAGAGCGGGGCAAGGCAAAAAGTAAGTGTGCATACATTTTACCTGTGAGTAACCATGCATGGGACTCCTCTATAAGGCTGCAATCCTCCTAAACACACTTATCAAGGTGCAAGCTGCACTAAAGACTTATTTAAAGCTTTTAAAAAGAAATCTCAACGTTCAGCTAAAGAGGGCTTCTGGAGCCGCTTACAAACGTAGTTCCTGCCCTTAGGCTTACAATCTAAAAGACACAACACAAAAGAGATTGCGGGGGAGGAGGTACAGTACTTTAGAGTCAATCTGCGCAGAACCACACAATGCAACTGGGAAGGAAAGGCTTTAGCTTCCTCGCAGGATTAAGGGACCCATTCTAACAAATCCATCTGTGCTCAACAGCTGCACTGTTCATTCTGCTTGGATTGGCTTTGCCTGCACGGAGCAGGGTTGTGTGAATATGTGCATAGTGCAGCAAACCCTTTAGAAGCTTCTGTTGTGGGAGGGCCCTAAAAGTCTAGCTGTGCAACTTCAGTGTGTGGCAGTTGTGTGACCCTTCTGGCGTAGAGCAGTGTGGCTTGAAATTAGCTTAAACTGGCCAAAAGGGAGGGAGGGACAACCACCAGCACATGCCATATGCACAAAGGAGAAGAGAGTAAGAGAAAGTCACATCACTGCTACTGAAGTACAGTCATACCTCGGTTTAAGTACGCCTCGGTTTGAGTACATTCAGTTTAAGTACTCTGCGGTCCCATCTGGAACGGATTAATCCACTTTCCATTACTTTCAATGGGAAAGTTCGCGTCAGGTTAAGTACGCTTCAGGTAAAGTACAGACTTCCAGAACCGATTGTGTACTTAAACCGAGGTGCCACTGTATACCCAAAGCAGGACTTGGGTAAAATTGGGGGGGGGATTTGCCAATTCAGAATACTGCCCTGCAGAATACTAAACAAATCTAATGCATACCCATTTATCAATTGAAAAACTGCCTTGTGTACAGTGATGATGAAAAACAGTATATAAATTTAAAATTAAATGAAAAGTGCAGACCCCCCCCTTTCCCTTGACACCAATTTTATAAATAAGCATTTTGTATTCTTGCAATAATCTTTATCCTTGCAGTAATATGATCCATTTAACTATGGCGGTTAAAAACAGCTTGAATCGGACTTTGCTCTGCAAACTGTTCTCTCAAAGAGTTCTTCTTGGGATACACTTAGAAGACCTCATGCACAAAAAGTAAACGCTTCAAATAAATTCTTATAAAAAGCTTTGGTGGAAAAATCAAGTTATTACTAAAGAGACTGTGATTAAAGAGGAAGAAGCCTGTTCTAAAGTTTCCAAAAGAGAGTGTTTGTTGAATATTTTAGAAGGTAGGAATCTCAAAACTGAACTTATGCTGACAGAGATCAAACCAGTCCAAAACCCACAGGGCCCTGTCCTCTGTTCAAGCTCCTGGGACAATCATAGATGAAGATTCCTCCACAGTAGCCCAGTTGAGTCATGTGGTAAAAGAAAATCGGCTCCTGGGACATACATGTCTATTTAAAGCAATACCACTGTTCCAACAGTGAATCTTTTTCTGGGTCACTCTCTTTCATTATTGTCCTTTCCTATTTACTTTAATGACCGCTCTTTCCTTAAGGGCAGCCTTATAGTCCAGAATTACCATCTCAGATACAAAAATAGGATCTGGGTTCTAAGAGGGCACTACCTCGGGTTTTCCTATTTTAAAACTGTACACCCTAAATTACACCGGAATGCTTAAATTAGGACGTCCAAGCTGTTCTCGGACATTTCCAGCAGCAGATTAAATCTTAATAAGTCATAAACTTTCTCCTTTTTTCAGGGGAGGTTGTTTTTTGTTGTTGTTTCACATGCAGTAGCACCAAGGAGGTCTGCGCTTGAGCAGAATGTATAAATCCAGAGCTTGAATAGCTCAGTTGGTTAGAGCTTGGTGCCAATAACACCAAGGTTGTGGGTTCAATCGGGGGTTGGACTGGTTAGACGATCCTCGGGTCCCTCCCAACTCTACAGCCCTATGATTCTATGACAGGCATCCCCAAACTGCGGCCCTCCAGATAGCTAACAGGACCAGTGATTGGGGAAGATGGGAATTGTAGTCCAAAACATCTGGAGGGCCGAAGTTTGGGGATGCCTGTTCTATGACAACACTTGTACTAACCAAATGCAGTCCTCAGATAGGAAGAAAATGAAAACAGAAAATACTTAAGAGTATTTTGGCCTTTGGTGGAGGTCGAGGTGGGGAGAATAGGAATAACTGCAAATAGGGAACTGAAATGTAGGCCTCCAAAGGAACAGCCCCACACCCTTGGTCGGTTATACTATCTAGCTGGGCTGGGCTGGTTGCTCGCTAGGATCAAACATTTTGGAATAGCACATCTCAGCCTTGAAGAGGAGCCTTGCAGAAAAATGCTCTTAAAAGTGGTCCTGAGTGGAATTCAACATTGCGCTTTCCCAATGGTTCTACTTGTGCAAGCATTCCAGATTGCCAGGTGTATTTTTTTATTTAAAAAATTACCCCTCCCCCTGCTGTTCTGGGGTTCTCCTGACAGCCCCTTGAGCCAATATGGAGAGGGGGGTCCTTGCTGTGCAGTACTTGCACGGGGTTTCCGTTGATGGGGCTGGTTAGGTGAATCCCACCCATTCTGAATGTTATTTGCCCATGAGGAAAACAACGTCTCTTTCTACCCAGGAATCACCCGATTTCCTCCCTATTCTTCTGTACATGTATTTAAAAACAAAAAACAGTATTTCAGAGATGGGAAATCCAAGGCTCTGCAGATGTTGTTGGACTCTGGCTCCCATTGGCTCTAACCAGGATAGCCTATGGTCAGGAATGATTGGAGCCAGCAATATCTGGAGGCCAAAGGTTCTCCATCCCTGACTGTCCATAGTGCGGAAATATTCTGTCCTGTAAAAGACAAAGACACATAAGAGAGAGAGAGGGAGAGAGAGAGAGAGAGAGAGAATTGGCCAAGGAACTCTTCTTGAGGCAAAAACATGAGTGTGAGTCACTAATACATCAAAAGTCGTCAGTCATGACTAAGGCTGCAGTTCTAACCCTACTGACCTGGGAGTAAGTCCAACTGAATTCAATAGGACTTATGTCCGCTGAGCAAACATGGCTGGCACTGAGCTATGAAGTCACACCAAAATCAATGAAACCAATCTCAGTTGCAAGTTGGCTTAATTCCCGTTGGTGAGATTCAGTTCCCGTTGGTGAGATTCAGGTGTCCTGGTTTGGACGATCTGGAACAAGCCCTATGTCTGCACATTCTCTGTCTGCTTCCAGCTTCGTATATTATGCATTGTAAGTATTTCTGTTACCATCCTTCAGTTGTATTCGCAGGGCAGTTTACACAAAGAATAAAACAGAAACGCCTTTACGTCTAAACCTGTGAACCATGACTTGATGAAACCTTCCAAATGAGGATCAAATCAGCAATGTGATCCATTCTTCTCAATGCACCTGGCAACGTTTAGGATTTTACAGGTCAGGACTTTCAAAGCCATGAGTCACAACGTCCCACATTAGTACCGTATTTTCCGGCGTATAAGGCGACTTTTTAACCCAGGAAAATCTTCTCAAAAGTCGGGGGTCGTCTTATACGCTAGGTCGTCTTATATGCAGCCGCAGAAGCGATTTCTGGCGCTGCGGACATTTTGGAAATGGGCAGCACAGCGCCGGAAATCGCTTCTGTGCATGTCCAGACGTGATTTTCGGATCCCAAACATGTGCAGAAGCGATTTCTGGTTCTGCGGACATTTTGGATATGGGCAGCGCGGGCATGTCCAGCCCACAGACGATTGTAGGAAGAGGGGTAGTCTTATACGGTGAGCGTATCCCAAACTCTATATTTTAACTGGAAAAGTTGGGGGTCGTCTTATATGCCCAGTCATCTTATACGCCGGAAAATACTGTATTTGCTTGACACCCAAACCCAATTAATTACTAGAAATTTAGTCCATATTATTTCAATACAACTTCCTGGAACTGGCTTCGGCTGCAGCACCATGCCAGAAAACCAAAGGGCTGATGGTTCTCAGACCTTGCATAACTGGAAATGAAGTTAGCTCTGCATTGTCCCGATACCACCCACCCAAGTCCCGGGGTTTTTTTATCAGTGGGAGACCTGCTGCGGACAGTTCTAAATTTGCCCATTCCCGACCACAGAACACAATTAAAATGTACTTTAGCCTTCACCACATTCCTATGATAGAGCTCTTCCTTCCCTTTAGAGGCAGTTTAAAGAAAACAAACAACCGCTTGACCTGTGTAGGCAAGGTTACGCTTGCCCTCGTGGAAAACTATTGTTATAGCGGCCCTCTCTGCGTTGAAAGAAATGGCTCCGTCTAACTACGACAAAGTAGCAACAAATGGCACATTCATCACAATTGCACCAGAAATGTGAGCAGAAAAGGGAGAGAGCATGGCACACGAAACGGCCAGGATCCAAGAAGCTACTGTTTAGTTGTCAGTCATACTTAGAGCAACCTCCGCCTGGGCTATATCATAAATTGCTCATTTTTAAAAGCCATTTGGCACAGTCATGGGATGGCAGGGAAGGCTGCGGTTTTGGAAGCACGAGTCCGTTTGGGTGAAAGGAATGAGTTATGCAGTTGCCTCCGACACTGGCCAAATCTAACTGTGAAGGAAAACTCAAAAGGTGAAACAAGAGGGAGCTGTGGCCAATTCATGTGACCCTAAGTGGAGTTGGTCACAAATGTTTAGGTCAAGGGCATCTGAGTTTGGGCACCGGGCGATTTGATTAGGCCTCTATAGGCGTTACAGCCCGCTACACGAGTACCATCTTGAGAGGGAGAACATTCCCCTCTGTCACCACCCTGCTCCGCAAACTGGGTGGTGAACTTCTGAAGTTAGGAGCACCCTGCACTCACAGAGTCTCCTTTTGTGATTCAGAATCCAGGAAATTAGCTTTCTAAGCTGCTCTAAGGGGTTATAACACTGATTTAGTACGTGCCCCTTATTAACTCAACCCATGTTTATCTGCCCATGTTCAATGCACTTGCAGCCATTTTGTGTGGTGCAGTGCTTTTGAGAGTACTCTGCAATACTGTCTTCTGAACTCAACTGATCTACTGAACTTAACACACAAATCTGCTCGTGGGACTCAATAGGGTCGGGAAAGGTAGGCAGCAATTTGGCACCTGTAATCTGGCCATAGGCAAATTCAGACAAGAACAGACCCTAGGCTTGCTGTTAGAACCCTAGTCTACACAATATAATCTTATTTCATCACTTAATAGACCTGAAGCATACTGTGGCTAATTATGAAGCTCCCAGAAAGGACATTTATTTATCTCTGGCACGGTGGCACAACTTAGGTCTACTTTGTATGTAGAAAGAAGGAACACACTAGCTGACCTTACAGATTTATTCTCTTGCTCAAAGTACAGCTGAACTGGAGTGCTGAAGGAGTTGAGTTTTAATTTGGAAACTCCACGTAACCCACCCAGGGGGTCTGTGGCACCATTCAAATGTAACAAAAACTACCACAGAGGTATCAAAATTTTCCAAAGTAGGAGGTCCATGCTTTGGCTTTTGAAAAACAAGCAGGCCTGCCTTGCTTAGCAAACTGGGAATCACTGCAATATAGGATTCTCTTTTAATGATATAATGTACAGAGCTTCTCCAGTATGAAAGGAAATTTGACATTTTGCTTCACTAATTCATTATTTGGATAGCAGCCATTCTCGCGGTATTTAAAACTGAAAATGCATTTCTCATGCAACACTAAAATAATATATTAAACTGATAAAGTACATCAATCTAAGCATTTTACACAGGGGGGGGGGGAATTCCAGCTAAAATGACAAAAAGCAACCCAAAATCACTTTTAAAAGCAATTTACCCTGGTCCTGTTTAGCAAACTGCCAAAAATCTTGTCAACTCTGTCCTTTCTTTTGAGCTGAGATTTGTTGCCAAGAGTTTAGTAATGAGCACTCATTTTATCATATACATCTTTCCGGTTCTTTTTTTTAAAAAAAGCAATTGAATTATTTTCATGGTTGGTAGATACATAAATAGAAAGTTGTACTGTATCTCAGATTCGTTCAAAGGAACTTGCCATAATTTTTATTTTTATTTTTAAGAACAGTAAAATGTTCTTCTTCGCACCGGACGACAATAAAAGGATAAAAAGCGAAAACTGTGTGCAGAGGCCAACCGTTGTCAAGACAGCTAATGCAAGGTCCAGCACAACAATGTCCCTTTTGTCTGCACTGTCGATCCCACAAGAAGGGCAGCAGGGGGAACGTTAGAATACTGTGAGCCAAATATCTAACAGAAGAACTAGTTGGAGGACCAAACCTTATCTAGATTACTAAACTAAAACAGAGGCACAAAAAGCATTGAGTCGTGGAACCACCATTATTCGTGTCTGAAGGGTCACTCTCTTATACCTCGGGCTTTATGAGGCTGGTAACCAAAGAGCTAAATGAGCTGTCGCAGGTTTTCTGAATAGCAAGCTGCTTTTGAATGGGAAGAAAGGGCAACTGTCTGCTGCCACTGAATACATTAGGTGGAAATGGAACTAGGCTGTGCACGCTGCTATCAGGAAAGACCCAAAGTTAACTCTTAACGCTGAAACCTCAAGGCTCTGGATTTGTCCCTCTGGGCATAATCTGAACTTCGGAAGCAATGGCTGTTCTCTGCCCACCTCAGCCCTCATTCATACCATTGAGGATTGAGGAAATAGCTCAGTTGGTTAGAGTGTGGTACTCATCATGCTAAGGTCACAGGTTCGTTCCCTGTATGCATGGGTGGCCAAACTAAGGCACGGGGGCCGGATGCGGCCCAACCGCCTTCTAAATCCGGCCCGCAGACGGTCTGGGAAACAGTGTGTTTTTACATGAGTAGAATGTGCCCTTGGGTCTCCAGCTGTTTTTGGACTAAAACTCCCATCATCCCTAGCTAGCAGGACGAGTGATGGTCAAGGGTGATGGGAATTGGAATAGATGATCCTCAGGGTCTCTTTCCAACTCTATGATTCTATGACTTGTTTCCTATTGCTGGAGTTGGCAAGTGGTGCAACACCCCACACCTCTTTTCCAAACCATATTCCCCACCCCTTTATATGCAGTTCGGGCAAATCCAGGTTTTAAAGCATCTGGCTATGCTGCAGCTACATCTCGGTTTGGCCCTAACTGGCGAATATGCAGTGCTGATGACAGGGTCACGTGGGCAAAGAACAAATCACATGGGCAGCACCTTCTCCACAGATAATAGAATCATAAGAGTTGGAATGGACCACGAGGGTCATTTTGTCCAACCCCCTCCAATGCAGGAATCTTTGGCCCAAGGCGGGACTTGAACACACAACTCTAAGATGAAGAATCTCGCGCTCTACCGACTGAGCTATCAAAAGGCTGCAGCAGCCCGACTGAATTTTCCTGTATTTAAAGAAACTCTCTACTCATAAAGAACTGGAGGTCGAGGAAAAGGGTTCCAGCCTAGCATTCACTCTGGCACGCTATTCCCCCCCTCAAAAAACACACACACATTCAAACATGCAAATCCTCTGCTGCTAGTCCAAATAACAGAGCCAGGAACAGCTTTTATCGCATGATCTGAGGCTTGTCAAAACCAGGGCGAAGTCATCAGGTGCCCCTGTGGACAAAATGTGGCTTTGCTATTAACCAGAAACTTACTGTGTTGCTATCTCTGTTTTCTTAACGTACCACCACTTTTTTCCCCATTGGAAGAAATGCTTCATTTCTTAAAGAGCTGAATTTTTACATCACTTTGCAAGTATACTTAGAAAAAGAGACACACACACACCTCCCTTCTCCCCATAACCGAGCAATGTACCACCATTTAACTATTAGTAAATATACTTTTAATATTTCGATTTTTTAAAACGCAGGTATTTTGTATTACTGAAGAAATTCAAGAAATGCATGCCTTCACCAGGAATGCTAGTAGTGCCCATTCAAGCTAATATGGATGAACACATTGATGTCTTCCTCCATCTCTCTTCTCCCACATACCTCCTGGTTCTGCCAAAGCAGGTTATGCTGAGTTCTAGCATACAGTATAAACAAAGCATCTAAAAGCAATTTTGCAGGAATCAGCTCTCACCATAAGCAATGGTGGATGCCCTCTGGTGCCATGCATTGAGAGAAAGACTACCTATCAAAAGTCACAGCCTGCCTGTCATTAAGCATTTTTTGCTTTCTGCAAGTCTTTTTTTTTAAAGGGGGTTTCTATTTATATGTCTGTCAAATCCTTGCGACTTTGATAAGGAACATGGGTTCTCTGCATGCATGGCTTGCCATCATTCCTCTGAGCCTTGAGAGAGACTACCCTGAAGCCGTTCCTTTTTGCATTTATGCCCCCTGCATATGTGATGCATTTTCAGAAAAGACAAACTCTGCTACATCACAAGTGCTGGCTGAGCTGACCTAAGCCTGGCAGAGGAGAGGAAAGCCTTTAAAATAGAGTTTGGCTTGGCACATTACAACTAAATACGGTTTTATTTGGCAACATTCATGAATATTTGGTACAAATATAAACCGTGTATTTCAATATGGAATATATTTTACGCCACTCATTCTTTTTAAAACTTTCTACGATTATTCATATATTATCTTGTAATTGTATTCTTCCTTTGGAATTAGGTGGATCCAGAGGTTAAGGATCTCAAATACAGCTTGCTTCCTCCCCAATCTCAATCTCATAACCATCCTTAGGGTTAGGGTTAGCAATAATAGGAGCTAAAAAAATATTGGAACACTTGGCAAAAATTGAAGTGAATTGTTCAGCATGAAACAGTCTTAGCAAAGAACAGGGCAGATGAATAAAAGGAAGAGCAGCCTGCACTATTTCAAAAGAGCAACTGTCTGGTAGTTAGAGAGACAGGCAATTAAAAAACAACAGCAACACCGGGTGAAAACTTTGCGTGGCAATACAACCAGGGCTAATACATGATCAAAAGTAAGGAACAAGAGGGAAGTGTTAGGCTTTATGTGCAACTGTGAACTGGAGCTGTTTGATGATTTAAATGAAATGTGAAATGGCTGGTGAAAATATTTTAGCACCAGCTGACAGTCTGCAAAGAGACATCCAAGTGCTTTGATTCTGCAAGTCTTTGAGGTATTTTGTCAAAGCCTCGTTTCAAGATAAACCTCTAACACAAACTGCAGTTAACATTAATTTTCTCTTCCGTGTGAAATCTGTCTTCCACATTGGGAGTTCTAAAATGGAGCCCCCACCTTGAAACAAAAGACGGGGGTTAAACGGGAAGAAACTGTGCAAGCAGCCTGATTTGGCTGACAGATTTTGAGTGCTAGTAGGTATTGTGCTGCCTCCCTTTTTCCATAGAGGCAATGACAGATTTATGCACGTCTAATTGATGCCCCCACAGGCATCGTGGTGACTTGGAAGTGGCCGTCACACATGATGACCAGCCTTGTGACCCCCTACACAAATCAGGGGTTGCCTGTACACACAGATGAGACAATGGAAACAATCTGCATGGAACTGCCCATTTATTTACTTATTTATTTACAAATAAGGCATTAAATGTGAGTGCATATGTATAGGGAGACGGGATGTTTCACATTTCTATATTAGATGTGTTACAACACAGGTAGAGAAAACCCGTAACAACATATAGGACAGGCATCCCCAACCTTCGGCCCTCCAGATGTTTTGGACTACAATTCCCATCATCCCTGACCACTGGTCCTGTTAGCTAGGGTTCATGGGAGTTGTAGTGCCAAAACATCTGGAGTGCCGCAGGTTGGGGGTGCCTGTTATAGGATATTGAGACAAGCAAACTTCAAGTGCTCCCACCAATGCAACAAGGGCCCCTGCTTGCAACCATGTTTTCTGAAAGCACTCCAATGCCTGCAGCTGCATGGTCGGCATGTGTGCAGGAAGCAAAACTTTCTGCTATCGCTGCTCCTCTAATCTGGAAAAGCTGCATTAGCTGAAATCTTGCTTGCCACGCATTTCTCAAGGCACCTGACACCTGCAAGGAGAAGCTGGCAATTGTAGGAATAAATCTAAGGCATTTGTTTGGGCAGGAAAGAGGGAGGGAGCACGAAGTTCTGCATGGGTGGCAATGATCCTCTGCCTTTAAGGGAGGACTGCCTGGTGTACAGCATTTCCGCAGAGGAAATTTTTCTAGGCCTGGAGAAGAAGTCATGGGAAAAAGCTTCCCCTGCTAAATTTCTAAAAGCCAAGGAGCTATTTAAAGGCATGGAATGTCTGCCAGGAAAAGGATTGGCAACTCTAGCAGAGGAGTGTCTCTCTCTCTCTCTCTCTGTGTGTGTGTGTGTAAAAACAGCGAAGATTCCTTGGTTTTAAGGAACAATTAGCAGTGCATGAAAATAACCAACAAAAATGTCAAACGACAGTGTTTGTGCAACCCAGTACATGTCGTTAAAATTAGATCAAACAAAGTAACAAAAAGGCAAGAGAGGGAACACCTAATACAGCCCCATCCCAAGACTGCAAGTCAGTCTCTTCTCCTCTATCCTCCCCTGCCCAACATCCAGGTTCTAGGTCTCTGGAATAATAATTATTATTATTATAATAAAAACCTCTGCAAACCTCAGTATCCTGCTTCTCAATGGCAATAAATAAATAAAAAATCCTAACCCAGCAAAGGGTAGCAATTATGAGCCCGTTATAAACCTGGATAAATAAAAAGCCTCAATTTTTATAAAGTGGCTGCAAATCATCACTTACAGTTATGAAACCCAGCTGGAGGGTTGCCAGATCCTGTCTGTCTAAGGCAGCCAACTTTGCGACTAGCACCTGTAAGGATGATTTTTAAAAAACAAAACACCGACAGTGTGATCTATTGCAATTTGCACATGATAATGTTCATCTCCATACAGGAGAAAAGTTTTGCCGGCTAATTCTTGCCTTTTGTGCAGCTATGAAAAGGCATAGCTGCAGGGGCAGACTGAAAAGCTGGATCTAGGTGACAGTCCTATCTTGCAGGCAGGACTCTGGGTTTTAACCCCAGGGTTTTAACCCCAGGGGCCTGTTGGAGAAAACTTGGAGGGGGCACAAAATCTCTGCCAGGAATATAAACTGCAATTATATACCTACTGGCCTGAAAGTATGGAGTTGATTTCTGAGTAGGGACTGGCAATTCGGTCAAATTCAGTTTCTCATTTTTCTAATGTTTAGTTCAGTTCTCCACATTCTCACATAAGTTGGTGATTATTGTTTTAAGTCCTAGTGAAAATTCATCAGCAAATTTATCCTACTATATAGGCTTTTTATGCTGTTTTGCATAATCTACACATTTTGTAAATCAATTTCCCCTAATTCAATGCCTTTCCAATGTTGCTTCCACTAATAAGTACATAATAAGTGTGTGTTAGTACACACTTCTTGGCTGGAGAACCGCAACAAAAAATTGAAGAAGTGTGAATTCAAACGATGCCTGAATTTCAGTTTGTGTGATGTTTTGTAATTAGGTAGGTTTGCCTTTCAATGTGAATTAAATCTAATTTGTCCCCCATCCCTACCTCTGAGTAGACACAGTTTTAAAGATCTTTATCTGTTGTATTTTATCAGCTAGGCAGTCGTTTTATTGGACTTGAGATGATAGCAACAACATCAATAAACAACAACAGCAATGTTATTATTTGTACCTATTTGTACTTGTATTGTTTGTAACTGTCTTCTCTCAACCCAGAAGCACTTGTGTGTTGCAGGTGCAAGGTTAAAATAAATGACAAAAATACCAAGCTCTATCTTTACATTACTGCTGAATGAACTTCTGCATATACCTGTATAGCTTTTCTTTCCAAACTTGGCAAACAGCTGGCGTCAACTTGCCAGCTAGCACTTTTTAAGTTGTTAGGAATTTACGGTATTTAGTTTTAGCCATTTATTTTTCTTAAAGCCATTTGAACTTCAAAAAGTACACATTGGAAGAATTTATATGAATTGAGGACTTTTGAGGCATGAGGTCCATCCACCAGCAACAAAATCCCATGTCTACTCAGAAGTAAGTCACACTTGAGTTCAAGGTGAATTCCAGGTAAACGTGTGCAGGATTCAGCCTATACCTGTGAAGGAGGGTGGCTAGATCCTGTTCTACTGCCCTTTTATAATGGTTGTCTTTAGAACTAAAACTAAGTGGGTTCCGGCGCCTTTAATCGTGATGGGAAGTTTCCCGATCACTGTACGTGTGCCTGTTGGATTTCAGACTGTTACACCGAAATTAAAAGCACAAGAACCACGCTGGAACAAAACGTGGCAGTCCTAAGAGGATCCCCATTGTTACTAAGAATAAGGAGAACCTTTACAAGAATGTAGCTAGTTACAATAAAGAATTGTATAAAGTTTATGGAATAAATTAACAAATAACTTCAAAAACAACAACAACAAAATGTAGCTAGTCCAACAGGAACAAATGGCAGGAAGCGCAACATCAACTTTCCAAGGGAGGAACTGCCTTCTGTTTCACCCTAGTCTAGTCAATATGTTTTGCCCTTGCTTCCCCCCTGCAAGAAGGGCTTAATTTGCATTGGGGGGGGAGCAATAGGTGGGAGAAATATCCCTTCTCCTGCTCACTGGTTTTCTTCCATGGGGTCCCCTCCTCCATTTTTTCCTTCCAAAATTAAAACTGCCATGGGGGAGAGGAATTGCACATTCATGTCTTCCACGCTCAGCTCCCATTCTCATCTGAAAGTAGTAGTAGCTGGGTGCGAGGGAATTCAGAAGGTGTGATAAATCTTCATAGAGGAGGTGGGCAGGCAAGCAAAGAGAGTTTAATCCTGCCGCAACCTGCCTTTGACACAGAAACATGGGCCCGTAATCTGGGCTGCAGAAGGAAGCAGCTGGGGGTGGGTAGGTGGGTTAAAGCCCTCTTTGCCCACTTCTCCGCCACCTCAATAAATGCATCAACACCTTCTGACACCACCACCCCAACTTGCAGAGGAGAAAGGGTAGCAGGGTGTTGAAGACATGAGGCTAAGGCAGAACGTGAGGTCCGTCCCCAAGATGGCACTTTTAATTTTAGCAAGAAATATGTGGTGACTCAGGCAAGTAAACTATATCCCAAGATTATTATTATTTAAAAAAAATGCAGAATCTCTTGCCAAAACCTTCTGCAGAAGGCAGAAACCCTGCTGATGACTTAATATGGTGAGAAGTTAAAAATGTGAGAGAAAGGCTTTGAACACTGGTAGTTCCCTTATCCGATTGACAGCTACCTCGGGAAAATGCAATACAAGCCAGGAAGAAAGATAGGAAGAATGAAAGTCTATTTTAGAGGCTAAGAAGGGAAATGTACCTACTGTGGAAGTTCAAAGCAGATCAGAACTGGGCACTTTGCCATGTGCAGTTATTAGCTAGCCCACCAGACTGGATGTCAAGTGAGAAAACACAGATCTTAACCCAGGCATCCCCAAACTGCGGCCCTCCAGATGTTTTGGCCTACAACTCCCATGATCCCTAGCTAAGAGGACCAGTGGTCAGGGATGATGGGAATTGTAGTCCAAAACATCTGGAGGGCCAAAGCTTGGAGGTGCCTGTCTTAACCCAACAGATCGCCACCACAAGATACCACTGTCCTAAACTTGCCCTGGCTGGTTTTAGATTTGTCAGCTTCTGAGATCAGAAACTACCTCACTTGATAGCCGCTTGTTATCACAGTAATGGCAAAACAGCAACTAAACCACCACCCTGCCGGGAAACAACAACTCCAGGACAAATGGACCCCATCATGGGGTGTCAAGCCTTTAAAATTCCTTGCCTCTTTTTTGCAAGAGTATTCCATATCAAAATCCACTTCTCTCTTCAGGCTTCTTAAGAGCTATTATTCTGGTTGTATTTGATGAGTAAAAACAGTTCCCCCTCCCTTTCAAGTCATCCATATGCCACAGGTAATTAGCTAACATAAATGGGCGAGGATATGCTCACTGGGTGACCCTGGGCAAATCACCACCTCTCAGCCTCAGAGGGGCTGCTCTGAACTATATACACACTGTATATTCCTGCGTATAAGACTACTTTTCAACCCAGGAAAATCTTCTCAAAAGTCGGGGGTCGTCTTATACGCCGGGTCGTATTTCTTATGCGGCGAGTATATCCCAAACTCTATATTTTAACTGGGAAAGTTGGGGGTCGTCTTATACGCCCAGTTGTCTTATACGCCGGAATATACGGTGCCTGGCCTTAACCTCCTCAGAGGAAGAGTGAGGTAGTTGTAGATGTCTTGTGGGCTAGTAGAAACATACCTGCAGGCCTGTCTCACTTTCCAATGCTGGGAAATCGTCAGACTGAAAGGGGGGGGGCATTACAACATGGAAGGCCTAACACTCCAATGTTCAGCAGTGCAACAAGTTCATCCTTCCTCAGCCAACAAAGATACAAGGACGTTCCAGACTAGGTAGCAGACTCACCATTCTTCCTACTATCTCTACTGAAAACTACGCAGATCCTATAGCACAGTACTATTCTGCTGCACAGCTTTCGTAAAAATCAATAAAAGGTTTGCTAGAAACCAGAGAGGGAAGCTGATGTTCTGTTGTAGCAGGATTAATCTGAGGAAACAGACCCAATGATTCCAGAGTGCACTGTTGGTGGGGAGGGAGGAACTGTGTCAAATTTAAGCCAGTTGTTTTCCTCAGTAATAAAAAATTAAAAAAAAAAATGATTCCGGGGAACAGCAGGACAGAGAAGATTAGCTGGCTATACCCATGCCGGTTTCCTTGAGCTGCTGAGGCAACAGTTGCCATGTATATTATTCTAACCTCAATTCAAGGCTTCCGATTCAAGATCTGATTTAAAGTGCTAGTGACACATACAAGTCCTAAACAGCTTGGGACCCAAATCTCTGCAACACCAGACAACTAAATCTGCTTGCAGACCCTGCCAAGATTCAGGGTGAGGGGATACACAGGGCAGCCTTCTCTGTGGGGCGGCCTCGACTCAGGCGTGTCTGTCTCCCACATGCTTAGGTTTCAGGCACCAATTGAAAACCTTTTTATTTACCTAGTCTTGTACAGTTTGCCAAATAGCACCTCCTCTCCTTATCAGCAACATACAGTGGGCCCTCGGTTTATGAATTTTCGGTTTACGAACGCCGCGGACCCATCTGGAATGGATTAATTCACTTTCCATTACTTTCAATGGGAAAGTTTGCTTCAGTTTATGAACGCTTCAGTTTATGAACAGACTTACGGAACTAATTACACCCATGCTTCGGGTTAAGTACGCTTCAGGTTGAGTACTCCGCGGACCCTTCTGGAACGGATTAATCCACTTTCCATTACTTTCAATGGGAAAGTTCGCTTCAGTTTATGAACGCTTCAGTTTATGAACAGACTTGCGGAACTAATTACACCCATGCTTCGGGTTAAGTACGCTTCAGGTTGAGTACTCCGCGGACCCTTCTGGAACGGATTAATCCACTTTCCATTACTTTCAATGGGAAAGTTCGCTTCAGTTTATGAACGCTTCAGTTTATGAACAGACTTCCGGAACCAATTGTGTTCATAAACTGAGGTACCACTGTATGTATTTCTGCTTTCGTGATTCGCTATTCATTTTTTCGTCCATGCATGCTTTTAGCTCTTCTACTAAAATTAGAGGATGAATACAGGAGAGGATCAACAACCCCTGGCGGAATGATGGGCTCTTCATGTTTCTCAATGGTCTTAAAACGACGCCCAGTTCCACCCATTGTTTTGATACAGAAAGGTCAACATACAGCAATTTTACCATATTTGGGGTTATTTTGTTTGTATGCCCTGTTCGTTGGCAAAGGTTGGCGCTTACCTATCAGGGCAAATTATTTTTTGTTTGGCTCCCCCCCCCCGCTCCCCACATGGTGCAAATATTTGCTCTCAATCATAAACAAGCATATTCAAATGAAATATTCACCCCATGAGAAGTAAATTTGTGACGATTCTTCCAATAACAGGGCAGTTACTGTAAGCAGAAATGAGCTGACTTCAACCTGCATGTGAATGACCCCCCAAAATGTTCAGCTATGGGGTGTGGCTCTAACAGTCTGGAATTCCACCTTTCTTTGTCCCGGATTAGATTTATTTCGAAATCCGCTATGTGCTGTCTACGTGGGGCTGGCCACACCGATTCCCAAAAGCCACCAGCATATGTGTAAAAGTTAGTGTGTATGCGTGGGTCAGGGAACCTGTGACCCTCATATGTTAATGTACTCCAGCTCCCATCAGCCTCAAGCAGCATGGTCAATGGTCCGAGCTGATGATGAGTTGTAGCTCATCAAAATCCGGAGGGCCTCAGATGTAGGTGCTCAAAACATACTTGAGATTTTATCAATTCACTGAAGTCAAATCACTTTTAAAAACAAACTGTGTAGAGCAGTTTGGCACTGAATCATTTGTACTGGAAAGCTTCCTGTACACACACACACACACACACACACACCAACTTTGGTCTGCATCCATCCAAGGCTGCAGAAAGCATCTGGCATTGACAGTTCAGAAATAAGTGTTCCGAGGCACATTAAAGCAGTATCCCATTCATCTCATCTTGAGCATAATGAAAACCACAAGAAGTACTCTACTAGATAAAACGAGACCACACCTGTCAAAATGCCATTTACTTCAAATTCCCCGTGTTTCAAAACACTAAGTGTTAGTGGACCAAGCAGATGATCTAGGGCCATAAAAGCTTGTTAACGCAAAATTAAAAGGGAGATACGAGAAAGAAAAACACAACAGAAGTTTCTCAGAAGTTATAAAACATGGCCACTCTGTTGTATACCCAGCTGAACTGTAAGATCTTCAGAGGGGGCATCGCTAACCATACCATCATTGGCAAACTGTTGTTTAACAATTTCTCAGATGTGGGTCTCTTCTGTGGTATTACCGACCCTCTGAAATGCTCTTCCTTGTCCAGCACAGGAGGCACCACACATAATGAGCTTCAGACTTCTTCAAATGGGAAGTCTCATCTGTTCCAACAGGATATCACTGACAGCAAGTATTAGTGCTTCGCTTATTCTCTCACAAACTATATGTATCCATCAGATTTCCATGGTTCTGTGCAAGTTGAAAGGAGATCTGTGTACCTTGCCAGGGGTGACAACCTTTGGCGCTCCAGATGTTGCTGAACTACAGCTTCCATCAGCCCCAGCAAGCATGGCCAATGGCCATGGATGATGCAAGTTGTAGTTTAGCAACATCTGGAGGCTAACAAAGGTTCTTCATGAAATCTGGGTGTCCAACCATTTGGAGAAGCCAATGTATGTACAGCTGTATACACGTAGAAAAACCCCTTTCCATGTTTGCACTGAACACAAAAAGTTTGGGAGACAGAGCTATCGGGCCTGATCCGTCCTCCTCAAATGTATCCAGCATGCATGAAAATGGGGAGAGAAATTGTATGACTGAATTGGGCTATGGATTTCAAACAGAATGAAATGAGACAAAAACTGAAATTTTACTGGAATGGATGAAGTCAATAATTATATATAGAAGTCAGATGAAGAATCAGAAGTTGTTTAGCTTCTTTACTTCTCTCTCTGAAATCTTTTTCATTTCCTTTTTCTCTATCTCTCCCTCTTTCTTTTTTCCTTCATCCCCTTTCCTTTCTCCCCCCCCCCTTAGATTATTGTTTTAGTTTGGACAAAAAAAAGCTATTTGATAATAATCTTTGTATTTTTCTTTATAAATCCTAATTTTAAAAAAATTATAAAGAAATCACCTTCAGATAACACAAAGATTCAGGATGATCAATCTCCCCACAGAATAGAAAGGCATCTTCTTGAGCATCTTAGTGTGTGGAAAGATGCAAAAGTTCCACTTTGGATGCACTGAGGAAGTGCAGGAACAGAAAGTGCAAGTCACTTTTGTACCATTTCCCAGCATCTCCAAACATCTCGAGTCCCTCTAAATAATAAACGATGCTTTCTTTTTCTATGTTGATGTGTTTGTTTCCTTTGCCTCCCGCTCCCTCCCCTACCGAATCACTGGAGGAGACGGTGACTAGTTCACACCATCCCAAGGGGATTGTTGTTCTACTCCCAGCTTGAAGAACATTCAGTTGTCAGCAGCACTGGGAGTACACAAAGTGGGCCCTTACGGCTAGGATTAGGTGCCCACGAACAAAGGTTTAGAGATCCAGGGATAAGGATCACCCTGACATCACATCTCATGGTGCCTCAGAGGGCACAGGTGCAGTCTAGTAGCAGCTCCCAGGAGCCACAGTTCTCTCCAGACGGGAAGAAGCTTGTTGGTGGTACTTCACCTCTGCTTCTTCCAAGGCAGCTACAAGTGCTTCTCGGGTGGGGAGTTCCATGGCTTTGTTGGGAGGCTGGCATCTCAGATGGGCTACAAATAACTTCCTGCCTCTGTCCAGCCCAGGGAAAGCCTTTAATGGTAGAGAAAGCACATGCCAGGACACCTGCACATCACTTGCAAGCTGCTGTACACAGTTTGCCCAAGACCCCCTTGCTGTGTGGTACCCAATTCAATGTTCATCTGTGCTGCCTGTTTATCCAAGGTCAAGTATGGCTCTGGAAATACTTAGTTCTCAGTGTGTGTGTGTGTGTGGTATGTGTTAGGAACCAGCTCTGTATCAGAGCTAAGCCACAACCAGCTATCAGAGGGAAATCAGGAGATGGGAACCAGAGGTCAGTAATTGGGTCATGGAGTGAGAAAGTGGTCAGCTGGGGGGTGTTTTTTAGTGGGGCGAGGGAGACACTTAACCCAGGAGTCAAAGCCAGGAATCCGAACCTACAAGCAATCAAAAATGTGCTAGAGCAGTGCAACCACAGCTGTGGGAAGATACTCCAAGCAAGCCACAGTTTGAGTTGCTCCCGACACAGAGAACCAGATTGAGTCTAACCCATAGACATATGTGACAGCCAGGAGCTAAGTAGCTGAGACAGAAGTATTTTCTAAAAGTTGGATATCTAGCTGGAGTCACAACTATCTCCAGGCTGATACATACATACATACATACATACATACATACATACATACATACATACATACATACATACATGCATGCATGCTCTTCCCTACTTCATGACTGTCAGACTACATAATGGACCATCACCACAGGCAGCAAAGAGTTGCCATCACCAACAGAGGGCTTTTTAGTAGCTGACACATTTAACAGTCAATCAAATAAGAGCTGACAGAAAGATCAAGGATGCATGTGAATCATGCGTGAAACAGGCCTCAGATGAGAATTTTGCACCTCAGGTTCAAAGAATTCCCGCATGAGAGGCGGTAGCAAAGCTATCTAGAAATTGCAGCAGAATTTAAAGGATATTATTTTGAGTGCAGTTTTCTGTTGAAAACTCCAAACCTCCAAAAGCTACCCTTTCAAAATATTAGCTAAATGTCTACCTGGGCTGGAGTTCCTATTTCTCAAAAGTCTGGACCCCAAAAGACCCAGTGTTCTGCTTTTAGTGTACTGGAGCTTGGAAATATCCTGCTAATATGCTGCTTTATTTCTTCTTCTTTCACATACTTCTGGAGAAGACAGCAAGAATGGATTACATGGGCAGCTCCTGAATGAGACATTATCTAGAGGCTTTCGAGGGAGCAACTGAGCCCTTTATGGTTACAATTGTTTTTGAAATGTCTGGAACATAATGCGCCAAAAGACCTAAATAGATAAAAAGAACCCTGACTGCTGCTTCTTTTTACCTCCCTATAAAAATCTAGGAATGATACTGTACTGTAGGTTCTAGTAAACAGATAGAATTTTCAAACCAGTTAATTTCGGAAAATCCAATAATAATTGGTGGCACTTGAGCATTTTCCCCCAAAGTACTGCAAAGCAAAAATGCCAAATACCTTCCATAAAAAGCACAATTTAGAGCAGCATTTCTGAAACACTACTCAGGTGTTCTCAGAGGCATAGGTCAGTCTTTTTATGGAACCAAATTATTCTGGTGAAGCTGGCCTCTGCATTTAACGGGCAGTCCAGAAGTATGAGTAGCCAAAACAAAGATGGGTGTATGTTCTATATTACACAGGATGGCAAGTGACGGCATCGAAGGACAACTCAGTTAGGCTGAAACAACTTCCCACCTTCCTTAAATTTAAGGATGGGGGCACAGGCCCCTGGTGCTGAGTGGAACTCTGAACAAACAGCCTCATTCTGTCAGCCTGCCCAAGCAACACCAACAGACACCAACAGCAAGAAGTCATCCTCTGTACCAGCTGGGGAAAGGTGTCAGACGATGGTCCTTTAAAACATTTCCCTAAAATATTTGGAGGGATAGCCACACGCTTGATATCATCCGCTGACACCTCTGCTGTTGGAGTTACCCTGGACAGAAACATGTGGCCAAGCATTCTCAAAACAATTAACTTCCAGGAATTTTTAAGAATGGATCTCCTTAGTTCAAAAGCTTACAAATTTAGTGCCAAGCAACCTAGAAAATCTAAGATTATTTCGTTTTCACTCGCTACTGTTGTTGTGATTCCTTCCCTTAGCTTACTCATTAAATTGCCTTTCACTATCCATTCCGCTGCCATCTGACCCCCACTGTTTCTTCCACCCATGTATAAATGCGCCTCTTAAGATAACCCTTTCCCCCATCTTATGAAGTAGACTCCAGTCCATGCAAGCTAATGCCACGGTAAACTTGCTATTTGTTAAAATGTCGCATAGATTCTTTGCTTTCTTTAAACCGTTCCTGAACCGTGCGAGAATCCACCCTCTCCCCCCAAGTCTTCTAAATTTCCCCAAGAGCTAATGAAGAGAAATGTTGAAACCTTTTTGGAAGTCCAATGGGTGACTTCCTCCATGTTTGCTGACAGTGTCAAAGAATTCTGAAAAATTGGTGAGGCAGGAGTACCAGCAGCCTTTTCTATAAAGCCATGCCCATGCTGTGCTTTATGCTAGCTGCTTATCTGCATGGTGGGTGGTGTTGAAGGTAGAGATAATGTGGTCCCTAAAACAGAAGAAAGTAACTACTGCTCAGCAGATGCCTACTTGAGTGTTGGGAAGGCCTTTCCAACCAGTGTTCAACATCAGGCAGGTGCCAGGTGCTTTTTGCACCTGGCTATCGGCCACTTGTGACCAAGTGAAGATTCCTGGTTGCCAAGATGGCGCCTGACATCTCCATCATTTGGAGGTGCCTGCCTGGGGATCATTGGATCTTGACTGTTTCCACACACTAATTTCACATCCTGCAGAATTCTATCAGTTATATTTTATCTGCACAATCAGAACGAATTTCAGGAACCAAACTTGGCTTTTGCTGTGCAGTGAATGACGATATAGTTAATTGTTGTAGCTCGTCTCCACTTACCCCACCCCACTGCCCTGCTCACAGTTGTGAAGACTATTCTTATGTTATGAATGGTCCATGTCACCATTAAGAAAAAAGAGGTAGGAATAGGCCAATATCTATGTGGACTGTCGCTGGATCAAGTGACTTTTACTCTCAAAGTTCTTAACCAAGTTCTCAAGGTTGGCTTCTGCACTAGCCCGATGTTTAACTGATATAATCAATCAGAGTCAGTCCATCATTTGGAAAATAAGACTTTAGAGCTATCTTGCCCCCAAATGGCAAATGGACATTCTGTTTTGACGACTGCAACCCTGGTTTAAGGAGCCATTTAGCGCCTAGCTCATATACCTGAGTTTCTAACACTGTTCCCAACCCCCTCAAAATAGCCAGTTTCTCCCTTGTGATTCAGAAGTACAGTGTGCAGTTGAGGGCTGCTGATGAAATGGACACTATACCTAAGGGTACAATTAACCAAACACTGGCGCCCCATTAAAAGAAATAAAAAAGACACTGAGATCACACCAGCATAAGTGATTAGCGAGTGAGCAGTACAATTAATTCTATTCCCACCCCTACCCCCCAGCTAAGGTTGCCAAATGTTTCCTGATAGGACTTCTGGGTCTTTAATACCTAGTGTATATTCCTGCGTATAAGACTACTTTTTAACCCAGGGAAATCTTCTCAAAAGTTGGGGGTCGTCTTATACGCTGGGTCGTATTTCTTATACAGCGAGTATATCCCAAACTATATTTTAACTGGAAAAGTTGGGGGTCGTCTTATATGCCCAGTCGTCTTATATGCCGGAATATACGGTACCTGGCGTGCAGAAATGTAGCAGGTGCAGCTTTAGCCATCCATTCATCTTCATGGCAGGAGAAGCTTCATCTGCTATATTTCTGCCTGTCAGACAGCTGTTAAAAGGCAAAGGAACCGGCCAGAGCAAAAGAAAAAGAAGAGAAAGTTGGTAGCCTTTATTTTTAATCAGCTTACACTGCCTTCTCTCTCTCATATAAAAGAGCTGTTTCAACCCCTGTGCTGAAAGGTATAGCTATTCCACCGTTGTGCTGAGAAGCTGCAGATAATTTTGCACAAAAGGCCACAAGCAAGTTCCTTCTTTTGCAGATTTAACTTCATGGTGCTGTAAATATTTACAGCAATGTTCCTTCCATCTCACCCAACTCCCCCCACCTTCTGTTTCTGGGGAAACCCAGCCAGATGGGTGGGGTATAAATAATAATAATAATTTTGTTGTTGTTGTTTGTTGTTATTTCCCCTCTTATAGATAATAAGGAAACCCTCAGTAGATACTCACATTTAAACTGACAAGCAAAAAAGCTAAGAGGATGGAGAGATCTCTTGAAGAGAAACTATAGGATCCTCATTACTCCCCATAAAGGCTTGGTGTGCTGCTACAGATAAGAAATGGCTGGGAAGCAAAAGAGAACAAGAATTCTGAAGGATGTGAAGAGGTCAAAAGTCAGCGAGGGAGGCTCATATAATTAGACCGGAAGATCTCCTGGAATAAAATAAGATTCCTATGATGTAACTAGATTTGAAATAGCCTGGGGTGAATCATGACATTAATGAAATCTGCCCCAAAATATAAGCCAAGATGGAAAGGACGCAGAGAACTCCATCAAATTATGGAAAATGCAGGCAAAACAGCAACAACTAAGAAGTTTTCATGCTGTCAGTGTTTAGCTAGCAAAGGATGGACTCCCTCATGATAAGCCACCCAGTTAATTCATCCGTTACAGATACTCAAAAATTAAAATTCCAGATTTCATCCCCAACTGCAGGTGGCTTCAACTTTGCAGATTTTAAAATCTACAGGCTTAAGAAAACACACAACCAGTTTTAAATTTAGGCCTTTACTTTAGGAGCTAAAATTAAATAGCTGTTTTGGAATGCATAGCTTTTTTAGCTTCTGGAATTCATGCTGCTGTTCCATTTATTTTTAACTGGTCTATGATTCGGGTAATTTTGCGCTGCTAGCATTTAAAATGGTCTAGTTTGGCTTTAAATGGTACTGTATTGTGTTTTTATGATAGGTAAGCCACCTTGTAAGGACTATGCCCATAAAGGCAGCCGATAAATAAGTTTATAAGTAAATAAGTACAGCCCAGACACGATGCAACACATGCACATATATTCCTAAATTTTGATTTACGCAGGGAAGGAACCTGTGTCGCCTGAAAGCTTGCATACAGCAATTCTGAACGACGACTTGGCCAAGCAATACTTATTGCCTTTCTTTCTCCGTGTTCTATTTCTTACACTTCGATCTCCCTCTTCGCCTCTTTACGGGAAGCAAGGTTATGGATAAATGCCCGGCGCTGCTGCGTTGACAGCATACTTGAGGGTACCATTCCTCCTCCCTGCCCCCATCTATCTACTTTATGTTTCCCTGCAGCAAATGATGAGTATCCTGAGTCAATTTGTGTGGGTTTCTTGCCAGAAGCTTCAGCAAGGCTCGCTTTAAAAAACATACCAAGAATAGCATATGAGCCTCTCCAGGCAAGCAGAGTTGGAGGGAGTGGAATATTCGCCAGGCCAGCCTATGGATGAGATGGCCGGAGCTCCTTTAGAGAACACGTCAGGGGGCCTCTGTGCAGTTCTGTGGTCTCGAGGTGGTAGGATGCAACATACCAGTTCCTCCTACACTTGGTATTTGCACAATTCTGCTGCTTCTTCTGAGGCTAATTTTAGGCACACGCCACCTTTCAGCCATTTTAGCAGATCTGAACTTCCAAGAGCAAGGCATCTGCCAGTAGCAACACGAGAGAGAGAGAGAGAGAGAGAGAGAGAGAGAGAGAGAGAGAGAGAGAGACTTGACATTCACGTAACTCTGGCTCCTCCAGCGGACAGAGGGAATGGGGAAAAGGGGCTTGCACTCTAAGCCTCAACACTTCCACACTTGCATTTTGAAAAACCCACTTGTGAAGTGCCCAAAGAATGTATTGCAAAAGAATTGTTGTTGTTGTTTGTTGTATCAGGATGTTTGCTAAACATGTGAACAGGAGGTACAAAGCGTTCCCAGATTGTGAACCAGGTACTCCATAAACCAGAATGCCCCCTTATGTTGTCCATTAATTGGTCCAGGCAAGCTCCGCCATCTGGTTCCTTATGATCACAAGGAAGTGGTTCACACATGCGAGCCGGCCACTTTCTCTTCCCCACCCATCTCTCAAGCGGCCTCACCCAAGGCTTCCCTGGTTATAAGGGTTGCACAGACAACAGATCCACAGTGGCTTCAGGCAGCAATAGCCAGCAGCAATGCCAATGCTTTTCTAGCCGGAGCGATTGGGGGTTTCACACACAAGATCCCCATAACAAGAAGCGGCAAGCATGGGTTCAGGAAAGGGGTGGAAGCCAGGGTGTGTAAACCAGTGCTTCCCAAACTTGGCTGTCTCCAGCTGCTTTTGGACTACCACTCCCATCATCCCTAGGTAGCAGGACCACTGGTCAGGGATAATGGGAAGTGTAGCCCAAAAGCAGCTGGAGAGCCAAGTTTGGGGAACCCTGCTCTAATGGAAGCCTCCACTGGATCAAATGGCTTTCGAACAGGGGATGGACGTGGCTGGATAGCACTCTTGCATCACAAAGCAGAACCCATAAGTGTGAGATGGATGAAATGACAACAGGTGCAGCTGCTCCCAACAATGTATTCTGAAGAGGCAGTTCATCTGAAAATGTCCACAGGTATAAGTCAATTACCCAACAGCAGGGATGGGGAACCTACCGCCTTCCAGATGCTGTTGGAATCCAACTCCCATCAGCCCCAGGCAGAATGGCCAATGCTCTCAAATGATGGGAGTTAGGAGTCCTTAAAAAAAAACCATCTGGGGGTTCAACAACCACAGGTTCCCCATCACAGCCTTACAGCCTTGACGTTCCCGAGGGACATAATATTATCCAGTCTCAACAAATCAGAGAACCAGCAAAGGGGAATCTCTCGGCGTTATAATCATATCCATCCACCCATCCACACGTAGCACCATCCCAGGCCTAAATCCTCGGAAAGCTTCTTAAATACTCTCCCAACGCTTTCCCCTCTGTTCTGGCAGCCCTCCCCACATACTCAGACCTTCAAGTGCGGCCAAAGGTTGTCAGATCTCGCCCTTTTTCCCCCCTGCAGAAAATCTGCCAGTGGAAAGGATTAAGTTGGGAGATTGCTCTCCCTGCTGCTGCTTCTCCATCTGAAGGGATTCCAAGGCTGCCTGAGTATTAGTGTCGGTGGAGGCTGTGGATGCTGGCTGCACCCCCCTGCCTTTTTGTACTGTCTCTACAAACCTGCTTCTTGGCTGGGGCAGGGTGGGGGAAACTAAGCAAAAGAAAAAAATTGCCCCATGGGCACAGAGGGCTTTATAAATGGAGGGTCATGCCAGGATGGATGCCAAATGCGGTAGGAGGACAGCAGGAGAGAAGCCCATGATTATATTAAATTGTGTGCGTACAAAGAATCATAGAGTCGGAAGGGACCCCAAGGGTCATCTAGTCCAACCCCCTGCTATACAGGAATCCTGCGCACAGCCGTGCCTTGGTAGGCTCGGACCACCAAGGTTCGAGGTCAGCAGCCAGATGCAATGACCCATTGTGCCACATGATGCCAAAAAGCTATCCAATAAAGTACTTCCACAGCCATCAGTACCTGCCACGGGTGCCAATCAAGCAGGATTTTCCCCCATACACCCTCATTTATTGGCCAGTGTGCAGGCCAGCTAACGGAAATAAATAACCGACATTAAAACCAATTCCAAGAGAGATAAATAACCAACACAAAAACCAATTTGTGCCTCTTGGCGATCAAGGACTTGCGTGGTATTCCCCCCCCCCCCAAGGGAGACGCTATCTATATAGCACTTTAGAAATCAAGAAGCTTTAAGAGGCAGCCCGATCCAATTTCCTACGCTCATTTGCCTGGCGGAAAAGAGTGAGGAGAATAGCCAAGGATGCCCATCACCCAAGAGGCAGAGGACCCTTCAGAGTGCATGCACACCCACCGACCCAGCCGGAGGGACAGGCGAGAATCTGGAATCCGCATTCCCAGCCGCCCCTGGAGGGCAAAGTGAACTTCTCCAAGGCGCCACCGCCTCAGCCTCTCTTTTTTTGGGGGGGGGGCTAAAATCTAACCCTGCACAGGGGTGCCAACTTGAACAAAATATTGGGAATGGGGGACCAGGTAAGCTCCGCCCCGCGTAATCCATCACAAGACGTGGCGGTGCGCACACGCCATTTGAATGGCAATGTCCATAAACTGGGGGGGAAGGGGCAGCCCCCTCCAATATTTTATTGGGAGAGGGGAGCGAAGGGGAGACCTCGGCCCTAGGAAGGGGCTCCTATGCCCGCATCTTCGTCACCGGGAAGGAAACACAAAGCGCGAGAGGCAGCGCGGGCAAGGCGCGCGTCGGTGCGGACGCCTCGGAGAAGGAGCCGCCTCTCGCCTCTCCCCGAGCCAGCGGCCTAGCGAGCGCGCCATCCCCGTCGGATGCAAGCAGACACAAAGCCGAGCGCGCCGCGCCGCCTTACCCTCCTGCCGTCGCGCGGGGAGAAGGTGGGACTGTGGACGCCGCTGCCTCTTCCCTCCTGCGCTGCTGCTGCTGCTTCTCCTCCTCCTCCGCCGCCCGCTCGCCTGGACCGCTGCGCCTCAGTCTCCCGCGCTGCCTTGCCCGGGTGTTGCCTCTTGGCGCATTGTGTGCGGCTGCCTCCGCCCGCGCTGCTTTCACGGCGAAGTCTTGCCCGCGCGCCTGGGAGCTTCTGTCTCTCCCTCTCCCGCCGCCGCTCCTTTTCTTCTTCTCCTCCTGCCCGCCGCCCGCCTCCCCGAAGGAAGGGAGGAGGAGAGGGGAGGAAGGAAGGAAAAGGGAGCAGCTAATCTGAGCGCAAGGACGCCATTAAGCTCCGGCGGCTTTGCAGCCGCGGCGGCTGGGCTTTGAAGCGCGCCGCTTAAGTCGGGGCGCGGCGCGCGAGCGGGGAGGAGGCGCCCCCTGCCGGCCCGCGGCGGACGCTCCAGTTCGCGCCTGGCTCAGACGGGGCGGAGGCTTGGCGTGGTGCGGGGTCTCCTTTCTCCGGCTTGGGAAAGAGAAGCGCCTCCGGGGAAGAGGGCTCCAGGAGCTGGAGGGCGGTTTCTTCACCCATTGCGAAAAAGCGCCTCTGGGTGGGTTGTGCGGCTGTGTGCGAATGCCTGCCGTCGACCCGTGACAGAAAGCGAGGAGAGATTGTGTCCTCCCTGGCCAATATAGGTAAGATGAGTGTGAGTAAAAACTAGCCTAAGTACTGTAAGTACGTACACAGGTGGGGTTGGACTACAACTCCCGTCATCTCTGACTTCTGGTCCCTGCTGGCTAGGGATGGGTGAGGGTTGTAGTACAACATCATCTAGGAATCCGAGATGGAGAAAGGTAATAGGCACATTCATTGCTTCACCTGGGCAGCGTGTATGGAGCACCCGGGCTGCCCAGATGACAAGCCTCACTGACATACCATCTCAGGACTATTTAATTGCCCATCTTCTAACATTGTGTATGCCATCAAATGCCAACAGTGCCCTTCAGCTCTCTATATTGGACAAACAGGCCAAACCCTACGCCAAAGGATAAATGGACATAAATCTGACATCAGGAACCAGAAGACAGAAAAACCAGTAGGAGAACACTTCAATCTCCCAGGACATTCTATACAAGATCTCAAAGTAGCTGTCTTACTACAAAAGAATTTCAGAAATAGACTGGAAAGAGAAGTTGCTGAATTACAACTTATCACCAAGCTCAAAACCATGGAGGGACCTGGTTTGAACAGAGATATCGGATTCTTATCTCATTATACATGATAAGCGATCTTCAGCCATCTCAACCCTTGCTTTTTCATGCAAAACCATTTGCAGTCGTTTTCGGTCATCAACAGCTATCAGTCAGTCAATCACCCACTTCCACCACCCTTCTGAGTGATCCCCCCTCCCCTCCCCATCCCCACCCCTCCCCACCCCTTCTCTACATAAGTGCCTGGGGACTTCTATTTCACTGTATCTGAAGAAGTGTGCATGCACACGAAAGCTCATACCAAAATAAAAACTTAGTTGGTCTTTAAGGTGCTACTGAAGGAATTTTTTTATTTTACTTCAACCCAGACCAACACGGCTACCTACCTGTAACCAAGCCTCACTGATGTGGTTCGAAGGAAAGCAGAGCAATACATTTAGCACCAGTTTGGCTGCAGGAGTTGCCGGAAGGAGGCGTACAAAGTGCCATCCAACCGCCTTAGGGACTCCACTCTGGATTTGTGTAGCCTTTTCTTCTCCTGAGGCAGTTCAGGTTTACAGGCGTTTCTTCTAGATGGGCTACCTTCCCAAGTTGATGACCCATATCTGCTCCTCTCTTCCCTCTACAGCAGGCATCCCCAACCTTCGGCCCTCCAGATGTTTTGGACTACAATTCCCATCATCCCTGACCACTGGTCCTGTTAGCTAGGGATCATGGGAGTTGTAGGCCCAAACATCTGGAGGGCTGCAAGTTGGGGGTGCCTGCTCTACAGCATGTGCAGAAACCGTGTTCTCGGCTGTTGGACCCACTTTTGGTCTGTCTGCTCAATCCTCCAGAGCTTGCCTTCACTCATTAAGGGTTTGATACCAATCGGCTGCCCTCGCTTGGTTTAGCCAGCCAGTTGAAGCCATTCCCTGGGTATGGCTGCTGTCACATTCTGACAGCTTATAGGAGCCACAGGTGACAGCAGCTGAGTGCAGGGGGGGGGGACCAAAAGTGGACAAACTACTCCAGAAGGACCACAACGTCTCCCCCACCAGAGGTACTACCTCTCCCCTCACACTCCCATCAAGCACAATCAAGTGGGCAGCATTTTTTAACTGTCTGGTGATGACATGAGTGGGTTATCTGTTCATAACCATGAATGCCAGTTGCAAATGGAAGCCTGGCAGTTTCAAAGTGTATAGCTTAAAAAAAAAAGAATTATTTTTTTTCTAATTATGTGCAAGATCAACACACTAATTAGATCATTCTCTGGGGCATCAGGAAGAATATCCGTGCAGAATTGCCCAGGAAAACTACCGTACATTGCTGACTAACTCAGCTAGGAGATTCAGTTCTACAGGCTGTAATACATTCAGCTGCTAAGTAGCAGATATTCTGGATGAACAGCAGGCAGCGGTTGTAATGGTAGAGTAGCATTGCTACAGTAGTAAGGCTGGAACAGATGCCATCACGCTTCTTGCAACATGTGTGCTGGTGGCTTTGAGGTTTTAAGGCTCAATGCAATCCATAATGAAAGATATGTGGTTTGGGTGTAGACTTGCAAACTTTATTTAGGCAAGATTCCATCTGAAGAGAGGGCAGATTTGGCTAAACTGCTGTGGAATCAAGCCCCATAATTGCTTCTTACATATTTTGAAGGCGGGGAGGGGGGAAACTAATGTCAAAGGCCTATATAAAAGAAATAATAAGGATGGGAGAATTTCTGGACACACTTTGTTGTATATGATTATGGTTATGGCAATAAAAATAGTGATTCAGAGAATTACCATTTAAGTAGTTCTTTTATATATATATTTATTTTGTCCCGGCAGCAAACGATACATCTTTATATAGAGCCTGTGGCTTTGGTCTAAACTGGTGTCCTGCCGATGTAACGCAGGACGTCGTAACCAACTTAAAATTCATCTTTCAAAATATTACAAGGCTGTGTGGTTAAATGGACAAAATAAAATCCCTCTCAAATGAAAGCGATTGTTGCATAACAGTGCATTACAGTACCTGCCTAGGTTCATTGTCATTTGGAGTATTTATTATTTCTTCATTTATTTTGAGGATTTTAAGCCTGTCTTTGAAATGCAGTTATTCTCATGGCATCTTACAAGTTGTTGACAGCAGCGATAACAAGCTCCAAAAACTCACATGCAGGCCAACAGCCCTGTTGATGGTCAGAGCCTGCAATCCCATGGTCTCCGGCAGTTGCTATCCATAGAATCATAGAATTATAGAGTGGGAAGGTACCTCCAAGGGTCATCTAGTCCACCCCCTGCAATGCAAGAATCTCAAGGAAGGAGAGTCCAGTGTTCTTTCTGGTGGTGGGAGAGGAGGGGAGCAAGCTCCCTACAGCGGCTCCTTCACTGACTAATGGGCGAGGGCCAAGCTGGTCTCCCCCAGGGCCGGCTCTACGGCCAGGCTGGGTGGCGCAGGGTGTCACGGTGCCGGCCCGCCGGGGGGGGGGGGGCGCCACGCAGCCACGCCTGCCCACCCGCCGGCCACTCCCCCGTGCAGCAAGGCCGACCGCCCGTCGTGCAGCAGCACCCTCGGCGACCGCGCTGCGCGCTGAGCCCGCCCGCCGCGCAGGAAAACGGGGCGGCGGAGGGATCCGTCGCACCACGGCGCCAGAGGTGCTTAAGACGGCCCTGTCTCCCCCTTGTCATGATGTTTGTCCTGGGTAGGACTGGGCGCTATATCGCTACCGGTATATCGTTCAAAATAATCAATTTGAACTCCATATTGTGATATCTGTTTCATAGTTTTTGACCTGGCAATATATCGTGAATCGGGATATGTGTTAGGGCTGGGCGATATATCAACCAAAACTGGTTTGAAGTCCATATCATGATGTTGCTTTCATGATTTTTGACCTGGCAACATATTACAGTCATGGTGTGTGTGTGTGTGTGTGTGTGTGTGTGTGTGTGTGTGTGTGTTATGCAAAAATAACAATGTGGGGGCAACTATGAAGCCAGCAGATGCCGTTACATAGCTCCATCCTTGTTTCAGACATTGTGATATATCAGTATATTGTGATGTTTGGCTAGCGATACATTGCAATGTTGAAAATCAGCTCCATCCTTATTTTGGACATTGTGTTATATCGGGTATATTGCAATGTTTAAATGGTGATACATATTGCAATGTTGAAAACCAGATATCGCCCAGCCCTAGTTCTTGGATGGAAATAGTGCAGAGGAGCATCAGCCTCCCAGTGTTCTTCGAGTCCCTGGTCTTGTAGGCATCCAGTTCTCCCACCCAGATGAACTGGGGCTACCATCTGTTGCATCATTTTGGCAAAGTCCTGTCTCCAAGCTAGTTCGCCAATGGTATGGAAGTAGAGGGGACATGGGGCATTTGTGGGGAGGAGGGAAAGGCCGTAGCTCAATGGTACAGCATCTGCTTTGAATGCAGAAGGTCCCAGGTTCAGTCCCCGACATCTCCAGGTAGGGATGGGAGATGTCCCTACCTGAAACCCTGGAGAGCCACTGTTATCCAGCGTTAGGAATCCTGAACTAGGTGCACCAATGGTTTGTCTCAGTATAAGGAACCTTCCTGCATCCCTCTAAGCATTGAACCTTCCTGCAACCCTCTAAGGTTGTTTCTAAGCATGAGTGTGGAGGTGCTTGGCATCTATTCTGGGGTGGACTCTCCTTCCTTGGTTTAGGGGTGGTGGGGTGAGGGGGAGGGAATATTATGTTGCGCAAGGAGATTTATTATGCTTTAGCAAGGCACATGGCACCACCTTCTCTTTTAACAGCCATTTTTATTTATTGCTTTTACTTCCATCCCTCACACACACACATACAAGCGCATGTAATCCCCCATCTTATTAAAAACAACAACACTACAGTGGTACCTTGGTTTACAAACACAATTGGTTCCGGAAGTCTGTACTTAACCTGAAGCGTACTTAACCTGAGGCGAACTTTCCCATTGAAAGTAATGGAAAGTGGATTATTCTGTTCCAGACGGGTCCGCGGAGTACTCAGCCTGAAGCTTACTTAACCCGAGGTATGAATGTAATTGGTTCTGGAAGTCTGTACTTAACCTGAAGCAAACTTTCCCATTGAACGTAATGGAAAATGGATTATTCCATTCCATACAGGTCCGCTGAGTACTTAAACTGAAAGTACTCAAACCGAGGCATATTTAAACCGAGGTATGACTGTACTTGTTTTTTTATTATTATTATTATTACATTTGTATACTGCTCTATACCCACAGTTCTCAGGGTGGTTTCAACATAAAATCACAATATAAAAACACACACAAAAAATACATAAGCACTAGAAACAAGCAATGGTTTTTCCAGTTTTATGACCATTCACCTGTATTAGTTTACAAAAGTATTTATATGTCACATCAGAAACATCAAGGTGGTGTACAACAATATATACAGAACAAAACAAGACAAAATAATCTTCAAGGTGCCTGCCTAACCTTAATAAAACTTCCATAGCATCTATTATTGTTATTTATTGAATTTATATACCGCCCTATACCCGGGGGTCTCAGGGCTGTACACAGAATAAAATCAAGATATAAAACCACAAAATACATAATAGAAATAAAAACAACTCTATAGCCCCCCCCCAAAAAAAATCCCACACATTTAGCATCACTAAACACCCGACTTCAAGCCGACGCCACTTGGATCTCTGAAACACAAGGGACAAATCTTGCTCCTCCACATGATCTCAGTGATGGAGCTGGGATGAATGGACTCAGGGAGCACTTAAGGTATCCTGAACACAAGTACAGTAGTTCAAAGGCTTTGTATATTAATATGAGAGACTTGAACCTGGGCAGCCAGTGCAGGTGATCTAGCAGCGTAGTCACACACTGCCAGCACACTCTGCCCCCATCAGTAGTCTAGCTTCTGTGTTCTCAATAGCTGGAGCTATAATCTGGAAGTTACCAGATAGCTCAGGATGGCAGTGATGACACCAACGTGGCAGGTTCGATCCCTGCATGGGACAGCTGCCTATTCCTGAATTTGCAGGGGGTTGAACTAGACGACCCCCCAGGGTCCTTTCCAACTCTACAATTCTATGAATTTTTGTTTCCTTTTACAAAATAATAAAGCTCTGTGTGTCCAGCCAGAGTTAACGGATCGTTGCTGGTGTATTAAATAAATGGCGATCACACCTATATATATATATATTTAAAAAGATTGTGCCATTTTATTTGTTCTGTTGAGTTCCAATGCCACATTAGCCACTGTTGGGCCATTAGTCCGTTTGAGAGTTTCCCCGTTTTTTGGCGGTAGCACATTTAGTTTCATATGTACCGTATTGCTAAAGTCTTCGCCGAAGACAGTCTTTTCACTCTTGGTAATTTAGTAATGCTCCAGTGATGTCTGTCTCTGCTTGATGCCCGGCTATATCTTCGATTTGCTTAACAGCATTTATCTGAACTTATTGATGACAGCTGCCTGCGTGCATGTAAAAAAGTACCTGAGCGCTTGTGTCCTTGACACCATGGGCCTTCCTCTTTATACATTTAAGCCTCACCGACGTTAGGTATTGCTGGTTAATATGTAGTCGTCCTCCACAAACCCAAAGGCTTAGGAAGACTTGGTGTGGCAGTTCAAATCTTCTTCTGGGTTTGAGTCTTTGGGGAGATGTTTTATCCAAGTCAATGTATACACAGCTTTTGTTGCTGGTGCAAGCCATTATTTAAATATACAGTGACTGAAAGCCAATTCCCACTTGTGGGGAAATGTACATCTATTTTGCTTGCAGCAGTCCACAGTCATTAAAATCCTGCCAAACACCCAAAGAAGCTAAAATGCAGGAAATTTTCTTTTTTAAAAAAGAAAATCATATCGTTCTCTCTCGAGGGTGGAAGAAATGGATACTGTTCATGGTTTCAGTGCACATGTGTAAATAGGCAGGTTGGGTCACCATTCTAGTGCCATATCTGCTTTGCTCCAGATGTATTTTCCTCCTCGCTTGAAAAACATATTTTCATCAAATCCACTGAATTTTATTGCATCTTCTACACCTACATCCAGGATAGATCGGGAAGGCTCTTTCCGGCCATTTGCACAGTTTAGAAACCGCATCTGGGGGCGGGCGGCGGACAGAGAGGAGAATTAAGAACATATACTGTATAGCAGATCCCACACAACAAATACCCACATCCCAATCACTTGAGATTCAAGTTGTTGGGACAACCCCTGGTGCCTAACTCCAAATGTTTGTAAAGTATGCAGTGAAGATCCACACAGGAACATTTTAAATAAATGCATTTCCTAGCCTGCCACACTGTATTTTTGCACACCACTTTGAGACCTGTTTGCACTACAAGTGTGCAGGTGAAATAGAACAGGTAATAGAAATGTAAAACACACTTTCAGAAAGCATTTATGGTTGAGCAGTTTGGGCTGCAGGTTTCCTAGGTAGGGTAAACAACAACAACAACAACAACAACAACAACGAATTGATACATTTAACAACAACAACAACGAATTGATACATTTGTGTGGTCAGGAATTAAAACCTCAAGATGCTGACAGTACAAATCTCAACCACTAGACACACACCAGGAAATGTTCAGGGACAGGGGATCTACCCATCCTCTCAGGTATAGGTGTTGTATTCCATCAAAATACGGTGGTGCCTCGGTTTGCGAACGCAATCCGTTCCGCGGAAGCGTTCGCTCGCGGAGGTGTTCGCTCGCCGAAGGCACACTTCTGTGCATGCACGAAGCGCTGATAGAGCGCTTCTGCACATCCAAGCGCCGCGGAACCCAGATGTAAACACTTCCGGGTCCGCGGCGTTCATAAACGTAGGCGTTCATACACAGAGGTAGGCGTAAACTGAGGTTCCACTGTACAGGAAGGCTCAAGCTGAATCAATTTATATTCCAGAACTGCACAGCCAAGCAGAGTCATCTGTTCACGAAGCCCATCTAAAAGCTGGTGGTGCAATGGTTAGAATGTTGGACTAGGAGCTGGGAGACCCCAGGGTTTGATTCCCCACTCAATCATGAAGCTCGCTGGGTGACCTTGGGCCAGTCACTCCCTCCAAGCCAAGAAGAAGAAGAAGAAGAAGAAGAAGAAGAAGAAGAAGAAGAAGAAGAAGAAGAAGAAGAAGAAGAAGAAGAGTAGTTTGGATTTGATATTCCGCTTTATCACTACCCGAAGGAGTCTCAAAGCGGCTAACATTCTCCTTTCCCTTCCTCCCCCACAACAAACACTCTGTAAGGTGAGGGGGGCTGAGAGACTTCAGAGAAGTGTGACTAGCCCAAGGTCACCCAGCAGCTGCATGTGGAGGAGCGGAGACGCGAACCCAGTTCCCCAGATTATGAATCTACCACTCTTAACCACTATACCACACTGGCCTAACCTACCTCATAGGGTTCTTGTGGGGATTAAATGAGGATCGGGGGAACTATATAAGCCATCTTGAACTCCACAGAGAAATGATGGGATATAAATTAAATAAATAAATAAATAAATAAATACTTCTGGTATCCAAGTGTGTGGGGGGAAACATGGTGGGTATTTGTGCAGTATCCTAATATTGTTTTGCTTTGTTTCACTGGGGCGCTGCACTTCCTTAGGTTCCTCCACAGGATGTAGCATTCCCTCTTTTTTCCTTTACTTTTCTCATAATGAAATATAAACTAGAATTGTAAATACTTGCTTACATCGGTGCCATTCACACATTACAGGGATAAGCTTCAGTAAGCCTACCTCTCCTCTCCACCAGAATGGTCACAAGAAGATCAAAAGCTTTCACTTCTGTTTTGGATTAAGCACAGTTTACTGTTCTGTTCAAACCCTAAAATGTGGTTAATCTTGAACAGTGGCGGGGTGGGTCTCCTAATTTGGCCTGTGAGGCAGTTTTCCCCAGACCACACCACAGATTCCATATGTGACATCAGATGTGGGACCGGTAAATATGGGGCTGTGAAAGAACAATCCCCACTGATTTAAAAGTGAGACTCGGCCAGCCAAGTAAGTGTAGGGCAAAGGCTGGCATTGTGCCCCATAGATTGAATGGACATTTCAAGTTGTGGTTGTGGGGTAAATAAAACAACAAAAGAAAACAACTTACATATTCATCCAGAATTAAGTATGAATCTCTCATCTGTTAAATGGAGAAAAATGGAGGGGGGTGGAGAAAAAAATAATAATATTAAAATATATCTGTAGGTTTGAAGATTGGTTAACAGTAATAATGAATATTTTACCTAAGAAATTGTTATAGTTTTAGGATTGTTGGTTTTCTACTAACTTAAACCTGTATATAAATTACATAGAACTGATCTATGCTTTAAGACAAAAACAACTTCATTGGGTATAAGAGGACAGCTCTCTGTCTTAAAGTGCTTTCAATCTAAAATTCAACAGAGAGGAAACAGATAAAGGGGATGGTCTATCTTCAAACATTAAGTGAGGGGGTGAACCCCCTAAGATTTACAGAATGCCGAATTCTATACCCAATCCCAGTTTATTCTCTTACACCTCACAATAATATAATAAAATAATACAGCACATGGCCCTGGTGAGAGCATTCATCAGCAACAGCTCTATTACTACCACAATTTTGTCTTCTTAACTATTTTGAAACAAATGAGCTAATGTTTAGGAAGTGAGTAAACCAACAAAGCTACCCCCTCTGCCAACCTAGCAGTTCGAAAGCACACCGGCGCAAGTAGATAAATAGGTACCGCTGCAGCAGGAAGTTAAATGGTGTTTCCGTGTGCTCTGGCACTCATCACAGGGCTCCATGCACCAGAAGCGGTTTAGTCATGCTGGCCACATGGCCTGGAAAAGCTGGCTGCGGACAAATGCTGGCTCCCTGAAAACGGAGATGAGCACTGCACCCCATAGTTGAATTCCACTGGACTTAACCGTCCAGGGTTCCTTTACCTTTTACCCTCTCTGATGAAACACTGCTTCAGAAGCTGCTTTAACACTGCTGCAATGCCAGCATAATGTTATGGCTTAATGTTTTCCACTGATAGACCTATCAGTCCAAGCCCTATCCATCTGGAGTGCTTATCATACAGCGCTGCAAGCTTACAAGAATTCTAGCCAACGTGGCCCCCATTTCCAACCAGGGAAAGCAAGAAACCTTGTGCCTGCGTTTTTCTGCTAGCAAGCTCCTTTCAAAATACAAAACCAAACAGCATTTCTAGTTTTCAAGATAAAAAGGTCTTTTCTCAGAGTTGATGAATAGTCCGCATTAAAAGAACTTTACCTTTTCATTAGATTCGGGCACTAAGCACGAGACATCTTTATGACGATGCAGGAATCGTTCAAAATCTTCGTCGCTGATGACAAATCTCTCCGCTTCTCTCAGAGCCTCTTCCCCTGTGTTTTCTCCTTCGATGAGCAGGCACTGAAATACCTGTGAGACATCCAAGTGTATGATTAAGAGAGGCTGCTTGTCAGTCACACAACCACCATGGCAAAACAATGATCTGATGGAGAGACTCTCGGTAGTTTCTTTTTACACAGTAATAGACCGCGGGTAAACTATATGGGACGCGGGTGGTGCTGTGGGTTAAACCACAGAGCCTAGGGCTTGCTGTTCAGGAGGTCGGTGGTTCGAATCCCCGCGGCGGGGTGAGCTCCTGTTGCTCGGTCCCTGCTCCTGCCAACCTAGCAATTCGAAAGCATGTCAAAGTGCAAGTAGATAAATAGGTACCACTCTGGTGGGAAGGTAAACGGCGTTTCCATGTGCTGCTCTGGTTCGCCAGAAGTGGCTTTGTCATGCTGGCCACATGACCTGGAAGCTATACGCCGGCTCCCTCGGCCAATAACGCGAGGTGAGCGCTGCAACCCCAGAGTTGGCCACGACTGGACCTAATGGTCAGGGGTCCCTTTACCTTTACCTTTAAACAATATGATAGTGACTGGAGGCTCACTTGCTGTCAATTATGAGAAAATGCACCCACAGCATTTTGTCCCACCAGCCAGTAGGTCCATTATCCTCCTAGAGCAGCAATAGAGAATCACTAGTCTCTTCAGGGATTATTCGTGTGAAGAGGATGAATGTGGTGAAAGAGGCTGTGCAATTGCATGTCCAGCCTCATCATCACCACTGTGTCGGGCGTAAATTCTGAAGCAATGAGTCTGCTTTCTCAATGGAAGCTCCTGGCCCAGAACTGGGAGGAGCCGCACAACCAGTGCTATTTTTCTAGAAAAAGAAGACTGGGTCAGGTCAAACTTTCATTTAGCCCAGAACTCTGCTCTCAGTCGTCAACCAGATGCTTATAGGAAGCTTGTAAGCAGAACCTGAGTGCATTGGAGCAATCCTGTCTGGGATGGAGTTTTATAGGTGCAGAATCTTCCTGGATTCACTAGACTAGAACATTTGAGCACATTCTTGCACTTTCTAGGCTAACATGACCGCAGCTGGTGTTTTTCTCCTTTGAGTCATGCGAGAACTCAAGGTCGGTGCTCAGAGACAGGGAGATATAAACCTGCCACTGAGCACATTATCCTTTCTTCCTACTTTACTTTTGGTCTGTATATACCATGTATTATTTTTGCTTCTGCAGGATTCACAGCAGCTGGTATTTAGGGATATGCTGCCTCAAACAGTGGAGATAAAACACAGCCATTATGTTCTAATGTGCCCTGGGACCTTATAGTGAAGGGCAAGTAAGAAATCTTATAATGAAATGAAAGCATTTTGCTGAAAAGAAGAGGTTCTTAACTTCCAACGGACAGGATCCAGAGCTTTAATGTGCTCATTCATATCCTCTTCCATGTTGAATCTGTTAATCACGGAGTTTATTTTGAAAGCCACACCATAATCTTGACACCACTTCTTCAGTTTTTGGAGGTTCTCAACATGGCTTTTCCTCCCTTGCCCACGGCCAATCAAAACATTGACTTCCTCGCAGAAGCTATCACAAGACACTGCAAGTATGTCTAAGTATTTCCCTGAAAGAGACAACGTTCACCCATGAACACCATGAGGCAAGGTGAGGCAAGAGCCCCAGGTAGCCAGAGCCCCAGGGGCAGCAGATCCCAATGTAGATCTTTCTTCAGGGCTGGCCCACCCATGAGGCAAGGTGAGGTGACTGCCTCAGGCAGCAGGATCCACCAGGGTAGCAGTTCCTGGTATTGATCTTTCTTCCCTCCTTGTTCATGATGTAGAGCTTTCCCTCACCCCTTGTTTCCTGGGGCTACTTTGGGGTCTGCCTCAAGTAGCAAAATGTCTTGATCCACACTATGGGCCAATGACTCATATCCTATTCAATGAATGAGCTCATTCTTCCAACAACTACCAATTAATGTCTTGACTACCAAAATGCACACAAAAAAACCAAAACGTGCACGGAAAGGCTGCACTGAAAATTCAACTTATGGGAGTAGTCGTGTATTCAGCATCAAATGCTATTGAGCAAAAGCAGATGGAGTAGCTAGCATAAAACACCCGTTTACAGATCCAATCTCCATCAGTGTATATACATACAGTAGCACCTTGGCTTACGTTGTGGAAACCCCGGGATCTGACCGGAGCTCCGGAAAGGATCCCGTCCGTCACCGGAGGTACCATCGTACAGTATTGCAATCTTACAATCATAAAAAATATGATCATTGGAAAAAATATTTCCAGGGGGTGGAGGTGGGGGTAGGTTGTTGGGTCAGGTTAGCCATACTGATTCGTAAGCTGTTGTAGGGGGATAGGTCAATGCCCTGTTGTGCGTGGATAGACTGTTTCCATTGGCTCCATTTACATTCAGAGAACAAGGTCCCTATTAGTATTAGTGTTTATCATTTTGTGGTAAATGGGAGATTATTTATTTTACTTGTTTCCTCATGAGGCTTCAAGTAAAGCATCCATACCGGAATGGCCGGATAGCTCAGTAGGTACAGGGTTGTGGGTTCGAGCCCTACGTTAGGAGAAAGATTCCTGCCCAGCAGGGGGGGTTGGTCTAGATACCCTAATGGTCCCTTCCAACTCTAAGATTCTCCTGCGCTCTCTCTTACCATAGCATCTGAACCATCTTTCCTTAATCATACTGCCGTTGCTCACAATGCTAACGCTTGGCAGCTGAAGGTCTTCCTTGCAGAACTGGACCAGCTTCCCAACAAATTCTCCTCTCTCGTGCAGAAATGGCTCCCCTCCTGAAAAGTTTATTTTCTCCATGCCTAGGATGCAGAATAAGGAGGGCGGGGAGAGAGAAAGTCAAAAGTATATTCTAACAATTGCACATGCAGTGTGTGTGTGTGTATTGTCACAAGGGCTCACAGGAAAGTGCCGGGCCCCTGCAGGTTAAGAAGAGGCCGGAGTCGTGCATATGCGCAACTCACAGACTTAACATATAGAATAAGAGAACAAGAAGAACGCGTGTTTAAAGAAGATTAGAAAACGTTTATTGAATATATGGAAAATAAATGTGTACAGCTAAAAACATTGGCAGGATTAAGATAAATTCAACAGTGTAAATGTGTTTTGATGGATGCAATAATTGAATACTGAGTGGTACAGTTTTTGTAAAATATGCAGGGATTTATGATATGTAAAATGAACTACGGAAAGAGAAGAAAAGAAGTCACTGTTATCTTAAGGATGTAAAATGAGTACAATTTTAAATTGTAAAACAGAAAGCTTAATAAAAATTTTATACAAAAAAAAAAGGTTGGAGTCTTGGAATGCAATTGTATTGTCTTAATTATTGCAAACGAAAGGCTGTGCACAATTAATCTAGGTTGCAATTTTATACTTAAGCTTTTAATGTTTGATGGATTTCTGTATTTTAGTGTTTTGCTGGAAGCCGCCCAGAGTGGCTGGGGGAACCCGGCCAGATGGGCGGGGTATAAATAATAAATTATTATTATTATTATTATTATTATTATTATTATTATTATTATTATTATTATTATTATTATTATACATATTCACACCAGGATAAATCCACTTGAACTTGCAAGGGAGGCAAACATCAAGAGGTCCCACCACTGTTGCCGCTTTGCATGGTTGAACTACTGTCTGCCTAAACAACAAACGGCACGACTCTCTCCTGGAGGAAAAGCACCAGCTATCTAGCTAGTATAGGAGCCAACTCCTAGGGGCCGAGGTCCCTTCCAGTCCCCCCATAAAATATTTGAGATGTCTGCTCACCCACCCACCCACCCCGTCCAAAGTTGATGGGCATTGCTATTCAAATAGTGTGCGCACCCAGCATCTTGTAATCGATTATGACTTGGCTTACTTACTTCTTATATTATTCCAGTTGGCAGCCCTATTAGCTAGCCAGACAGCCTCGGGCCACTCACTCACCTGCCTGCTTGAGCAAGCTGAGCCCTCTCTTGGCTTCCTGCAGGGGCAACACGAAGGAGGTCTTGGCTGTGTGGAAGCAGAAGCCGCACTTGTAGTTGCACTGCCGGGTGAAGTGGTAGTTGACGCTCAGCGGCACCGGCGTCCCGGAGGGGCGTCCTTTCTCCGGGGCGGGCAGGCGGCACTGGCGGCGTCCGGGAGCCCCCCAGTGCCAGAGGGGCGCCAGGCTGCTCCAGAGCGCGGCCAGAGCGCGGAGCAGGAGGCTGAGCAGGTGGCGGGGAGGAGAGAGCATCATCATCATCGTTACGGACAGGCGCTCCTCTCCGAGGCTTCAGTGCGCGGCGGAGAGCGAGCCGGCGGCTTTTTAGCGAGCAGATAACGGGACGGCGGGGCCGGGGGAGGAGGAGAGTTTCGGTTTCCATTTCCCGAGAAACTAAAATTGGCCCGGGGTTGCCAAGGGCGCGAGGACTCGCTCGGCTGCCTATGCAAAGGCGCACCCACTAGCAGCCCCCCGCACACACAACACACACACACACACACACACACACACACACACACACACACACACACACACACACACACAAAGAGAGAGAGAGAGCGCAACTAAGTTGGTCTCTAAGGTGCTACTGGAAGGATTTTTTATTATTTTGTTTCGACTACGGCAGACCTACCTGTAACTAGACACACACACACACACACACACGAGAGAGAGAGAGAGAGAGAGAGAGAGAGAGAGAGAGAGAGAGAGAGAGAGAGAGAGAGAGAGAGAGAGAGAGAGAGAGAACACACCTAGTTCTTTAGTTCTTAGCTAGTATACAGCCGTGATTCATTCATGACTCTACTTCTGTGCAAAAGGTAGAGGGAGGGCCCTAACTTTTCATGCGGAATGTTTACCTGTCCCGACTGCGAAAGTGAAGCTGGTGTTTAATATGATTTGGAAGTACAGTATAGAAATGGAGCACATTCCCACCCTCAAATAGTTTGTGCCCCTGCTGATACTGCCTATCATTTGAATGCTCAAACCGCCCGCCCCCCATTTTTAAAACTGCGTATTACAGTATCCTCTTACCAAGTGCACATTAATCCCCACACCAATTCCATATTTTGTCACCAACTACACGCTTAAAAAAACCCAACTTCGATCAAGTCATGATATTAGGAAGTTCGTGTAAACAACAATAACCAACGCAGGGGACGGCCGCTCCGTTCCACTTTTGAGCTTTGTATTAGAAACGTCTCAGGCTTCCCTCCTAGAATTTGGGGGTCTTTGTGGGGTCCTCGCTTCCGTTTTCCTTATAGCCTACCCGCGAATGTGAGCTGATGAAAGCTTATTCCAAAATGTATCTGCGAAAGCGCCTTCATCATTATTATTATGGCTGTGTCGCCCCAGCAATTGAGAATGCCCAGGGGAAGGGTCGGCTTCACTTTCCCTTTGCGTCAGTTTCCATTCCGTTTTCTGAATCTGATTCTTGCTCCGCTTGGCAAATCAGTGCTGCCTGGGCACACCCGCCCCCTTTCCTCAGCTCCCGCCTAATCATGACATGCAAAACGCTCCCTGCCAAAGTTCAGGTTCGTTTCTCCCTCTGCAAGAGCGGCTGATGATGAAGCGAACCTGCTTTTTGAAAGAAGCCCAATGAAAAGAAATAGAAAGCAACTCGTCCCCCCCGAGCAAAGGCACTATAGAGAGAGCGCATGCGCCGCCTGGCGGAAACCGCCCCCACTCCTCCTCGATCACTTTCGCTCCCCTGCCTGTTGCGCGCCCCGCTCGGTAAGTTTCGATTCTCTGCGGCGAAGCGATGCTGCGACGGGGCGCCCTCGCTCTGCTGGTGCCGCTCAGACGCCACTCCGCCATGGCGACGCCTCCCGATCGCCGCTTCGTGGTGGAACTCGCGGGCTCGGAGCTGGTCCATTTCTCCCTTAGCGACGACGACGACAACAACAACAACCGTGCGCCTCCTCGGTCCTTCCCGCCCCGTCCGGGGAGATGCTACTCCTTCTGCCTCCCGGCGGCGGGGAGCCCCCGGGAGCGAGTCCGGGCTGCCCGGCTGCACCGGCTTCTGCAGCGGAGGCTGAGCCAGGAGCAGCCCTTCGGGGCCGGGAGCGCAGCGCTGGCGCTCCTCTCCTACAGCCCCCACCGCGAGGCTGCGCTCGAGAGAGGCTTCCTTGTGCGGGACGAGCGGCGGGCTCCCGAGACCGAGCGCTCCGTCGAAGAGCTGCTTCGCCACCTGCTGCCGGCACCGGTCCACCTCGCGGTATACGAGGTGGCGGAAGGCGGCGAGGTGCGCTGCGCACTGTGGCGCCTTGACGGGGCGGCGCAGGGCAGGCAGCTGGTGCGCAGGGCGCGCGTGGTCGCCGAGGAGGAGCCGGCGCTGCATCCCGCCGTCGCGCACCTCCTGGACGACGCCGTGTTCCGCTCTCGGGGAGCTGCCCGGATGGTCCTGGAGGAGGTGAGTGTTGCTTCTCATGTGCATCTGTTGCTCAGGCGAATGAAATAACTCCCAGGATTTACAGAATGGGCAGCCTTCAGGTGCCGGCACAAACCATCACGTTGCTACAATAAATGCCACACTTTTTAACAACAACAAAAAGAGGTGCCTGTACTGCGTACCTTTGAGTACCCCCTGAAAACACCCATCACTGTTGTGCATTTGTTTACAGTATCTCCCCCCCCCCCAAGAGGGGCACAAGTCAGCATACAGCTAAAAACAGCTGAAAAGCATAGAAAGAAATCAATCAGTTTTTTTAAAAAACACACACACAATTGAATTCATAGAATTGAATCCCCCTCTCTTTCTCTATCTATCACAATCACAACAAAAGCAGCATGGCACCACCTCCCTCGTTAAAAGCAGTCAGGTCCAAAATGCCTGTTGGAACAAGGTCTTCACCTGCTGGAAAAGTATAGAATCAAAGAGTTGGAAGGCACCCCGAGGGCCATCTAGTCCAACCCCCTGCAATGGAGGAATACTTTGGCCCAACATGGGGCTTGAACCCACAACCCTGAGATTATTAAGAGTCTCATGCTTTGCTAACAGAGCTATCCAGAAGCTACTATAGTAGCATTTTTTCTTCCCTCTCTGTTTCCTTGAATGCCCAAATGAATCTCTCTCTGCACTGGCCCCTTTTCAGGGAATTCAAACATATCTTGGCCTCCCAGCAAGGGGACTGGGCAGACTGCCATTGGGGCTTTTCAAAGAACCCCAGGAAACAAATGCTACCTTTCAGAGTTCTCGCAAGGCTTTTGTGACAGCCCTTTAAATGTTCCCCCATAGACATTGCTGAGGCTTCAGCCCCCGAGTTACTGATAAGCAACTTTTTCTTTAGTAAATACATGCTTTCCTTACAGTGCACTTCTCTCATTCCTGAGGCCAAAGCAGTCCTTGATCTGGTGGATCAGTGCCCTCAGCATCCAAAGAAGGGTGATTTCCCAGTGATAGTTATCGAGGGTCTGGACGCAACAGGTAAGAGTTTAAGGCAAAACTCAAAAGGCGTGAATAAACCTGTGAGCTCTGCAACAGGATGTTGCAGTGAGAAGTGTTTCAGGGCTTTAGCCGCTCCACCCAAGTTTCTGTCCATCCCCAATAGTCAACTTTCAGTGGCCACTGAGCACATTTGGTCTTCATTGGACGGTTCTTGGGGCTCCCCCTTAATAGGGCTGCTCCAAGAAGGTTGGGTCTCTCTGGTGATGATGCTAATCCTGCAATCCTATTCACACACTGACAGTTCAGGATGACCCTAACCTGTCAGGGGTGGGAGAAGAGCAGCAAGAGCACAGGCCACAAAACATGTCTTGAGGGTGAAGGAAGGGAATCACAGTAGGGTGGGAGACAACTGGTGTCTTCCTCTCGCCAAAAGAAGTGTCAGGAAGGAGGGACAAACAGGCCGTTAAATTCCTCAGGCACATTTTCATTATGTCCCTCTCCCATGAGAAGTCTGGACAGTGGCAAGACAAGAACGGGCCTTTTCTGCGGTAGTTCCCCATCTGTAGAGGTAAAAAGGTAAAGGTCAGGGACCCCTGGATGGTTAAGTCCAGTCAAAAGTGACTGTAGGGTTGTGGTGCTCATCTCGCTTTCAGGCCAAGGGAGCCGGTGTTTGTCCACAGACAAACGGGTCATGTGGCCAGTATGACAAACCACTTCTGGCACAATGGAGCACCGTGACAGAAACCAGAGCGCACGGAAATGCCATTTACCTTCCCGTCACAGCGGCACCTATTTATATATTTGCACTGGCGCGCTTTCAAACTGCTAGGTTCGCAGGAGCTGGGACCGAGCAACGGGAGCTCACCCCGTCGCAGGGATTCGAACCGCTGACCTTTTGATCGGCAAGCCCACGAGGCTCAGTGGTTTAGACCACAGCGCCACCTGTGTCCCTTTACCATCTGTAGAATGCTTTACCCAGGGAAGCTCACCTGGCTTCTTCTTTACATATTCTTAGGCACCAGGCAAAAACGTTTCTCTCCAACCAGGCATTCTGTGGCTTTTTAAATGTGTCTGTGGGAGGGGACTTATTGGTTGGATTTGTTATGTTATGTATTTTGTCTTCTCATTTTGTATTTCTCTGTTGTAAACCACCCTGGAATCTTTGGAAGAAGGGTGGTATACAAATTTAATCAATCAAATGATGATGATGATGATGATGATAATAATACATTGCATCCTGCAATTTTTGGCTGAACATTATGCATTTTTTAAGTACTTATGCAGCTGCTACAAAATTCAAGAGGCTTTCAGAGGATGCTTTTGTTTCTGTTGAACTTCTTAGAGGAACTCCAAGTGCCATGAATAAAGGACATGCTGTTCCTTGTATAGGCAAAACAACATTGACTCAAGCTGTGAAGGATTCACTAAATGCTGCTCTCTTGAAGTCTCCTCCGCCTAGCGTCAGCCAGTGGAGAAAGATATTTGATGATGAACCAACGCTCATACGGAGGGCATTTTATGCTCTGACCAACTACATCCTTGCTTCCGAAATAGCGAAAGCATCATCTAAGTCACCAGTGATCATAGACAGGTTGGTAAAAACGAAATATCCCCTTCATTGCACATTATCAAAAAGAACTTGGGAGCCCCTTTTCTGTCTGTATATAATTACATTACCTGTTTCCTGTATGGGCCCACCATTGGCATTGCTTTTGCCCTAATTGCCATTGTTCTGCTTTAGAATCTTAGAAAGCAGAAGCATGTATAATGTAACCAGTCAATCACCCCTTGTTTTGATTGGCTGGATCTCACTCTTACCCGAAGTTAACAGGCCTGAATCCAGAGAACTTGTTGCTTGCACTCAAGGAAGATGGAACATGTGTTTCTCCAACAGCAGCTACCCTTTCCAGGATTCTCTGGAGGAAGCCATGACTGTAAAAGTGGTACAGTGGTACCTCTACTTACGAATAACTCTACTTACGAATGTTTCTACTTACAAACAGAGCTCCGTCCGCCATCTTGGATGCGGTTTAGATAGGATTTTTTCTACTTACGAATTTTTAGATAGGGTTGCTTTGACTTAGGATTTTTTTCTCCCAAAGCATTCCTATGGGATTTGACTTACATTTTTTTTTTCACTTACGAATGTGCATTTGGAACGCATTAAATTCATAAGTAGAGGTACCACTGTATAGACGTATTTTAAATGTGCATGGCATAGATGTGACCAATGTCACCATCCCTTAAACTAACCTACCTCACACATGGTTCTTGTGAGGCTGGCCCTTCGTATAGACTGCTTTAAATGCCTCTTGAGAAGAGATGTGGTCCAAAATGAGCATGGAGGCCACAAAACGGATTTTTGTTAGATGCAGAGTCGCCTATGTGCACAGCTCATTCTATACACCTAGTGTTGAATTTTCTTGAAACCTGAATTTCAAATGCCTCGAGTTTCGCTCACACCCATAATTTGATAGGTATTGGCATAGCACTGCCGCGTATGCAGTTGCCACCGAAATAAGCGGGAAAGTGCAAAATCTCCCTCCGCTGCATCACGAAGTATACCACTGGCCCGAAGACCTCCTAAAACCAGATGTTGTTCTACTGCTAACTGTTAGTCCTGAGGAAAGAATCCGGAGACTGCAGGGACGAGGGATGGAGAAAACAGAGGAGGAGACTGAGCTAGAAGCTAATACTTTTTTCCGTCAAAAGTATGTATTGCTACCCATAATATTGTTGCAAGCGTGGGCAGAGAATTGGAGTGAATGAACTCAAGGGCCCCTTTCAACTCTTGATTCTATGTTTGTAAGGTACTGCTGAAATGGACAAACCAGTCGGTCAGCTCTATCCCGGCATATTGCTTTCTTAGGTCAACAGCCTGATGATATGTTGCCATGGGAACCAAGATGGCTGAAGAAGGCTTAGGTGTTGGTTGAGGAGGAATGCCTGTATAGAGAAAGCATAGCTGTCAGAGGGGACCCACACCCTGTACAGAGAAGGAAGAAGGGAAGAATTGAGCTGTACATTTTTTTAAAGAGAGTTGTTTTAACTGTGGCTCTCCAGAAGTTGTTGGGCTGCAATTCCCATCAGCCCCAGCCAGTGCGGCAAATATTCAGGGATGATGGGAGTTGTAGTCCAACAACATCTGGAGGGTCATAAGTTCCCACTTCATGGCTTACACCAGGGGCCAGCAAGCTTTTTCAGCAGGGGGCGGGTCCACTGTCCCTCAGACCTTGCGGGGGGGGGCTGGACAATATTGCGGGGGGGAGATGAACAAATTCTTATGCCCCACAAATAACCTGGAGATTCATTTTAAATAAAAGGACACATTCTACTCATGTAAAAACATGCTGATTCCCGGACTGTCCGCGGGCTGGATTTAGAAGGTGATTGGGATGGATCCGGCCCATGGGCCTTAGTTTGCTTACCCATGGCTTACACCATGTGGCATGTTTAAAGACTTGGATAAGGCCATCTGCTCCAGGCGAGGTAGCCTGGAGAAGGAGGCAGGCAGGTAAAGATCCTGCTACCCATTTGCTCTTGAACCAGATCACTTGACCCCTCCACCAACCTGACAATTACACCCCCTGCCCATTTTATGAGCTGTTTTTCACCCTCCTCTCTCCACCCTGCCACACCGTCCCTTAGTTCTCCTTAGGAATCCATTTCTTTTGATGTTTTAATTGTGGCTGTACTTCAGATGTGTCGTGAAGTCCTTTGACTCCAGTTGGAAAGTGGGAGAGATGCATCTAAAACAGCTCAATTAAGGCTACAATCCCCAAACAAACTTTCTAGTGTGAAAGGCCTGTTCAGCTTGGTGTGATTCATGTTGGGTAAACACAGGTGGGGTGGCGCCATGGAGCCACCCATTTGACATTAACACTGTTGCTGGTTACTGGGATGGTGTGAGAGTGGCACAGTGGGGTTAGTGAGGTTGGAGCTGAAGAAACACAGTGGCAGAGCCAATCAGGCATCCCCGCTGGTGCACTTACATGGCTCCGACTGTGCCACCACCCTGGGAGGATAGTACTATAAACATATCAGTGGATAGCTGAAATCTGTTACAGGAGTCAATCCTAAATACATTGTTTGGGGAGTAAGTTCCTAAGGACCGAACTGAGTAGCATTGCAATGGAAACATTGTGACTGACTTCTAGGTGTGGGTTAAATTTGAAATCTTGCTTACTCTTTTCTGATAGAGTTGAAGAATCTTACAGAAGGATGGAGAATCCGACGTGTCAACCAGTTGACGCCAGTCCCTCTAGAGAAGAGGTTCTCAAAGCTGTTCTGCACCTGGTTAAAAAACAGTGTCGTTTACCATAATTGGTTGCGAATGTAGTAGTGCCAGGCTGCTCTGGCATAAAGGGGGTTGACCCTAAACTTCCCAGCAGATGCAGGTGAAACTCGGAAAATTAGAGTATCGTCAAAAAGTGCATTTATTTCAGTAATGCAACTTAAAAGGTGAAACCAATATATGAGATAGATGCATGACATGCAAAGCAAGATATGTCAAGCCTTTATTTGCTGTAATTGTAATTATTTGTCGTTAGGCAGGTCAATTATAAATGGAATGTAATTCATGAAATGTAATAGCGATGTTTATTTTTGTATTATTGTAACTATTTATTACTGTGGAATTTTCAAAAGAAAGCATTTGTAAAAATTAAAAGAAAAATGAAAAATAAAAAGTCGCATTACTGAAATAAATGCACTTTTCGACAATATTCTAATTTTCCGAGTTTTACCTGTAAGTGTTGAGTAGGAGTGTTAACAACTTCATTTTCCTCAAAGAGTGAGAAGCATATTGGATTATAGGGGGAGATGCCACATTGTCGTGGGTTAGCCAAAAATCCTGTCAATTATAGTTTGCTGAAGAGCACCAGGGATTTGTAGCAGAAATCTCAGTAGAACCAGAGGCAAATCAGGGGATTTGTTGCCCTCCCTCTCGTTTTCCCCAGTCTTTCAGGGGACTGCAAGGTAAGAGGGAGGGCACTACTTCCTGCTCTTTCTCTGACTTGGCTTTGTGACAATATCACAGGGCCAAACCTGATGGGTTACTTAATTTAGCAAACTCATTATGCTGCCTACATGATTTCTGTTTTGCTAGCCCATTTAATAAAAAAATACGGAGCTGGAACTGTGGGTTAGGGAAGACAGAAGCTCTGAAAAGTTGCAAAGTGGTACACCAAAAAGGTAAAGAGGTGGTGATCATGAATTACACACACACACACACACACACACACACACACACACACACACACGTACAATTTGGCATCATCCTAATTCCCAACTCTCACCAAACTTCAGTTACAATTCTTTGCAGGGAGGCTATGACAATTAAGCCATTATAACACTAATGCGTTTTTGTAGAGTCGATCTGCCCAATGAGTCATAGTCCATAAAAATGTAAAATGATGTCCTGAGAGCTGATTCCTCTGATAATTAGAGATATAATTCTGCCCTGGGGGGCAGCACGGAATGGTGGATGTGCAAGTCCTTTCGTGCCACACTGCTGCTCTTCTGTGGCTTACAAAGTAATTCACACCGCTCCACTTCGTTTTTCCTTCCTTCCTTCCTTCCTTTTTTTTGGCACACTCATGTGGCAGCAAAGAGAGGTGCAGCAGCTCACTGTTTTAAAAAGAGAAGTTGGGGAAACAGGAATATTTATGCGTAGCCCGCTGGGCTGGGTTTTGGCTTCAGCAAAAGATCATAAGGAATATTGTTTAGATGTAAACTTTTAGTTTTGGCCTATATTACCAATGGTCATTTGGAGTGGCTGATACCTGAACAATTGCAAATGAAGAAGATTCATGTCTCTTCAAGCAAACTCTAGGTAGGAAAGTAATCCAAAACTTTGACTTGTAGTGGGTAGAGCCGAGGGGTCTCTAGCTTTCACTTAAATGGGCCAGTTTACTCTCCCACTTCTTGTGTTTTAATCAGCTGAATTTGTCACTGTCCTACAGGAGAAGTAATGTATCTTACATGGATTAAAATTGTCATTTCTCTTGCAAAACTTTGGCTGTGCACCTGTTGTCTAGGTGGTTATGCGTGTGCATATAAAATAAACCAGACTACTCATCCAGGGCAGACAACATGAGAGCCTAAGAAGAACTCTGTGTAGTTGCCAACATGACTATTAGTAGTCACTAATAGATGTTTGTTATTGCATTTCCACAAAGAGGAATGGTCCTATTTCAAATGGCTTGGTGCTGTAAATTGAAAGAAAGCCTCAAAATGTCAACCAGCGGATTTTTGCGATTTTAATGCATATTTCAATTCACTAAAATTTAAGAGCAAAAATAAGATGAATACTCTAAGGAGAAGCTTAAGAAACAGAACTGAAGAAAAAAATTAGGAAGCAAGATAACATAGCCGGGATATAGCACCCAATTTGAAGTTTATGTTTAACCATTTACTGTTGTGCAACCATAACCATTTACGGTTGCCTTTTTGTGCCTCCTCGAGAGGTCTGGAGGGTGGCAACATTAGAACGGGCCTTTTCTGCAGTGGCTCCCCATCTGTGGAATGCTCTCCCCAGGGAAGTTCGCCTGGTGCCTTCATTATACACCTTTAGGCATCAGGCAAAAATGTGTTCCTCTTTAACCAGGCCTTTGGTTGATTTGATTGACGTCCTATGCGCTTTTAAAATGGGTTGAGGGGGAGGGTTATTGGGCTGTTGTTTTTATTTTGATTGTGTGCTTTGTGGTTTTATATTCTGATTTTATCCTGAGACCTGCGGGTATAGGGCAGTATATAAATTCAATAAATAATAATGACAATAACTCCTTCACTTTTGGCAAAGGTAACGAAAGGCTAACAGTTGACCAGGAAGCCATTAGAATGCATCTGATCACAGAATTTTGTCCAGGATAAACAAGAACCAGATTTTCTCAAACCAAATTTTAATAGCTAGTAGTATCCTAATGTTCCCTCAAGAAGCTAACACCTAAAGTTTAGCTGTGTAAGGAGTAATGTGATTTGATATCTCCTGTTTCTGAGTAGCTTGTTCCCCGATCTCCCATTACATCTGGGCACAAGGTAACTCATAAAATTCTTAGCCTGTAGTTCCGCACAGTACTTAAATTTTCTAAATTACACACAAAGGAGCCAATTGCACACTGCTCCTGAGTGGTATAGATGCCCCTTCCCAAAAGTTCATACTGTGGGTTGGATCCAGACAGTCAAACTTCAGTCTCATTGGGACTTAAATTAGCCCCACTGTTTTAAATGGGACTAAAGCAGTGTGTCCCAACATTTTTCCGACTGTGGCCCCCTTCCAACCTTGTTTCCTTCCTGTGGCTCCCCCATGGGCGTAGCCAAGGGGGACAGCTGCTCCCCAAATAGGTAAAAATCAATACAAATCTGAGGTTCTGCCCTCCCCCAACAAAAGCCTGCCTCCTCTGACAAAAATCCTGGCTACGCTCATGCCCCCCTGTTCTATCGGTAGAAAGGTAGCTATTTAAATGTTTTGTTTTCAAATAGAACAGGTTTTATAATTTTCATAATTTATCCACAATGCAATTACACAAAATGATAGAAGAAGAGTTTGGATTGGATACCCTGCTTTATCACTACCCGAAGGAGTCTCAAAGTGGCTAACATTCTCCTTTCCCTTCCTCCCCCACAACAAACACTCTGTGAGGTGAGTGGGGCTGAGAGACTTCAGAGAAGTGTGACTAGCCCAAGGTCACCCAGCAGCTGCATGTGGAGGAGCAGAGACGCAAACCAGATTCACCAGATTATGAGTCTACCACTCTTAACCACTACACCACACTGGCTCTCGGGAACATAATGAAATGTTGTGGAAGCTGAAAAACAGAATCATGGAGCTGGAAGGGACCCCAGGGGTCATCTTTCTAGTGCAACCCCCTGCAACATAGGAAACTCAGCTAAAGCATCTATGACGGATGGCTATCCAATCTCTGCTTAGAAACCTCCAGGGAAGGAGAGACCAGAACCTCCCGAGGGAGATCCATCTTCCATGGATTATTAAAAAGTAAACACTTATTTGACCCAAGTTATTTGACACAGAGGAGGAAACCTACAGATGCAGTCCAAAAGGGAGTTCTGTATATATTGGAGAATCATAAAAAGCAAGTGGTCCTCACTGACCTGTTGCAAAAAGATATTGTCCTCCAGAGGAAAGCTGGCTGCCTAGATAAAACACTAGCCCCGCACACCCTTACCTGGGAGTAAGGCGGCTTTCTTCTGAGTAGACCGTTATTTACTAGATGCAAGTCTGCAGCACCCCTTGGCTATGCGCTGGGGTGGATTTTAACCTGTGAACTTGCGGAGCCGGGCAGACACAACATTCAAAGGCAACATCTGAAGGCCCTGATCCACTGGAGTGGATTGCACCCTGCGCCTTGCAGAGTCAGGCCCAGGCTACCACCGGGCCCAGCACTGGTAGCAGCAAAAAGCAGCTCCAGCTCACCCAGCCTTTCCCATTGCCGCCCCACCACCACACTTACCTGACCTCGGGGTTCAGGATCGCAGGCTCTAACAGTTGAAACAGGAGCCTGAGCGATTGCCCTCTCCCACCGGAAACAAGCCAGGACTGCTCCAAGAAAATGCACATGGCAAATAGTGTTGGGCCCTTGTGGGCTGCCCCCTTACTTGCTTTTCATTGGCCAAGAGGATAGCCAGCCAATCAGGATTTTTTTAAAATAATAATAATATATATTTTCTTCACTTATCACTTCCCTCTGTGGCAGTCTATCCACGTGCTGTGGCCCCCCATTTATGCATTTTCACCTGTGGCCCCCTTGGAATATCCTGGGGCCGGTTCACTGACCCTCAGACCTTGTGGGGAGCTGAACTATATTTTGAAAAATAATAATGAATTCCTATGCCCCACAAATAACCCAGAGATGCATTTTAAATAAAAGCACACATTCTACTCATGTAAAAACACCAGGCAGGCCCCACAAATAACCCAGAGATGCATTTTAAATAAAAGGACACATTCTACTCATGTAAAAACACACTGATTCCAGGACCTTTCACCGGCCGGATTTAGAAGGTGACAGGGCCTGATCCGGCCCTTGGGCCTTAGTTTGCCCACCCCTGATCTAGAACTAACATGATATTTTACTGGACCAAAATACCATTAACATAGTGGTGCGTCGCCTTCTCAACCCATATTTACATTGGCTCTTTTTAATCCAAAGGACTTGGTTCTGCTCTACGGAAATTAGTTTCTTCGCTGCCTTTTAAAATGAGCAAAGAGGTTTTGTTAGGGGGGAAATCTCATTTTGTTGTTGTTTTTAACTAGATGAGCAGATATTGCCACTGGAGGGCAGAAAAGAGCTAGGCACAGCATGTCTCAAAAGTCAGGCAACAACAAATACCTTCTGTCAAGGCAATCATTTCCAGCTTTGGAGGGATAGCGAGCAGAGATAAAGAGTGCTGAAACAGCAGAACGCATTACGCTCAGTCTAGAGCTTCAGGCCATGCTGTAGCTCTCTGGTAGAGCTGCTGTTGATAGATCGCGGTCCGGCAGGATTTTGTGAATATGTGGGAGGGCTTCCCTGGACGAAATGCTGCAAGACAGCCTTCGGAAACCTGGCACCCTCCGGATTTTGCTAGTTTGCAGCTCCTGCTGTACCTGACCATAATCCCTGGCTGATGGGTGCTGGAATGACTTCATCTGAATGGCACCAGGATGATGAGAAAGGCTGTTTTGGCTCAAAAACACTTTGGCATTCCCATTGAAAAGGTGTCTGCTGCAAGTGATTATAATCCCTAAAGATGGAAACCATTCTTTAGCATCTTAATTTTGCTGCGGTTTCCGTGTTCTGAAACGAAAACGTTTCGGACGTGTTTCCAAAGCGGGCAAATCTGTTAAATCGTGTGAAAACTAGAAAGTAGCGCTTTTGGGAGGCCAACATATCCCTTGACCCCTGCTAGCATCTCATCTCTTTGGCTCTTGTTCAAAGGCAATTCACTAGTTGGGAGTTCCTGAAATGGACCACACATCCGAGAAAACAGGTATTTATCGAAAACACAAAACACAGGCTATAAAGGAAGGCAGCAAAACTGTTGTCTACTGATATTGACCTTATGGAGGTGACCTTAACAGGACTCCTCTGAAGTAAATGAGATAAAGAGTACAATCAGTGAGGTGGTGGTAGTAAGTATTCAGGGTTGCTCAGATGGGTGTAGCTGGGATTTATTTTAGGGGGGCAGGTTTTAGGTTAGGGGAGGCAGAACCGAGTTATCTGTGATGCAATTGGTCAGTTAGTTAAGTATTTCTATTTATTTACTTGATGGGGGGCGGGCGCAGCTGCCTACACCAACATAATAATAATAATAATAATAATAGTAATAATAATAATAATAATTTATTATTTATACCCCACCCATCTGGCCGGGTCTCCCCAGCCACTCTGGGCGGCTTCCAACAAAAGAATAAAACACAATAATCTATTAAACATTAAAAGCCTCCCTGAACAGGGCTGCCTTCAGATGTCTTCTAAAAGTCTGGTAGTTGTTTTCCTTTTTGACATCTGTTGGGAGGGCGTTCCATGGTTGCATTTTCTTCGGCACTGTGATTGAACAACAGTTGCTCACATTTTACCAGACTTCAGTGTTTGCATATATCAGGGGTGTACACTGGCTCTGAATGGGATGCCAAGGAACAAGGCAAACAGGTGCTTTGAGGGTACCCTTCCCATAAGTTGAAGGGAGACCTCAGTAGCTCCTCTCTCCTGAGTTAGATTTTTTTAAGAGTTGGTTTTTAAATCCTGTGTTGCTCTGCTTTACCACACATGCATGTGTGTTTGTGTGTGTGTGTGTGTGTGTGTGTGCGCGCGCGCGCACACACACACACACACACACACACACACACACCACAGCTTTTCAGAACTCTGCAGGTGGTGATCTGATCTAGAAAGCCTCACATAATAAGACTTATTAGAGATCCCTGCCATAAGGGATGTGGAAGAAAGTGAATCCATTTTACTTCCCTCGCAGAAAAAGCCCCTGGAGCTATTTGTCTGCAATTTCCCAAGCTTCATCCTTTCTAGAGGCTTAATCCACACACCTATGTGGGTAAATTTCCTCTATTTTGGCAGAAAGAAAGAAAGAAAGCATTCCAAAATTTTTATTTTATTTTTTAGATTCCCCATTGTAGTGAATCAGGTGACCCAGAGCTTCATTTTTTACACAGAGCATCTTGGGAGCTGATTACAAAGCAAAGCAGAGAGCGCACAGAACGCCTTGGAAACAGGCTGGAATGTTTTTAAAGCACCAAAATGCAAGGTGAAACTTGAACCCTGCACGTAGCCCTGGTGTGTACGTATTTGTAGCCTTTAAATTTCTGCGGAACGTGGTGGTGCACTGATCATTATAGAATTGCCCATCTCATCAGCTCCTATGAGCTAAACTTCCAATTTCAGCTGCATCACTCTTTAATTTTCAAAGTCTTTCTTAGCGGACCTGCTCTGCAACGTTGCCGTTCTCAACCAGCGGTATTTCCAACTAAGTTTTTATTTTGGTATGAGCTTTCGTGTGCATGCACACATCTGGGTTTATTGCAGGCTCTGGGACCAGTGTCCATGTTAAGTCTGGTGGTTGTATTATTGTGGGTGAGGAGTTGTTTAAGATTGGGTGGCTGTCTGTCAGCCACCCAATCTTAAATAACTCCTCAACCACAATAATACCAGACTTAACACCAGACTTAACATGGACACTGGTACCAGAGCCTGCAATAAACCCAGATGCCAACTTTGCTGCCACATACACCCGGAAAACACCATTACTTGCCCCAACAACATCCAACATACCACCTCAGGACTATTTAATTGCTCATCTTCTAACATTGTGTATGCCATCAAATGCCAACAGTGCCCTTCAGCTCTCTATATTGGACAAACAGGCCAAACCCTACGCCAAAGGATAAATTGACATAAATCTGACTTCAGGAACCACAAGACAGAGAAACCAGTAGGAGAACACTTCAATCTCCCAGGACATTCTATACAAGATCTCAAAGCAGCTGTTTTATTACAGAAAAATTTCAGAAACAGACTGGAAAGGGAAGTTGCTGAATTGGAACTCATTACCAAGCTTAAAACCATGGAGCCACCTGGGATGAACAAAGACATAGGATTCTTATCTCATTATGCACGATCAAGCTTTCTTTAGCACCTCAGCCCCTGCTTTTTCCCCGCAGGACCTATTGCAGTCATCAGCAGTTGTTAACAGCCATCAACAGGTTTACCACTCCTATCAGCCCATCACCCATTCCCACCCACCCCCCCACCCTCTGAATATACATAAGGGTCTGGCTCTTCTGTTTCAGTGTACTGTATCTGAAGAAGTGTGCATGCACACGAAAGCTCATACCAAAATAAAAACTTAGTTGGTCTTTAAGGTGCTACTGAAGGATTTTTTTTATTTTGCTTCGACTCAGACCAACACGGCTACCTACCTAACTAGCGCTATTTCCATTATCATTGAATCATTCAGCCTGGGGAAATTGTTGGTTCCTGGAACTCCAAAACCATGTACCAATTGCATTGATCTGACACCACATTGTAGAGAGCCCTTCTGTGCCTCTGATGTATTTTATTTTAATAGGTTCGCTCATGCTGTTATAATTAAGGGTGTGTCAGACTTTCCATAATAGGGATCTGATTTTTTTCAGGGGGTCTATAAAAATTTCACTCTTGGCTGCATCTTGGGATATATACAAGAGGTCCCACTGCTTTTAAAGCTTTTCTGGATGCCTTAAAACATTCTTTTTTTACCAAATTGGCTCATTAAGAAAAAGAGAGGGGAGTGGGCACAATAATACATTAGCTCCTGAAGTCTCCCTTCCCCTCCAACTGTGTTACGCAACCCCCACCCCACCCCCCACCTCCAATTTTGTTCTGGTGCATAGAAATATAGCAGCAATGTGAATTTGCTATTAAAAGAAATCACGAAAAAGGAATTATGAAAGGATGCGCTGAAACACCATCTTGCAGTTGGCAGTTATGGGAATGTGGTTCAAGGGGGGAGATGAAGTTTTATGTGTATTTTGTGTCTCTCTTAATCAGCCCAACCCTTGACATGAACAAGTTGCAATCCACAAGCTTAGCGATCCTTTTATGTCGGGCAAACACAATAGTTTAGCTAGTTAAATTCACTGAATTAAGTAAAGAACTATTAATGAAGAGCTTAGCTAATTAATCTTCGGATATTATTGTTTTATAATATGGCTTAAATTTAAGTCTTCTCAGGTCCAAACTCGCTTAGATAAAGGAGATCTTTGATGAGGATGTCTCAAGCCTCTGCACGATCCAAACTAAAGGAAGCGAGTGCGATTTACGCAAGGGTAAATGATGCTGGTGTAACTTGCTTCTCCACTGTCCCTCTTGTCCCCTGGCTCCCCCCCCCCAGGGAAAACCGCTCTTTTAGCGCTCAATTGGAGCAAACAACAATTTGGGTTTCTCCCCCGGATTGCCACTTGCTCCAATCTGTCGCTAAATAGCTTAACAAGGAGCATGGCAAGAGGAAAACAGTTTGGACTCCTTGGATTCCTGCATTGCAGGGGGTTGGACAGGAGGACCCTTGTCCCCAGTTCTATGATTCTGTGGTCTTGTGCCTTCTAGGGCCTGACACAAGCAGAAATGTGGGCAACCCCCCATTCCAAATGCTGTTCAGGAGCCTGCCAGAGCCTTCCAGAGGGAAAACAAGCCTTTAAAATAGACATTGCCTTACACCACTGGGTTGCTAGGTCACATGACTGAGGAGAACATGTCAGTTTGCATTTCTTAGTGCGGAAAGTATTGATCTGATGTGTAGAGATCTTTCATATTCTAATTAATTCAAGAGGGTTCTGGAAAGCTGCTCTGTGTGAAAGAAACAAGCAGGAGGTTCATGATGTTTGGGTTATTCCTTCAGAGAAGCTGAGCACAGCTGGTTAAAACTGGTTCTCTTATCTCTTCTGTCAAGGTCCTGCTGACTATAAAAATAGGGCCAGAGGGAGTCCGGGTTTCACTTTCTCCAGGTTAGTGAATTATTATAAGTTATGATAAGTTTAAGTTAAGTCTGCGGCAACTGGATTTCTCATGGACAAAGCCAATCCCGGATGTGTTGGATTTCTGACCATTATGCTCATTTGTAAACCTCTGCTGGTTGAAATATTTATTGCCTCTGGTCTATTTGGCGGATCCTGCAATGTGTTTTAAGTTTTTGCTCTGGCAACTATACATTGGGATTCTACTCTGGATCAATACAGTGGTACCTCGGGTTGCGGACCCGATCTGTTCCGGGGTGCCGTTTGCACCCTGAAAAGTCCGCAACCCGATCAGCGCTTTCACGCATGCGCGAAAGCGCAATAGAGCGCTTCTGCGCATGCGCATGCAGCGGAACCTGGAAGGAAACACTTCCGGGTCCGCTGCGTTTGCATCACGAAAAAAATGCAACCCGCAGCAGACGCAACCTGAGGTATGACTGTACTGAGTAGAATTCCATGACAGAACAGTGTTTGGAATAAGGGTATGTTACCCACTGCCCTGTTCTGCCCCCACTACACCCATTCCACCCTCCCAGGGTGCCCCTTTCCAGGACTTTCTCCAGCCTCGGCTCAGCTAGCTTCCACCCAGCGCCAGGTGAGCTCGGAGAACTTCCGATGGCATATACCTATCTGAGCTGGGCCTTCAGGTGGCTCAGCCAGCTGCCAGAAACCAATCTATTCTATTCTGGATTGGATTTGGATTCAGGCCTGTCTTAGCTATAGAGGCTAGTGGCGTGGGGAACCACGGCGCCGGGCACTGGAGGGCACTGGAGGGCGCCAGGGAAGGGGTCCGGGGGCCACGGCTCGGTAGGGGATGTGTGGAGGCGCCGGGCGCGGCCAGCAAAACTCCCACCAAGGCCACTGGGGCACCCCGCCGTGCTTGTCTCCTTTGCCGGCTGCTCGCCTGTAGCGCTGCATCGACCGCCGGCCGAACCGCAGCATGGTGCGCCTTCACTCTGGGGGAGGCAAGCGGGACTCCACCTCCTACCGGCCCCTTGCTGACACTACTGCGCGGACAGAGCTCCCCAAGCCACACTGCCAGCCGACGCCCGCCTGGGGAGCCCGACAGGCAGGCAGCGGTGGGCTCGCCACCCCTGGCGGGGTCCCCGTCAGCCGCTGCGCTGCACCGCCTCCCTTCCTGCTGCAGGCGGCGGCGGCTGCACAAAGCCAGCAGGCAGTGGCGACCTGTCGTGGCGGGCGCTGTCGCTCTCGCTCGGCTGGGGCCAAAGGGGGCCGCGCTTGCCCTGCGGAGCCACTTCCCTCACCCATTGCCGTGTGTCTCTCCTAAGCGACTCGCTGGCCAACCCAGCTCCTCGCAGCCGTTGGGCAGCGGCCCCAATGGTGCCCTCCGCTCCAGGCTAAATTTTGGGAAGGGAGGGGGCGCCAGAGGGACCTTTGCACCAGGGCACTGGATGTAGTTAAGACGGGCCTGTTTGGATTGCTCCCTCAATGTACGAATTTGCGCTGCCCTGTGGTGGCGGCTGCTTTGAAGACTGGGGGGAGTGACGCCTTTTCTCTCCCTTGTCCTAATCTAAACCACTCGCCCTCTCCCAAAGCAACTATTAGCTGAATTGGGTTGGGATGGGATGGGGAAGGAGGGGAAATGACATCACACAGAGCCCTCTCTATCAATTGTATTTCTATGGTCTGAGTGTGTTGCCTATCAGCAATACAGCTCTGTGGGCTCAGCCCCTTCTCATGCTAACTAGCAAGAATATACACTTGCTAGGTTTGGCTGCCTCCGCATGGGAAACATTTAAGTGGCTATCCGCTCTGGTTCTCCAGTTATCTGTTTCCATCCAGAGAAGCGGCAGATTATATTTTTTTAAAGAAAGCGGAGGAAAGAAGTGGACCACATTCCTTTCTCCCAAAGTGTCGACGACTCGTGGTTTAATTTAAAAGCTGCATTAATGAAGTGACAAATTAAATCTAAGTTTAAAACTTACTTTAAATAAGAGTACAAATCAGTCCCAGCGTTATTCAAACAGGAAACACATAATTTACAGCACGTTTAATTTCAATCAGTGCTTTCAAATGGTTCACAGAGAGTTCAGTCGCTCTATAGTACAAGAGCGCATGGCTGACTGTGGAAGGGAGTGTGAAAATGTAACCAGTTATGCACACGCAGTGGTTTGGGTGGTGTGTTATTCTTCAGCTGTCTTGCTCTTGGCAGAGGCTGTATTTTCATTCTGCAAAGGAAATTTGCTCTAAAAGAGTGTCTTTCATTCAAGGCAAATCTGGCAAAAGCGCTTTTGGGGGAATATATCTTATATTTGGCTTACTGACCATTAGCCAGGGCTCAGATGGGGGCATTATCTAAAGTGCAATCAAATACTATGCTACGGAGGGAAGCACTAAAACCTTTTTAATTAAAAATGTCATAAAGGCTTAAATAAAATAATAACCTCCAGTTAACAGCAATTGCTTAAAGGCGCTCTCTCTCTCTCTCTCTCTCTCTCTCTCTCTCTCTCTCTCTCTCTCTCTCTCTCTCTGCGTGTGTGTGTGTGTGTGTGTGTGTACATGCACGCACGCACACACACACGTGTGTTTGCAGCGAGAACAAGAGCATGGTCACCTGGTAATCGAGTATATTGTCTACCAGCAGAATAACCTGAAAAGCAGATTTCAACATGCTGATTCCACATTATGGTCACTTTTCAGTAACCTTCCAACCGCTAAAGCACAAAATACACAGGAAAGCAAATGCAGAGTCTGAGCGCTCAAATCTTGTTAAAACGCACCTGCTGCCACAAGAGTGGAAAGAAGTGGTAAACCAGGATTTGCTGGTAGGTTGCTGTAGATGGCAATTTTTATTTTTACTTCCAACTGTTTAGCAATAGCAAGCTCTGTAGAAGTTTAGATGAAGATATCATTACACATACACACAGCCCATCTGGCCCATAGCTGCCAAGTTTTCCCTTTTCTCGCGAGGAAAATCCCTTAAAAAAAGGGATAACTTGGCAGCTATGCCCATTCAGGTTGTCCCAATGTATAACTTGTGAGGTTTAGTAGATAATTGGCTTCACCTGCTGAGCCACCATTTTGTATCTGGCTATACCACTTCTCACCACTATTGAACATGACTCTAGGGTTGCCAGACTCAATAGAGGACAGGACTTCTGTGCCTTTAATTGCCCTGCTCTCTTTTGAGTCTGGAAACCTTAAAGAGAAACCAGCAGACCCTTTGCTTGGAAATTAAACAAAGTCCTGTCCTCTATTGAGTCTGGCAACCCTACATGACTCCTATTTGGGGGAGGGGGTCCTAGTTAAAAAGAGAGAGAGAGAGACCACAGTAGTTCCCACTAGCCTGAAGTCTTTCCACAACATCTTTCTCCCGACGGCTTTCCAGCTGTGATTTGGGGTCGTCAAAGGTTTCTCCACGAACAGATTAGCAATGGTAGACCTTCCCTGAAGGGTCTTCTCTGAAGAACAGCTTTTCTACAGTTGCAACTCTCTTCCCCTAAAATGGGGGACCTGTGGCCCTCCAGATGTTGCTGAATCCCAGTTCTTGTCAGCTTCAGCCGGTGTCACAGACGATGGGAATTGTAGTCTAGAAATATCTGTGGGAGCCACAGAGAGTGTACTGCCAAATCACGTGAGGTAATGTTGAAGCCTTATAGGCGTCTCTGAGGGAATTGGTAGTGGCAGTGGTGGGTGAGGCCAGAGGTCAAAGTGGGCCAAAGTACAAGTGTAAATCTCACCTTCGTACAGTAGTCTAGTGCTCACTCACTCACACACACACACATTCAGACATCCCTCTCTATCCTTCATCCTTCATCTCTATCCTGGAGGAAGATTTAGGCAAGCAAAAAGAAAAAAAGCATTACACTCAAGCACATATTCCAGCCAGGCAAGAACACTCAAAGAGGAAGGTGAAGGGTGTTGGTTGGAACAAAATAAAAAAATTCCTTCCAGTAGCACCTTAGAGACCAACTAAGTTTGTCATTGGTATGAGCTTTTGTGTGCATGCACACTTCTTCAGTGCTGGTTGGAGAGAGGGTGTGTACCCTACAGGGAATCCTAGGAGCTAGATACAGCGAAACCGAGGGCCACTTTTGGCCCATAGGTTTAAGGTTTCCCAATTCTGCCTGAAAAAAGGTGCCTCAGAATCTTCTGCAGACAACCAGTGTTTTATGGAAGACTAATACCCAGGAGTTCCTCAGAAGACGAATAAATGATGTTGTGGCATCGGCAGGAGGATTTGAAACTGCTGCTTTATCACGGGGATTTCATTTTAAAATGTTCATCTCAGCACGCAGGAGTCGCCACACTGGTTAATTCTTTAAGCCACAATGTTTTATTTCCAAGACCTTGAATCGATTTGACTCCATCAACAGCTACTGTTGATGGGGTAAAGAGGCTTGTTTTCTTTCTCTCTCTTTTTAATAGGCCTTTTCATGATAAGAACCCATTGAACCATGTTGGCTCTGTTGCAACTAAATGTTCCCTGAAAGTATTTGAACCAAGCCAGTTTTTCTTTCCAGGATTAATATGTGAGTCCCTTTTTTCTTTCTTTTTTCTTTTTGCTAAATGCCCTAGCTAGCCTCCATCTGCTTGCTTCAAATTCCCCAGAACCACCCATTACTCTCTGGGCTGTGTGCATGCACTCAGTACAAATCATCTACCGAAGCAATGGAAATCTGAATTTTTTCCCCCTGCTTTGCATAGATTCACCCTCCATAATTTATTTTGGATTTTGCAAATCATGAGGTGGAGTGATGACCTGTCCGGGACACTGAAGCTACTCTTCTCCTCCCAGTCATCTGGATATCTTACTCAGCAAGCCTTCTGACTTTTTGGATTTCAGCAGACATTGCAACGTGGAAGCATATATTCACAGAAGGGCTAGAAACCCGCTACATTAATTTTTTAAAAAAATAAAAAATAAGTTGGGGCCTGTTGAGAACCTGCATCCAGTATAATAGCACCCTACGCTTTTTCCTACAAGCTTGCAAAATTGTGGCTTATACATGAGCCTGATTATTCTGCCCTGTGCATAATCCTCGACTATGAGAGGAGCCCTCAACATCGTGTGTGTGTGTGTGTGTGTGTGTGTGTGTGTGTGTGCATGCATCATCATAATTAATAACATCTTCTGAGCATCTCAGTTGGCACGCTCTGCACTGGAAAGGAATTGACTCATGTACTAATATCTCTGGGGGGGTCACTCCACCGGCTGTTCCTTCAGCAGGCCTGGGGCAGCAGGGAAGCACACACCTGCTCTAGATTAGATATGGCTTCAGAATCTGACCCACTTCCAAAAACCTTTTGGCCTGGGAATCCTGCGTAAGGCGGCCTACTCCAACCAGTCACTTGGTGCTGCATCGGGTAGTGAGGTGTGCATTGAAAAGTTCCCTCTCGCTGTAGATCGGGCTCTGTGTCTCTCTGCCACATAGCTGGTGGCAGCCCCGGAATTGGCAGGGATTGGTGGTGGGGGGGGCACTGTCAAAAGACCTCATTAAGCTGAAAGTTAGTGCTTGGCTACACAGGTTGAAAAATCCCTCACGCATTGTCTTCAGCCTTCTTTGATGCTCCCTGCAAGGAGGGTAGGTCCACCTCAGATAAGTCTCAAGGCTTTGGCAAATGCCCAGCTGTGCTGCTCTCCAACAAGACGTCCTTGTTGTCCAGCTGCCTCGGCATAGACAAATAAATACCTTTCTATTTCGCCGCTGCAGTTTGGAATGGCAACGGTGCAGATGCGACAGAGGAGATGTTTCACGGGCGAGGACAGACACATAACAGCGATCCATTATCTCTCTGCTGCAGCTTTAGGAGTGTGGCAACAGAAGCGCTGAGCAGATGGCGCCTTGGCAAACTCGGGCCGCCTGCATTTGGCAGTCCTTCCTGTTTCAGGGCTTCAGCAGCTATTTTGAACATGTGCGACAATATTGGCTGCTTCTATTCCACAGGAAGGTAAAGGTAGACCAGCTCTTTCTCCTTATGCAACTATCAATCACATTTATGCTCCACTCTTCCACCAAAGATCTCAGAGTAAACTCTCTCTCTCTCTCTCTCTCTCTCTCTCTCTCTCTCTCTCTCTCTCTCTCTCTCTTCTTGTGTGTGCTTCCTATCCAGGTAATTTAAATGGCCAGACCCACTTAAGTCTCCTTCAGATGACCTCTTTTTATTTTTATTCTTTAGCATCCATCCTGATTTGCTTGCACAAAGCTTATGTGGAGGCCAGGTTGGATCCAGGTCTTATTAAGCATCCGCTGTGACTTATTTGTTGGGAGGTTATGCAACAATGATTGTTTGTCCTGCAATGATTGTTTGTGACCAACCTGGACTGGATAAGCGAGGAACCACAAGCAATAAAAACAACAAAAGTGATAGTAGGGGTCTGATCCTACAAAATACTCAAGTAGCCCTTGATATTTATCCTTACTACGGCAAACTTCCCTATTGGAAATCAATTGACAGTGTAAAGAGAAACCTTAAATGTCTGCTTAACATCCAATGTGAAAATTTGAATATGATAAATCTGCTCTGTACGGATTCCCAGCATACCAGGATTATGCTGACATTTTCTGATTCAACTACACCTAAAGAGCTCCTGAAATATAGAGCCCATCTGCTGAATTACAATATAGATGTGAGACGTGTTTTCAAAGACACAGAATGTAAACAACTAATGCCAAAGTTTGAGCGAGCTAGGGCTGAAGTGATTTCACCCCTGCTAGCCTTGCTCCCAGGAAAATCAGAGGATTTCTATATCAGGTTCCTATTGGAAGACCGGTCAAATGCCAGAACACTAGCAGTGGCAAAGTTTTTATCGGTGGTCACAAGAACTAATGTTTCCTATTCCGAATTTGAGTAAGATGTCTGAGTGGTTTGAGGGCGGGGTGTCTCAGCTGTGTATCGCTTGGTAACGAATTGATGGGTCTATGGACCGTAATAAAGATTGTTGTTGTTGTTGTTTGTCCTGCATTTATCTCCATTTGCTTGTAGGGTCTTTGCATATTGTCTTGTTACTCATTGATTCGTTCCAAACTGTTCAATACATTTCCTTGTCACTTTCGAAACTGCAAAAGTTCTTCTTTTAGGGATTTGCTTTCCAAGGTGACATGGCCTTTAACTCATGATAGTTGCAGAAACCTAAATCGACCTTACATTCTCAAATCCCTCCTGCGAAATACCAACAGTCTCCGGAGGCACCCTTAGTTTCAGCAGTACAGGTTCTCTGTGCTCCTTTGCAACAGTCGCTGGGCTCTGACCATAGCTGTCAAGTTTTCTCTTTTCTCGCGAGGAAGCCTACTCAGCATAAGGGAATTTCCCTTGAAAAAAGGGAGAGCTTGACAGTTATGGCTCTGACTGGTCACATGTGTTAGGAATGGGTGTCGGAGAACAGAGGTTGCTTAGAGCAGAAATCAGAATATTCTCTCACATGCTTAACTCACTAAACTGTGTTGTAGCCTGGAATGTGATCACGAGGGGTGGGCAACCCAAAAAACAGCAAATATAATGAGGCTGGGTTGTTGATAGGTCAGCTGGAGGCAACGTTACTTGGGAAGACTTGTCTTTCTAACCTTAAGAGAACCTAGGACAGAGAGTGGCCTTACAAGGGCATGTTTATGGGTTCAAAATCCAGCTGTTGTTATTATTAGATTTATATACCACCCTGCATCATAAGATCTTAGGGTGGTTCACAAAATAAAATACAGAAGAGTTTTTGTTAATAATGATAACAACAACAGCACCAAAAAATAACAACATTCTTCTTCTTCTTCTTCTTCTTCTTCTTCTTCTTCTTCTTCTTCTTCTTCTTCTTCTTCTTCTTCTTCTTCTTCTTCTTCTTCTCCTTCTCCTTCTCCTTCTCCTTCCCCTTCCCCTTCCCCTTCCCCTTCTCCTTCTCCTCCTCCTCCTCCTCCTCCTCCTCCTCCTCCTCCTCCTCCTCCTCCTCCTCCTCCTCCTCCTCCTCCTCCTCCTCCTCTTCTCCTCCTCCTCCTCCTCCTCCTCCTCCTCCTCCTCCTCCTCCTCCTCCTCCTCCTCCTCCTCCTCCTCCTCCTCCTCCTCCTTCTTCTTTGGCTATCACTTGTAGCTGAGTAAGATTGTCTTCCATGAACACAGTTTTAACAGTGAGTCCATAAGTGACTGTGGAGGTCAGTTCTGGATCCACACGTCCTTCCACAGTGGGGACATCGGTTTCCAGGCGGGAGTTGATCATGGTGAGGGTTTGCCAAGCCTATCTTCCTCTTAGCGTGTTTCTCCCTTTCATCTTGAGTTTGAATATCTTCAAAGCCCATGACACCTTTGATAAAGGCTATTCTCCAATTGGAGCGCTCACAAACCAGTGTTTCCCAGTTGTCGGTGTTTATACTACATTTTTAAAGATTTGCCTTGAGAGCGTCTTTAAACCTCTGCCGTTGACCACCAGCATTACGCTTTCCATTTTTAAATTCGGAATAGAGTAGTTGCTTTGGAAGACGATCATCAGGCATCCGCACAACACGACCAGTCCAATGAAGTTGATGTTGAAGAATCATTGCTTTGGCACTGGTGATCTTTGCTTCTTCCAGAACACAACGGCATTTATATCCCACTTTTCTTCCAAGAAGCTCAAGGAAACACATGGTTCCCTTTCCCTATTTTATCCTCACAACAACCCTGTGAGGTAGGTGAGAGACTGTGACTGGCCCAAGGTCACTCTGGGAGCTTCATGGCTGAATGGGGGATTCGAACCCTAGTCTCCCAGGTCCTAGTCTTTCACTCTAACCTCTGCACCACACCAGAGAGTAATGGGTGATTGTGGGGTGATGATGATGATGATTCCTGTCCCCATGAGCTTAATACATGTGCACAGTGCTATTTTTCTAGAAAAAGAGGTGCCGGAACTCACCAAGAATGCCTCCCTTGTTCTCTTATAACGGCTATGGCGCCCACCTGAGAGGTGCTAGAACTGAGTTCCGGTGAGTTCCGGCTGCAAGAATACACACTCACACCCCACTCACACACAATTCTCACTACAGCCACCAAAGACAGCCAACCACACCCTAAGCCACCCCCAACCTCTCTCACCACCAAGGAAATACAACAAGTGAATAGTAATAGAACCCATAATGCTGACACAACCTGCCCCCCCCCCGGGTACTAAGTAGAAAAATAGAAGCATAACCACCCGACCCGACCCCACTCACCATTCCTCCTCCCCTCTCCCCCTTCTTTCCTTCCTAATTGTTTAAACCAGGCATCCCCAAACTTCGGCCCTCCAGATGTTTTGGACTACAATTCCCATCATCCCTGACTACTGGTCCTGTTAGCTAGGGATCATGGGAGTTGTAGGCCAAAACATCTGGAGGGCCGCAGTTTGGGGATGCCTGGTTTAAACCAATTCATGAACCAAAAACTTATACATTGACCACTAATAATGAAACATACATTGTAGATATTTTCCCACATTTATTGTGTTATTTTTGTGATATACAAATGACACGAGAAAACTTGGTGTGCTTATTTGTATAACATTATTCTTGTTTATAAAATCCAAAAAAGAAGGAAGGAATATAATAATAATAATAATAATAATAATAATAATAATAATAATAATAATTTATTTATACCCCGCCCATCTGGCTGGGTTTCCCCAGCCACTCTGGGCGGCTTCCAACAGAAAAATGAAATAAAATCATCTATTAAACATTAAAAGCCTCCCTAAACAGGGCTGCCTTCAGATGTCTTCTAAAAATCTGGGAGCTGTTTTTCTCTTTGACATCTGATGGGAGGGCGTTCCACAGGGCGGGCGCCACCACCGAGAAGGCCCTCTGCCTGGTTCCCTGCAACTTGGCTTCTTGCAACGAGGGAACTGCCAGAAGGCCCTCTGCGCTGGACCTCAGTGTCTGGGCAGAACGATGGGGGCGGAGATGCTCCTTCAGGTATACTGAACCGAGGCCATTTAGGGCTTTAAAGGTCAGCACCAACACTTTGAACTGTGCTCGGAAACGTACTGGGAGCCAATGTAGATCTTTCAAGACCGGTGTTATGTGGTCTCGGTGGCTTCAAGTCACCAGTCACCAGAAGGAAGGAAAGAAGGAAGGAAGCCCTGCTTGTGCATGCTACTTTTGAGTTGTGATCACCACTCGCTTCGCTTGAGATAATACAACCCGTCTTTTTGAAAATCAAGTTGGTGGTTTGGGGACCAGCAGTAGAAAGGGGCTCTCATGCTTCTTACAGCCGCAAACATGTATAAAGGGGCTGCGTAAGGTACACCCAAATACCACATTTACGTTGCAGTTAAAAAGAGACAGCGAGGAAGGCTGACTGCACTGCAAAACGGAAATCTGGCATTTAAAGGGTGGCGCGTAGCCGGTTCCTGCTGTAATGCAGAATGCTCCATATAAATGGCGAAGCAAAAGACCCCTGTGGCGGATTGTAAGGCAGTAAACCAGGAAACAAATTACTGCTGCTGTTAAAAAAAAACACGAATGGAAGAATACAAACACAGGAGAATGGCAAGGCCCTCCTAAGATAATGTAGATGGCAGCAGGAGTGGCACAATGCAAAATCACTGTAAATACGGTTGCCAGTTGGCCTGGGTTTCAGCCTCTTGGATAGGAGCCCAAACAGGAGTGTGTGCAGCGGGGAGAGGGGCGGCAAATATGTGTATGTACATGAGAGAGGTTCCTTTTAAACAGGTATTCCTTTCTTTTCTGTACAGTGCGATTTTCGAAACTAAAAAAAGAAGCAAGCAGTACTTTGCACACACCCAAAAGCACTTCCCCTCCCCTTTACATGGTGGAAATCGCTCTGAATGTGTTGAGGGGATGCAGTGCCCTTAAATGCAGCCCAAGGAACGGCTCCCAGCTGTGACAAAAGGAAAGGGACTCTGCTCATGTCCAGAGGCATTCAGACCAGGGTGCTGGAATTGTTTTAGAGCACCGGATTTCCCTTTGAAACGCTTGCAGCACCCCCAGATCCCCAGGGACAAAGTGGGCACCAGCAAAAGGGCAGTGGGAACATGCTCAGCGATGCAGTGCTCTGTGTTAAAGTGCTTGGGAAAGAAAAGGGGGCAAACTTCCCTGGAAGTAACAGGGCCCTCGGTAAGAAGGCAGGGGGTCTCTGGTGTCAAACACCCCCCCCCCACTGGAGAGGCCCCTCTTGTCAGCAGTCAGACGCAACCAGCAAACATAAGGTTCCAAATATGAGTTCCGTTTTGAATGTATGTATGTGCCTCTGGTTAAAAGGATTAGCTGGTGGTAATCTAGTTCTGGAGGACATTATCTTAACAAAAAAAAAGAGGAGGGGGTAAATTTGTTTTTTTTAAAAAACCTCTTCAGCTGGACATATTTTTGGCTCCAGTTCATTAGGAGGGCTGCTATTTGTGCGTGCGCATGTGTGCAAATAGGGAGAAGGTAACCTCTTCCATCCATCTATCTCCCCTCAGGAGGCCGCCACATAACTGTCAAAAAATAAGCTTTTATTGTCAGCATCTTCTTAGGCTTCCCTGACTGACAAAAGGCAGGGGCAAGTTGCTGCAAGATTCCGTGGGCTGCGAAGGAATTAAAGACAGTCCAATTATAGCCTTCCAAGGCCCCATAAAATCCTCCCCTTCTTGCCCAGAGCTACTCCTAATTGGGTTTAATTATGAGCCAGTGGTTTCCTTAGAATTAATTGTACAATATTTGTAGTCTGATCCTAATAACGAAGCCGGGTTCATACAGACGCAGCTCTTGATTTACGTTTACAAGCGTGTAAAACATAGAACAGAGGGAGCCCCAGTTTGGGACTTCAAACATTAAATCAGTCCCCCCTTTTTATGCGGAATTCCTACAGGAAGTTCCTAAACCAGTTTTAAATGCCAGGGCCTCAGCCTTGGGACACATGGATGAATAACAAGCAAATACACCTGAGCATGTGCAGAATGTCTTTTTGTCATTCTTAAGTGAACACATTGAGCTCTCCCCTCCCTGATGCAGACCAATGCATAGAAGATAAGGCTATTAATAGCCTTTTAGGAATGTTAGCTAAAATGGAACATCCTCGTTCAGACTAGAGAGGGATGGATGGCTCCCTCCGTTTTGCGTTCTTTCAGTTTCTCATTTCCCCAAACTTAAATTCAGTTTCCCACATTTTTGCAGCAATTTGCATTTTTTAATTTTTTTTTAAAATTGTGAAAATTCTTTGTGCAAATAAACACATTTGGTTACGCACTTTTGACAGATATATGATTTGCATGCGCTTAGTCATAATATAATGAATTTTTGTATGTCTTATTCATGAATACACACATTTTTATGCATTCCATATCCTAATATATACTTTCTTGTATGCATTGCTAGGCTGAAGAACTGCACTGCAAAATTCAAAGAAGTGCAGATTTCAAAGGATGGCTACGTTTTGTTTCACATATTGTTTCAGAAAGCGTGCATTTGCTAAGTTTGCCTTTAAATGCAAACAATATTGAATTTTCCACCCATCCCCAATCGTAGGAAAGGATCCCCCCCCCCCCGCTTCTTCCTGTTTCTCCTCCTGGATTTATGCTTAAAAGATGGACCAGGTTTAATTAGTAGAATGACATAATCCTCTGTCAGCCTGTAAGCTCTGGGAAAGGAATGGCACTAGGGATTTTGCAAGGCTTAGGTGAAGGAGCCAAGCCACGGTGCGTCTCTTGCTTGTCTCAAATGCACAGCACAGAAGCTTCCAAAGAATGGCCCTCAGAGGCCCTTTAAAACTCCTAGGAAAATTTACTGCCTTGGCGTTGGGCTGGCCCCAGTGTTTACTGTTTGCTTTGCAATCTCCCTCTTCAGAAGAATGCAAGAGGTTGTGTTATAATGGCAAAGAGGGGAATGAGTTACAGAACTGGGGAACTCCTTGGTTTGACTGCCCTCATCTCTGTAATATGAGGGCAGCCAGTCGGGACCAGTTGAGTAGTTGCCATCCTATGTGGAGGCCACATCATGCAACTCCACGCAATTCCATGTCACACCTCCATGGTATGTTTGCCCTGGACCAGGAATGAAGAAGCCTGTTTACGTAGGGCTGCCATATGTCCAGAACTTCCCAGACAAAGCTTAACAACTTTTGTGTCCGGATTTTCACTTTTTTAAATATGGCAACCCTAGCCCATGAATGAATCCACCTGTTCTTCTCTCTCTCTCTCTCTCTCTCTCTCTCTCTCTCTGCTGATCTTGAGCAGCAGAAGTTCATGCACTGAAACAGAAGGGAACTTCCACTTCTGCTTTGCTGCTACAGCCATATTAATGCTGGCCATTTGAAAGTGCTACCCTAGATAGTGTAGCTACCCAGAAGCACCGTGGGACAATGTTAGTCCTGGCTCTTCCTGCCTTCCACACTGAAACAAAATCTCTCTGTGTGTGTGTCTCACTCCCTCCTTTATTTTCCAGAGCCTCTGAAGAGAGTTGCTAGGCTTGTGCTTCAGAAGTGCTCAAACAGACATATGGGCTGCACCTGGCCAGTGCTTGCGATGCCCTTGGAGTCCTGCACGCTCTTGCTGGGGCTCGCAGAAGCCCGGGGAACCCAAGCTCTGTTTATATATTCCCAAAGGCTGTATAAACAGAGAGCTCTCCTCCTTTCCAGCAGTTCGAGGCTGGGCCTTTCCTCCTCCCATTACTTTGGAGGAGCGTTAGATTGTCATGGCTGCTGCCACCTCCTTCACTACTTTTCAAACCTCCAGTCTGATTGGCAAGAGATCTTCTCATACGTGCTTTGGGTCAGGGCAGCCTTTCTCAAAACCGGGTCCCCAGATGTTGTTGGACTACAATTCCCATCATCCCTGACGGCTGGTCCTGCTAGCTAGGGATGATGGGAACTGTAGTCCCAAAACACCTGGGGGCCGAAGCTTGGGAAAAGTCTGGGTTAGGAGAATGTGCCAATGTTGGTTTCTCCCAGGGCTTGTGCACATGGACCTTTTGCGCCACCCTTTCCAGGTACAGGTCTGGGCTTAAAAGCTGTGTATCCACGAGATTTCATTGCACTGCATTGCATTTCACTTTTATTTCGTATACTGCCTTTCTTTATTTGCTATGCGCAAGGCAGCTTACAGCAACAGAACGTAAGACAAAGAACACACACCTTAAATTAATCTGATCCCATACCAAAAGTCACAATAAAACGTAACTTTGAAATGGGTAGGCTTATAGCAAATAAAGTAACATCCAATAGTGTATTAGAATATAACAGCACACCATAAAATTAACTCTCACAACATCAGATAATAATCAGAAATTCATCCTTAACAATTACAATAAATAGTTACTAAACTGTGATCAATAAAAATAACTGGAAGTCACACTGCGTAAAATACCACAATATATACAAAACCATGTAAGAGGATCAAGCTGAGAAACAGAAGGCATACAACTTATAAAATTATTCTTTAAAAAAAATCCCTGAACTACATGAAAACCCACTCTTTAGCGTTCAATCAGAACAAACATCCATCCAGGTCTTCTGTGGATTGTCGTTTGCTCCAACTGAGCTTTAGAAAGTGGGTTTTCATGGGGAAAATTCCAGGACATGAAAAGGGTGATTGGACATGGAGCTTTAAAGCACAGACTACCTGGAAAGAGCAGAGGAAAGGTAAATGGGGATAAGCCTTTAGTTTCTCTTTTTTCCCCATCTTAAGTTTGGTTCTCTACATTTCCACATACGTTTGCTGTTGTTGGTTTTTTTGGGTGGGAGAAAGTCCTCATGAAAATTCATTAGCATTTCAGTGCAAATTTCTCTGAATATATACATTTTTGAAAAGCAATTTTTCCTAATGTAATGCCTTTCTGTATGCTACTGTCACTAATAAATCTGTTCATTTGCACATTTGACCGCAGTATATGCATTTTTGTACCCATCACTTGGCTGGGAAAGCGCATTGCAAAATTCGAAGAATTGTGGATTTCAAAGGATGGCTTTGTTGGAGTTCACGTATTGTTTAGGAAAATAGGATTTCAGTAACTTCACCTTTAAATGTGAACCGGATCAAGTTTCTCTGCCATCCTGTGTTTTCCTACTGTTGTCCTTGTATGCTTAGAGCTATGTCTCTAGTCTCTCAACTAAAAACACAGAGCCAGTGTAGTTTAGTGGTAACAGTGTCAGACTTGAACCTGTACACCCAGGCTTCAAATCTCCATTTGGCCAGGAAGCTCACTGGGTGATCTTGGGCCAATCACTGACTCTCATTCTAACCCACTGTAGAGGGTTCTTGTGAGGCTAATGTTAAGAAAACAAACTTGCGCTAGCAATTAAGATAATATCCTTCTGTAATAGCAGGTCTCTGATTTTAAAATTGTATACAGTTTTATGTACAATTGTCGTAAACCACTCTGTTTTTTTAAAAAAAAATGAAAAGCGGCATATAAATATTTCTATAAACTAATAAATAAAGTGGAGGTGGGCAGAGTACACCGATGTACGCCAAACTTGGGCAGAGCTGTAAGTGCAATAAGGAGTAAAAGGATCATAAGTCTTCAGCACAAACCACAACTCTGATGAGAATGATGAACAGATGGCTTTATCTTGCATCGTCATTTTTCTTTTGGCCAAGTTCAAGCTGAAAACCCTTCCTAAGGACCCCATCCTTTTTATCTGCAATTGCTTAATAGGGTGGTTTTATGAACTCTGCTGGAGAAAGGCCAGTCTAGTCTAGGGAGATGTTCGCGACCTCTTTGACGGAGCCTTCGCTTCTCACAGGATGTATTGTTTCCAGAAGCCATTTTTGCTCCATTTGTCTCAACGTTCTGCTGTTCATGCTGTGAGCTCTTCTGGAAAAAATAAATAACAGGTCTCTGTGTCTCCTCTACCTGTATCCTTTGCCTGTGAGCAGCTTTGCAAAAAAAAGAGGAAAGGTGGGGGAAGGCAATTTACAGCCTCTCCTATACGTTTGCGATACAAAAATCTATCTAATTTTATTAAGGTTAATTTGACCCCGCAATCGACACAAGACTCCTACCAACGAAGGAGACACATTTCTGGGGATCATTCTTTACAGATGCATGCAGAAATCCTATTGTACTGCTGAAGTCCCGTGGTGCTTTTGAGAAACACAATACACGTACGCAGGTGGGCTTCTGACATTTTTTGTTGTTTGTACCAATAGGTGGCAGTGTTTTCCCTACTGTTTAAAGCCTTTCTAGCATACTTGCAGCAAATGCTATTGTGTGACCATTGAAGGCACTGTTTGACCCTTTGACATTTTTGGTCACCATGACTCATAAAGCTGTGATCCAGCACTTTGCTTCAGGTGTTACACTGCAGAAGCAAACACAAGTCAATCCCACCTTTGACTGCTTGCAGGTGCTTCTTGTAATATTCGCTGGCAAAACTTGCACAAAAACCTTGTTTCCAAAATGGAAGGTTTTCCACTATTATATTTTTTCTGTGGGGAATCTTCCAGTTTTTGAAATACATTGTATCATAAAACCCCTCAGCAGCGCAAGGAATGAACACAACACGAATCAGGTCGGGCAACTGGAACTGATAGAAACCTAGTCAGATCTAAAATATTTTGCCCCAACGAGACATAGAATAGAATAGAATCATAGAATCGTAGAGTTGGAAGAGACCACAAGGGCCATCCAGTCCAACCCCCTGCCAAGCAGGAAACACCATCAAAGCATTCTTGACATATGCCTGTCAAGCCTCTGCTTAAAGACCTCCAAAGAAGGAGACTCCACCACACTCCTTGGTAGCAAATTCCACTGCCGAACAGCTCTTACTGTCAGGAAGTTCTTCCTAATGTTTAGGTGGAATCTTCTTTCTTGTAGTTTGAATCCATTGCTCCGTGTCCGCTTCTCTGGAGCAGCAGAAAACAACCTTTCACCCTCCTCTATATGACATCCTTTTATATATTTGAACATGGCTATCATGTGTACATTTATGTGCACAGCTCTTTAGTATGTTAATAGTTTTCTGCCTTTTCTTCTTGGAATCGAAATAACGTAATGGAAGTATATGCTACTGAGACTTAAAATATTTGCTCGTATTGTAATGAAAATAGTCCAGCTCCTAATTTAAATGTAATATTTAAAGTGCACTTTATTGAATTCCTCTCTCCCCACTCAAAGATTTTAGATAGTTACTTTTGGCTGTTAGAAAACCCAAATGTTTCAGGTGATCTTGAGATAATTTTAAAAAGTTTTTTTTTAATGTAAGAAAAGCAGACATACCCAATTAGATCCACATCAACAATGTTGTCCTAATATTGCATATGCTCCTCTTTGTGCAGGTAGCACATAATCCAAGGCCACTCAATTTTATAGCTGAGTTATGGAGGAATGTGACAAAAAAGACACAGACCTAGATGGTGAAATGTGTGCATGTTGTACCAGGGTATGCATGCAAAAACCTAAATGAGAAAAAGGCACCTGAGATGTATCCTCACACTTGGAATCACTCATAAATAGGTAAGGTAAAGGTAAAGGACCCCTGGATGGTTAAGTCCAGTCAAAGGCGACTATGGGGTTGTGGCACCCATCTCACTTTCAGATCGAGGGAGCCAGTATTTGTCACAGACAACTTTCTGGGTCATGTGGCCAACATGACTAAACTGCTTCTGGTGCAACTGGACACCGTGACAGAAGTCAGAGTGCACAGAAACACTGTTTACCTTCCCACCAGAGCAGTATCTATTTATCTACTTGCACTGGTGTGCTTTCGAACTGGTAGGTTGGCAGGAGCTGGGGCAGAACAACGTGTCACAGGGATTCAAACCGCCAACCTGATTGGCAGGCTTAAAAGGCTCAGTGGTTTAGACCACTGCGCCACCCGCGTCCCCACTCATAAATAAGCATGCACTAAACGACTTCATGTTTTCCCCTCTCTTCGTTCCACGGCAAATAAAACATGGCCTCATTTTGCAATTCTTGCATGTGAACTATTCCTGCAAGAATGTCTTGCCAGCTGATTTTCAAGCTGTGGTTCCTCAAGAACCACAGCCACACAGGAGGCCTGCCTTTCGACATCTTCATGGGGCTTTTGGAAGTGTGCGGCTATTTGGATCACCACTGGATGACACTGTTGCTCTGTAGAGCAGAACTAAGGGGCTCACTTTGCTAATGAAACTTGGGAAAAGAAGATCAAAAAGGGGAAGAAGATGTGAGAGGTTTTTCTTCCAAATGCTTAGTAGATTGTCTGTCTTGCTCTCTCCAGTTATTCTTTCCAGTTGCATCCGAAGGCATCTTTGCTAGTTAAAAGCTGTTTCCTTTTTGCATGGCGCTTGGGTATGCCTTCAGATATGGCTGGGATTCTATTGACTCGGTTTTCCAGAACAAGAGGAGGGGAAAAGGGGAAGAAAAAAAAAGCCCAACCATATATAGTAACTTCATATGTCGCACAGGGCGGCTTTCCTTACAACATCACTTAGAAGATTAAAAATAAATTGAAGCATATGTCACTTCAAAGAGGGCAAAAAAAGGACATCTGCATGATTTGGGTGCATTAATAAGAAAGATCTGCTGCGCCTTGATTTGAACTGCATGGGCAAAGATGAGATTGGTGAGCTTGCGAATGGAATGTATTTTAAAAGATTTCTTTTTTTAACGAAAAAGAGTCTCAGGCTGGGTTGGATGAAGCAGGAGGGGGTGGGGGAGCTGACTCGGAGTTCTGACATATTGTTGGTAAATTGAGCTTTCGCCCTTTTAACTTGAAGAGTTTACAATGGGGAAAAAAAATTAAAGCAACTGAGCTCCAAATATCTAAGGCTGCATTTCACTGGTGTAAGCAAGAACAGCTCTTCAGCCTCAGGCAAGCTTTATCAACCATGACCATCTGGGGCTTGCTTCCTTTGGCTCAGCATGATTATGGAGGTAGCGGCCTATAGACTCTGAAATGAAATGAACAACCATCTCTCTCTCTCTCTCTCTCTCTCTCTCTCTCTCTCTCTCTCTCTCTCTCTCTCTCTCTCTCTCTCTCTCTCTCCTCTTCCTTCTCCTAAGGCTCTGCCTCAAAAACCACTCCTTTCCTTTTCATCTCACATCAAACACAACTGCATTTCCATCATCATATCAAAACGGACCCTTAAGACAAAAATAAAATAAAATAAAAAGGGGGGGCAGGATTTTGAAAGAAGAACATTTCAAATGCTCCACCAACACTGCACAATTTTGCACTAGTCCAGCCTCACTTGCTGTCTCTGGCTGAGAGCCAAAGAAGTACTTCAGGGGTGCCCAAGGGGACTGGGCATTCCCAGTGACTCCCCTGCCCTCCCTCCCTCCCTTCACTTTGAACGGTAGGACTTCATGCTATTACATAAGATTTAAAAGCTTCATTCTCAAAGTCCCCTCAGTTTCAAAAGTGATTTGCTCTCTATTGGACGAGGGGGGTGTTGTTTTTCGAACATCAAGCTCAGGAGTCACATTGTGCATGTAGTTCATTAGATCCTGACCCGTATCTCTGCACACAAACATGCACACACACACACACACACACACACACACACACACACACACACAAATAATAATAATATACCAGAAGTTTTTCCGGGGGGGGGGGTGCAGGGGTACACATACCCCTAGACAATCTAATGGGAGAATAAACTTTTGCTTTTTAATTGTTTCTTTTCTAGCACGGTGAATCGTCACTTCCGTTGCTACCCCCGATGGCGGCCTCTTTTCCTGTCACAGTGTTTCATGAGTCTCAGACAGAAGTAAGTGTTTAATGTGTGAAGTAGGAGTTGGAATCTAGCGTGGTGATTGGTCAGTTTCGTTGTTATTTACTGTATTTATTTTTCCTGATTTGAACTATAAAATGGTGATTTTCTTGAGTCGAAATGAGAGTACCCCTAAACATTTTTTAAGGAAAAAAAAGCACTGCCAGAAGTACAGACACACATTATTATTAATATTTATTTATACAGTGGTGCCTCGACTTACGAATTTAATCCGTTCTGAAGGCACCTTCATAGGTCGAAAAATTTGTAAGTCGAAAAGCGCCATTGGAAACGTGATTTCCCATAGGAATGCATTGGAAACGGAAAAATTCGTAAGTCGAAGCAACCCCATCTAAAAATTCGTAAGTCAAAAAAACCCTATCTAAAACCGCCGTGGTTTCTGTTCGGATGTCAAGAAATTCGTAAGCGTGCGACCATTTGCCCCACTCGTAAGTCGAAAAATTCGGTTGTCGAGTCGTTCGTAAGTCGAGGTACCACTGTATATGTGTTTTAGGAAAAATGCATATAAAATGTGCATTTTAGTAGGAAATGGGTACATAATGCTTCTTTAGGGGGAAAGCATACATTTGAAATTGATTTTTTTGTTTGCTGATTTCTTTAAATATATATATATATATATATATATATATATATATATATATATATATATATATATATTGCAGCTTTATGATTGAACACTCATGAAACTGCCATGGATTTAGGATTGAAAGATGGGTGGGGTATATATAAATTATTATTATTATTATTAAACACATGCAATATACATATTGACCAGAAATAGGTTGACCTGTCTATTTCTGAAAAGGGCTTTTCGTATTGCTATTCAGCTGATAGGTCCAAAATGAACATACAGCAGGCATACATCTGGAGGGCCTGAGTTTGCCTGTGCCTGAAACACAGCCTTCGATCTTTCAAGATAGTGATTTTCCTTGCAAGGTTGCTAGATGGTGCTAAAGACTGCTGAATATTTCACTTGTTTGCTTATTTATTTGGAAGGATACTATGCTCGGCTGTGATTAGAATGAGCTGACATTATTTATACATTTATTTCAGCTATTTATTTCTTAAATTTCTAAACTGCTCTTCAAGGATTACGGGGTGGTTTACAATAGAAAAACGCAAAAATACATAACTAGGCAACAACCAAAAACAATGCTCCCCACAGTTTAAGGTTGCTTAATTAGCCAAAGGCATGGGAGAAAAGAAAAGTTTTTGCCTGGCACCTAAAGATATGCAATGAAGGTGCCAGGCGAGCCTCCCTGGGGAGAGCATTCCGCAAATACGGAGCCACTGCAGAAAAGGCCTATTCTTGGGTTGCCACCCTCCAGACCTCTTTTGGAAGAGGCACACATAGAATGGCCTCAGATGATGATCACAGGGTCCAGGTAGGTTCGTACTGTGTGTGGAGAGACGGTTTTTGAGGTATTGTGGTCCTGAGCTCTCCCAGCAGATGTCAAGGCAATAAGCAACTATTTTACTTTTAGAAGACAACTGAAGGCGGCCCTGTTTAGGGAAGTTTTTAATGTTTGATGCTGTACTGTTTTTAATATTCAGTTGAAAGCCGCTCAGAGTGGCTGGAGAAACCCAGCCAGATGGGCCGGGTATAAATAAATTATTATTATTATTATTATTATTATTATTATTATTATTATTATTATTAGCTTTATAGGTCAAAACCAGCACTTTGAATTGGGCCCAGAAACTAGTTGGCAGCCAGTGTGGTCGGGTCAGAATTGGCATTATATGCTCAAAACGTCTTGCCCCTGGCTGCTGAATTCTGCACCCGGTGAAGTTTCTGAACCATCTTCAGAGGCAGCCCTACATGGTGCTGTTCAGAACTCCTGATACTACAAAATTTACAAGGTTGCATCATGGATCGTGGAACTACATTGCTGAATGGCTTTAGGAATGGAGAGTCATGGAAGATTTGCAGCTAATTTGGGTTTGGTTAAGAGGAGAGCTGTACCTGGTTTGGTTCTTCCTTGGGTTTGGTTAAGAGGAGAGCTGTACCTGGTTTCAACAACATATTCTTCTGACTACAGGTAGGTAGCCGTGTTGGTCTGGATCGAAGTAAAATAAAAAAAAATTCCTTCAGTAGCACCTTAAAGACCAACTAAGTTTTTATTTTGGTATGAGCTTTCGTGTGCATGCAAGCTCATACCAAAATAAAAACTTAGTTGGTCTTTAAGGTGCTACTGAAGGAATTTTTTTTTATTATATTCTTCTGAGAGTGCCCTTAATAGGAACATCTCTGCTAGTGTTGGTAGATGGAGAGATGAAACAACTGCATTAAAAATGTCCCTGCTAATTTACCCTGCTTCAGACCAATTACTGGGTGGCATCCAGACTAAGTCAACAGGTCTTTGCTGACATTGAAATCAACGAAACTTAGGGATAATGAATTTATTCTAGGGCTTTTCCCATGTATGTCCCTTATTCCATGTCATAGACTCATGTCAAGTTTGTGGTCTACCAAGACTCCTAAATCCTTTTCACATGTACCGCTCTCAAGCCAGGTGTCCCCCATCCTGTATTTGTGCCTTTTTTTTTTTGCCCAAGTGTAGTACTTTACATTTCTCCCTGTTAAAATTAATCTTGTTTGTGTTGGCCCAGTTCTCTAATCTGTTAAGGTCATTTTGAAGAGTGATCCTGTCCTCTGGGGTATTAGCCACCCCTCCCAATTTGGTGTCATCTGCAAACCTGCTCAGGATGCCCTCAAGCCCATCATCCAAGTCATTGATAAAGATGTTGAATAAGACTGGGCCCAAGACAGAACCCTGTGGCACCCCACTAGTCACTTCTCTCCAGGATGAAGAGGAGCCATTGATGAGCACCCTTTGGGTTTGGTCAGCCAGCCAGTTACAAATCCACTGAATGGTAGCATTGTCTAGCCCACATTTTACCAGCTTCTTTACAAGAATATCATGGGGCACCTTGTCAAAGGCCTTGCTCAGGGAATCTCAGCTAGGAGAACCTAAACCGGTGTAACTTATGCTGGTATAACACCCCCCCAGGGGTATTCTGTGGGTGAGGGGGCCGGACAGGTCAAGGAGAGACTCAAACCCTCTTTCAGCTTGGTCATATGAGCTGGCAACCCAGTGGATCCTATCCAGCAAAGAGAATGGTTTAAGTCAAATCCAGGCTTCCTCAACCTCGGCCCTCCAGATGTTTTGAGACTACAATTCCCTTCATCCTTGACCACTGGGTCCTGCTAGCTAGGGATCATGGGAGTTGTAGGTCAAAAACATCTGGAGGGCCAAGGTTGAGGAAGCCTGGTCAAATCCCTCCTTAACAGAGTTTGGAATAGGGGTAACTATAGTTGGGATTGCTCTGTTGGTCTAGAACAGGGGTCCCCAGACTGCGGCCCGGGGGCCGGATGCGGCCCAATTGGCCTGCCAATCCGGCCCGCGCCGCCGCCGCCCTCTCTAATGGCGCGCAGCGCGGCAGCGCTCTTCCAGGTCGGGAAAAAAGCGCCGAAAATCCTTTGTGCGCATGCGTATGGGCCTCTCCCGACCCAGAAGAGGTCATTTCTGGTGCACTTCCGGGTCGGGGGAGGCCCATACGCATGCGCACAATGGATTTTCGGCGTTTTCCACCCTGGAAGCGTGCCGCCGCGCCAGTAAGCGCCCGTGCACAGGCGCGCGCTCCCCTGTCCTCCGGCCCGCCGCGCGATCGGCGCGGTGGGAACCGGCCCAAACGCTGGTAAGTTTGGGGACCCCTGGTCTAGAAGATCCAACTCAACAATGGATTCTTGCCCAATACAACTCGCAGTTCTGAATGACAAATAGAAAAGCCAATGATATGACCCATCATACAGAGTCACCCATACTATGAGCCAGTATTAAAATTCCCATAATCCACATGGGCTCCTCTATCAATGTACCATATAGGATTAAGATTGCTCGGTAGATAGGTAGATCATATGGGATATTGCCAAATATTTTTCAACACAGACAATTGCTAGCTGCTTTCAGCTGCTGCCTCTGTGTCTCTTTGGCATTCCTCCAGCATACACAATTGCCAGAGTATATGGCTTTGTTGCAGTGTGCAAGCTTCATTGCTGCTAATGCTACTCGTGATGGTTGGCTTTCAGTGGTGAAGCTAATTGCTTAGAAAGTGACAGCACTGATTTGTTTTTCTTTTGCTGGACAGTTCGTTGCTGACAGGAGCTCACTGTGATGCGCTGTCATCTCAGCTATGACAGTCCTATCGTGTTAACTGCTAGTCACCCTTGTGGAATTAAACCTTTAGCGAAGGAAACAAAAGGGAGGGGGATATACTCCTCTGAGCATCCATTGACAGAATCTTAAATGTATGCATAGTAAATGGGGAGTTGCGCTCTAAGAATTATCGAGAGAATTGATTGGCAAAATGGGCATAATTACGAGCAATTCAAAAATATCACAAGGCAAAATGCACACACATATATATATTCCTTAGTGTTACAAATGCTTTGTACTTGGATCCAGTGTAGAGACACATTTGACTCTCTTTGCTGATGTTGGTGTCCTGGTTTACATATTACTGAACCAGGTAGTACCCTAAACCGTTAAGAGATGAGGTGGTGGCTTCTGCACAGTGAGGGAGAAGGAGGTGCTACAATCGTGGTCTTCAAAGAACACTTGAGCTAGGTGCCCAACATCGGCACTTTGTTTCCAGGAGGCCCTGGCTGTTCATATGCTTTTACCTCCCACGGTAATAGGGCCCTCATGTGAGCAGGCATCAGAGCAGAAGAAGATCATCTCTTCTTCAAGGTTTGTGGAGGAAGAGACTGGAAGCTGTCTTCTCCTCCACCACACAATGCCTACTGGAGGGGCTAGGACTGTGTGAAGCAGGGATGGGGAATCGATGTCCCTCCCAGACCACTGGCCTGTTGGTTCAAGCTGATGGGAGTTGGGAGTCTAGTCCCATCATGTTTCTCAATCCCTGGGGTAATGTTAAGTCAAAGGTTAGCGTTAGGAATACTATGTTTGAAGTAAGTCAATATTCCCTGCCTATCTCTAACTCATAGCTGCCAAGTTATCCCTTTTTTACAGGGATTTTCCCTTATGCTGAATAGGCTTCCTCGCGAGAAAATAATAATAATAATAATAATAATAATAATAATAATAATAATAATAATAATTTATTATTTATACCCCGCCCATCTGGTTCCCCCAGCCACTCTGGGCGGCTTCCAACAAAACAGAAATTCTAAAATACAGAAATCCATCAAACATTAAAATACAGAGATCCATCAAACATTAAAAGCTTCCCTAAACAGGGCTGCCTTGAGATGCCTTCTAAAGGTCTGGTAATTGTTGTTCTCTTTGACCTCTAGTGGGAGGGCATTCCACAGGGTGGGAGCCACTACCGAAAAGGCCACTACCGAAAAGGGAAAACTTGGCAGCTATGCTCTAACTCCACAAGAGCCACTTACACATTACTTTTAACTTTGCTCCATCCATCCTTCTGCTGCTTGCCTCTCTTTCTTGCCTAGTCTTTTTATCCCTGAATTGTCTGTCTGTCTGAAAGACTGAGCTCATTGCAGCTAAGAGTGCAATCTACCAGCTGAAAACCAGTGTCGTAACGGACTACTCAGTACAGACCAACGTTTTTCCCCTGTGTTTGATTCATGTTTAGGCCAGAGAGGTGGGAGGGGACTGAGATTTTCAAAACATTTTCTATCATTTCCTAGCATTCCTCGCCGATTAGATTAAAGAGCAGAGAGGCTTTAGACCGAAATGTATTGTTTGTCCTTAAGTAACAGATGCTAAGGACATCTGCAGCAGGTTTTCCTACTGTGTCCTGCTAATGACCTCAGCCCTGACCTTGAATTCAGCCAATGAATGGAAGAGACATTTAACCCAGTCTATTCTCGGTCACATTCCATGTGCCAGTTACTGAAAGTATTAGAGTCTAAACTCCTGGGAACGGAGACATCCTTACATTCTTCATATTTGACACCTTGGATTAAAAAAAAACAACAACCCTGAAATATAAAGGCCAACATCTAATCCTTGTATTGCCTGCCTGCTTGCTTTATTTTGTCTGGATGATAACAAAGGAGAAATGCAAGCTGCATTACCTGGAAAGAAATGTGCAGTCGCTAATGTACAGCATTCCATTTCCTTCACTGCTGCATTCTGCCTACTGGCACCCAGTGGATATTTTTGTGAAATTATGAGGCTGCATTTCACAGACACGAAAGCAGGTCAGTTTCACCAAGACTTAATCTCCAGCTGGAATTATTATCACATTGAAAGAAGGGGGCAGGTTTCCTTATTTATAATGTGTTTACAGCAGGGGTTCTCGGCTGTTTTGGGTCCTGGGATTGGGAACACAAAAGCAGGTCACACAACAGCCAGGACACCTTAATGGCAAAAAGGTCTACATAGTTCCTAAATGAGGCTCCTGTCTGGAAGCATAAACCAAAAGTTTAGTTTTTAGATATAAAATTGAGATTTCCTTACGGCAGAAAGATTCGTTCTTGCAATGCGAACATTTCACAATGTCAGGGCACAGGAGCCTCCCGAAAGATGATCGCTCTCTGCACTTCACACAAAGCCTCACTTGCACCCTCTTATCATCGCAGCATCTGTTTCATGTTTGGGAGGGGAGTGGGGGAGCCTAGCAGGAAGCCTGCAAAGTGAAACAGCAAACACTTGCTGATTCACTGGGTAGTAAAGGGGTGGAAGGTGGAGGAAAGGCTCGTTCATTTCATTTCCTCATGCAGGGAGCATTGATTCTGCAAATTTGGGTTTTGATGGGTCATGCCAATGGATTGAAAACGGGAAAAGTCAACGGGAAAACGGGAAACGGTTCAATGGCTGATGCCTCAAATTGCATTTTTATTCAGGAAAGTTGAGAGGAGCAACAGCAGTTCAGAAGAGTGAAAACTATGATGATGAAGAAGATGACAAAGATGATGGTGGTGGTGGTTTTTAATGGCTTATATAAAAAAGACCTAAAACAATAGCTTCTACTCCTTTTAGAATGGCACTTAAAAATTTCCAGGTGGATCAATACCTTTGCGTACAGGACCCTACAGGTAGTGGCTCCGCTCAAACATATTTGATAGCAATGCCTATGAGGGCTATGGGAATGGTAGTTTGTTAAGGGTGCTGGGAACTAGCTCAGTGTAGGGCTGCCAACTCTAAGCAGCGTTAATGGACTACATTTCCCAAGATTTCTCACTGTTAAAGTGGCATAATAGAGTGCTTTCAATGATAGAGGCTGTGGATGTAACTTGGAACAAGTTGGAGTCTACAGACCTGGGTGGCACCATGCTTGTTGAAGACTGCCTAGAAGTATAGGGCTTGGATTGCTGGCTAACTTGATTGTGTCTGGAAAAAGCCAAAAGAGTGGACAGGCAGCACCAGAAAGCGAAAATGCAAGGTGGGGCAGTGGAAACCCTCACACCCTCCCCAAACGAAGATCCCCACCCCTCAATAGAACAACAGGACCTGTGATAATGCCTCCCTCATCCTTAGTATTTCATTTTGTGAGGGTTCTCCCCCTCCTCATTCAAGGAAAGGATGTCTTTCTGGTTCAAATTAGCTAGAGCTTATCTCCTGCCCCGAGGAAGCATTTGTGCACGTCAGGCCAGGGCAGCAAACCGCATGCCCTTCAGATGTTATGAACTTCAACTCCCATCATCCCTGGCCACTGGCCATGCTTGCTGGGGCTGATGGGAATTGTAGTCCAAAACATTTGGAGGGCACCCCTTGGCTCTAGCCCTGGTGTATGCCATCTTGTTTAGCTTGCTTGAGCCAGAGCCTATTGCTGTTGTTAATATTTTTTTGTTTATGAATGTGCTCTCAGCCCTTCCTGGCAGTTTGATTCAATGACTCTTATCCAGGCCTGGGAATTCTGCCATTTTAAATTCCTCCTCTATGAAACATGCAGAAATCAAGACTCTAGAACTCTCCACATGCGCATCACTTCAGACTCCCTTGCCTGAGAGGCCCCTTGAGATTGATGCTAATAATCATAGTTCCATTCAGCAGGGAAAGTATAAATCACATCACCCCATTGCAGATGTGTTGTACACACATTGCCCTTGTCATTTTTATCACTTACAATCTGACAAAAAGAGATAAATTTTTGGAGGCATACATTTCTTTCTTCAAAGGTATAAATTCCAATTTTGGACAAGCATACACTCCAGGGGCGATTAATTTACTCCTGCCATAGACCTCACAGGTCGTCTGCCTAGGGAGCAACCCTGAAGAATTATAATGTAGCCCCTCACTCAATGAAACCGCCGTCTCCACTTACCTTTCCAAGGTATATCACATCCTCTCCCCCCACGAACAAGCCAATGGGAAGCTCCAGAGAAAACGCTGCAGCCTTCTTGTCCGGTGAAAGCAGATGAGTCCAAATTCCCCATTAAAAAAAAGATTCCATTGGTAGGAAAGCAGCTGTGTCTGTGCATTTGGTTGTGGGGTGCAGTTGGACCCAGAGATGCCTTAGAAAAAGGGTTTGATGTGTTTGATGGGCCTGTTGACAACTTTTAGCTGCAGGCCAAGCTCAATACATTTTGCCACCTGAGGCCAATGGCAAAATGGCACACGCTCATAATCCTTGTATAGAAGCTGACCAGTATTGGCAATTGAATCTTAGTTCAAGGCTGGCAATGGGACAACGTCCTCCACACAGGATAGGTTTTAAAGCATTTAAATTAGGCACAAGGTGGACTATGCAGCACACATAGTTCTGTCCTCCACCCCATCATGGCTGCTCCCCCCCCCCCCCGCCTAATGGTAGAGCCGGTCCTAATTAGCTATAATTGCTGAATGGGACCTCTTTGCCCAGACTCCAAAGGCATCTCAAGGGAAAAGCCAATGTCAGTTTCTGAACACTGCAAAACAGAATGCTAGAGTAGATTGACAGTCCCACTCGGTAACTGTTTTGGATTTGAAATTGTTTTTATCCATGCAGTTGTTTTAGCTGGTGTGTGTGTGTGTGTGTGTGTGTGTGTGTGTGTGTGTACATATTGCATTATGAAATTGTTTTGAGATGCTTTAGAGAGCTTGACCTATGAGATAGGCACAGCTGAGGAAGGGAACCAATTGGTTTCAAATGGGCCTTGAAGACTCATCTTTTGGTCATAGTTGTCTTTTTCTTTTTCTTATTTATTTATGATTTTCAATTTTATACATTTCAATATTTTTATAATCATTTTAAGTTTTCAAAATTTGACTTCCTTCCCCTCCTTTCTGCGCTTCCTTAAATTTATTTTTAATATTTTCAGCATATCCAAATTAACTAAATTTACTCATTTATTCATCTACCGGTACTTTAAATATATACTCTTATAAAACTGCAGGTTGTTACAATAATCCTGCCAGTGTTCTTATCTGTTTACAATTTATTTGTAAATATTCAATAAACCATTTCCATTCTTTTGTAAAAAGTTTGTTACCTTGATTTCTTATTTTTTCCAGTAAGTTTCACCATTTTGGCATTTTGTATCCATTCTTCTTTTACTGGGACTACTTCTCCTTTCCATTTTTGGGCAAGTAACATTTTTGCACCTGTAGTTGCATACATGAAATAAATTTCTATACAGTTTGGGTAGTGTTGTCCCTATACAGTGGTACCTCAGGTTAAGAACTTAATTCATTCTGGAGGGCCATTCTTAACCTGAAACTGTTCTTAACCTGAGGTACCACATTAGCTAATGGGGCCGCCTGCTGCCGCCACGCCGCCACCGCACGATTTCTGTTCTCATCCTGAAGCAAAGTTCTTAACCTGAGGTACTACTTCCAGGTGAGCGGAGTCTGTAACCTGAAGCATCTGTAACCTGAAGCGTATGTAACCCGAGGTACCACTGTAATTCCCAAAAGGAAAGCTGCTGGGTTTTTTTATTTACAAACGTTATTTTAAACACCTTTTCCCATTCATTTTATATCATCTCCCAGTAAGCTTTAACCTTACTACAAGACCACCACATATGATAAAAAGAACCTTCTTTCTCCTTTTGGTCATAGTTTTCAGCAATGGACAGAGCTATCCAATCCCCTCCTTGCTACCTCTGGCATGATGGAGCCATCACCACCTCCCAAACCCAGCCGTTCACGGTGGTGGGAAGAGTGGGGAAGCAAGCAGATTTCTGCACCAGGTTGGCACAGCAGCCAGGCACAGATGAGACCCAGCATTCTCTAGTGCTGGCTGTGAGACTGCTTAGGGATCCAGCGGTTCCTGAGTTAGCTTAGCCCCACCCCTACCTTCAAAATTTCAGGCCTTTTTTTCCCATGCTCCACTGCTGGGGCAAGAGCTGGCAGGCCTTCAGCAGGTTCAAGGGGGAGTTCTGTGCTGATGGGGTGACAGTCTGTGGCACCATATCGTTGGTGGCAGCTAGCAGGAGGCTAGCTATATTGGCAGAAGTGAGTGGAGGGATGCCTCTATTCCAGGCATAGGCAAACTAGGCCCTCCAAATGTTTTGGTGCATGCTCTGGTTATCTCCCGCTTGGACTACTGTAATGCGCTCTATGTGGGGCTACCTTTGAAGGTGACCCGGAAACTGCAATTAATCCAGAATGTGGCAGCTAGACTGGTGACTGGGAGTGGCCGCCGGGACCACATAACGCCGGTCCTGAGAGATCTACACTGGCTCCCAGTACGTTTCCGAGCACAATTCAAAGTGTTGGTACTGACCTTTAAAGCCCTAAACGGCCTCGGTCCTGTATACCTGAAGGAACGTCTCCACCCCCATCATTCAGCCCGGACACTGAGATCCAGCACCGAGGGCCTTCTGGCGGTTCCCTCATTGCAAGAAGTGAGGTTACAGGGAACCAGAGAGAGGGCCTTCTCGGTAGTGGCACCCGTCCTGTGGAACGCCCTCCCAGCAGATGTCAAGGCAATAAGCAACTATTTTACTTTTAGAAGACAACTGAAGGCGGCCCTGTTTAGGGAAGTTTTTAATGTTTGATGCTGTACTGTTTTAAATATTCTGTTAGAAGCCACACAGAGTGGCTGGGGAAACCCAGCCAGATGGTCAGGGTATAAATAAATAAATAATAAATAAATAATAATAATAATTTTTATTTTGGGACTACAACTCCCATCATCCCTAGCAAACAGGACCAGTGGTCAGGGATGATGGGAATTGTAGTCTCAAAACATCTGGAGGGTTGGGTGTCCCTATGCCTGCTCTATTCAGTCCAATCCCTTCTTCCCAGCCCTTTGTAAAAGGGATTTGGTGCGCAGCCTAATCCAAACCTGTAGAAATGGTGTTGCAGGCTGGGTTTGGTATGTTATGCTGGATGACTCATTATTTCAGTGCTGGCTTTTTAAGCAGTGCTTTGTGGATGTTTTCATTTGTTTTAACGGTGCGGTGGTGACAGCACTGTTTGCCGACTGTTTTGTATTCCAAGGAGAAATGAAGACTAATTATGTGATGTGTCTTTACTCTGCTGCATCTCCTTTGTTTGGCATACATGCCATTTTCTGCTAGGTATTGATGACCAAGATAGCCCATGGAAGCCATTCACAATTGATTTAAAAAAATCCCCATGATCCGCACAGGCACAATATCTCCTTTCAATAGAACGTCCCAGGAATCCAAGTTCACTGTTTCTAAACTGATCGATTCTTCCCCTTCTCCTCTTTGGGTTGTTTATAAGATCACAAATTATTACAAAGCTGTGCCAGAGAACTGCAAAGAAAGCAATGTGAAGAGCTGGGAGTTAACGTTGCCTAAAAGAGCACACGGGAAGATTCTCTATTCTTGATATCGATGCAAACTGCTGGGGCTGCATGCAACATCTACTTCCTCTTTGAAAGGCAGTTCATTCAGTGCAATATTTTCGAGTATTTCAATGAAGAAGCAGGAGATAGATCAAGATGAAAGGACTGCTGGATAAAGGCACCCTGCCATTTTTATTGCAATCCTTTTTCTCTTGGTAAACTTTTTTTTCCTGCCACAGACTGTTATGTGAATGTATTTACAGTCTGCTTGCATTTAGCTCCCTTCATTTGTGCCCATTTGTGACAGATTTATATAGTTCTGGTTTCTCCTTGTCTACTTTATCATTTACACTTCTATACATGGATGCTGTGATTAGAGAACAGCTTCTGACAGTAGGCTGCGATATGCTATGCAATTCTGTGTCGGCATTTTACCTATTTCTTTGAAAGGGCTTCTTCTTCTTCTTCTTCTTCTTCTTCTTCTTCTTCTTCTTCTTCTTCTTCTTCTTCTTCTTCTTCTTCTTCTTCTTCTTCTTCTGGCGTTGTTTTTTGTTGTTGGTGGTACGAAGAGTTTTGTTGTTGTCCTGCACTAAAACAGAAAGGGTGCAAAATGGAGAAATCGGGTCCTCCCTTACAAGAGGGCACATGTTGCGGTGTGTCCTGGCAACCAGAGCCTGTGTTGTGGGTAGGAATGTTTGGATGGCCACAACACCCTATTGGAGGTCCCTCGATGCTGGGTGCAATCAGACCAATGGGATGCCAGCAAATTTGTATCGAGGGACCTCTATTTAAGCCCATGCACGTGCCCCTGAGCTTCCTCTTTGGGGCCAGTGCATCGGAACACCCGCCCACCTCTCCCTATATTTAGGGCTTGCACGCATGACTTTGCTATGCCGTTGTGTGTCATCTGTCATTGGGACAGGGGGACGGCAGGAATTTTCCCCACTTGGCTGATTGGCTGGGGCCATTTGGGTTTCGCCTACTGCGTAGCAAATCATCACAACTTTTTTTAAAATACTTTTTATTAGATTTTCCAATTAAAACACAATTATATCTCATCAATTATTTCAAATTATACAAATACATATCAATTAAACCAAATATTATGCCAAATCATAAAAAAATAATAATTGTGGCTTCCCATGCTTCAAAATCTGGGGATTCTAAATAACTTTCCGCACTGCCATCCTAATCCTGATGTCAAAATCTCCCTCATAGTCCAAAATAGTCCCGATCTTTTCCCAACAATCCTAGATATTATCTTCTCTTTTGTCTTTTTGTCACAGCTTTTGAGATGAGCATCAAACGAGCTTTAGCACAAAATCGTTCTCTGTGTGGGTTTTTTGTCCAGTCCAACCTCCCCATCAATCCTCCTCTTATCTGGAGTGCCTCTCCGGCCACGTCAACAGTCAAGCACAAGCAAGCGCCATCTTGAAAGACTCAGATCGTATTCCATCTTCTCCTCAAAAAGTCCGTCAATCACAGAAATACAGCTTTTTCAGGCGGGGAATGGCCAATTCTGATTATGCACAACTTGTAAGGTTGCAGATAGGCTCTGGTTCAGGTGATGGTGGTGGCAAAGCGGTCTGGCCATCCCTATGTGATGGCTATTCCGTTAAAGGAATCCTGGTTCTCTTGGTTGGTCTTCCCTGCCTGGAGACCAGGAGGCATCTGGCTGGTGGACTGGCATGACCCCGCCTTCCACTATGTCGGGTGTTTACCCAAGGCTGACCTATGATGGTGCCCTGGGTCAGCGCTGCCTGCAAGGGTGCAGGGAGCTAGTCAAACCAGAGCCCATGCAACCAGTCACTTGGTCAATAAAGTTGTGGCCTAAATCCTGCCAAAAGCCAAACCAAAATTTGAGTCTTGTCTGAATTTATTTGGGGAAGGTTAAAGGGTCCAATACTTTGGCCACCTCATGAGAAGAGAAGAATCCTTGGAAAAGACCCTGATGTTGGGAAAGATGGAGGGCACTAGGAGAAGGGGACGACAGAGGACAAGATGGCTGGACAGTGTTCTCGAAGCTACGAACATGAGTTTGACCAAACTGCGGGAGGCAGTGGAAGACAGGAGTGCCTGGCATGCTATGGTCCATGGGGTCACTAAACGACTAAACAACAACAACAACAAAGGGTCTACACACGCAAACACACCAAATTAAAAACAAATGTGAAAAACTCAGCCCCGCAGCATGTGCCATTGTTTTCAGAAGAATAATTTAACACTGATCACTGCCATGGAATCAGTGGAACACACAACTGCTGCTGGTAAATCATTTTTCATTTCCAAAACAGACCATTAGCTTCTGAAATACCAATACGTTTTAAAAAAATAATTATCAGATTTACCTTAATAATGGAACGCTGTTTTCTGTAAGGAATTTTTAGTGAGTGGTTTATAGTAGATGCTAAGCTTAGGTGTATTATATTGTCTGTATTCATAAAGCGGTACAGTGGTACCTTGGTTCTCGGACTAGAGGACTCCTTTTGCCTTTCTTACTAAGAAGGAACCACCTGCATCATGCATTTAGAGACGTATCACACCATGTTAAACAGCCATGGCTTTTCCCAAAGAATTATGGGAGCTGTACTTTGTTTAGCATTCTCTGAGGAGAGCCGTATCCCCCCTCATGGAGCTATAGTTCCCAGGGGCAAGAAAGATTGACTGTTAATTTTTTTTTAAAAAAATATTTTTTATTGATTTTCTAACAATTACATAGAAAAGAAACAAGAAAAAAACAAAAAGAAAAATACAAATAAAAAACAACTAAACACTTAAAAAGAAAAAAGAGATAAAATACATCAAAACTTAATCACATTTGGGGAAACATGTTCTCATATTTTAACAATATAATACCCCTTAACCAAATAATGCTCCCCTGTAATTCCTTTACTCTGTTGACTTCCTCCTCCCCCCCCTTCCACGTTTCTGTTTATAACTAATGTGGCACTCTCTAATTCATTCCTCCATTCTTCATTCTGGTTCACTTATGCATATACTATTCCAGTCCCATTTTTTTTAGACACAAACATAAAATAATTGAGAATCTCCTAGAGTCTGAAATATATAATAACTATTTAAAATACAATCATTTCTCTCCTTTATATAACTTTTTGCCTCTTCAGCCACTTTATACTTCCCCCTCCCTTATTGTCCTCCTTTAACCTTATAATTTTTCTCCAAATATATCTTAAACTTCTTCCAATCTTCTTCCGCCGTCTCCTCTCCCCGGTCTCAGAGTCTTCCAGATTGACTGTTAAACCACTCTGAGAATTGTAGCTTTATGAGGGGAAATAAGGGACTCCTATTAACAGTTTGAGGAAGTCGAGATACCAAGAAGTGTTTCCAAAATCAAATCCTTTTCCTGATCTGAGAAAGTGTCTGTGCCTAGGGCTGGATTAGAGGCCTGGGTCGTGATCCCAGTGCTACCTTTAATTTGGAATGTTTGATTTTGTATTTATAATTCATATATTTTAAAGACATATTAATTTACCTGCCTTTGTGAGCAGTGCCATGGTTCACCAGCAACAGAACAATTAAGACAACTTGATATGTCAAAATGTTCCGAATGATGATGATGATGGTGTAAAGGGCGACAACAAAAAGAGAGGAAAGCACAGCAAAAGAAAACATTTGCAGATATATGAAAGACTTTTGAAAAACAGAATTGATTCCATCATCCTACTGAAAGGCTTTCTAACAGTTCAAACTTTCTTGTCAGTCTGAAACAAAACCTATAATATTAAACTCAAATGTAAAGTGCCAAAATATTTGACTTGTCAATGTACAAAAATGGATATTTTAACATTTCCAACAAAAACCCAGATATTTTGACATATGGAAATGAAATGTTCACTTTGGGATTGTTGATGAAATGAAACATTTCATTTCAACATGTTGATTCAAATGTCAATTCAACACTCAGTGTCTGCATTAGCATATTAATGGCGATTGTTGAGTCATATGCCACTTGAATGTTATTTTGTTTTGTGACTCAACATTTGAACCAACGCTTGGAAATGGAAGCACTCTGCACAAATAAACATGTCTTGTCTGATACATAAATGCAACACCATCACTGTCTGGCAGTTCCTCCTCTTCACCCAAAGTATTCAGCAATAAATAAAGTATTAAAACAATAGTATCCTCCATGGGAATCATAAGAATCCATGGAAGAAGGCACCAGGGTTAACAGGTGCACTATATGCAAGTATACACCCAAGAAACACACAACTGGGATCACTAACTCAGACTCTGACTCACGGCGAACCATGGCAAAAACTGGGTTGCAGGGGGAGGATATTAGCAGCAAGCCAACAAGCCAGAGTTCAGAGTGATTAGATAGATACATGGTTCATAATGAAACCAAACAGATTAATTCGTTAATTCTAAAAATCTATATTTCATCAAGGATGAAAATCACTGCTTAATTTGTAGGACTCCTGCCTTGCAGGAGCGACTTCTAGCAGAATTTCAGAGCCCTTCAATGGCATCTTTGGCCTGGACAAGCTCTTCCTCAGGTGGCAAACCTGTACCTGAGTGGTACCAGTATCAGTTCAGAGTACAGGTGAGGACTTACCTAGGAACTTCCTATACCAAGGAACACCACTGGTCCATCTAGCTCAGTTTTGTCAACACTGATTGGTAGGAACTCTGCAGGATGTTAGACAGGGTCCTTTTCCAGTTCTAGCCAGAGATTCTGCGGATTGGCCCACTGATCTGCAGCCCTCCCCCAGTGATGATCCATACAAAAAAAATGGCCTGCTGATAGAAGAATTAGCACATCAATGGAAAGATCTTTGCATGGCAGATCTTTTCAATAGGTAGATATCTTTCTGTGGAAGAGTTCAGCAGTGCTCTCTGAAGTGGTGCAAAGGTGGAACACAACTTAGGCATGTGTTACCACCTCTGTGTTCTTCACATTGGGAGATAAGAGGGGAAGGAGCATGCATGAGCCCAAGGTAAACACAGCCAGTGTGCGCATGCCATAGCTGCCAAGTTTTCCCTTTTCTCGCGAGGAAGCCTATTCAGCATTAGGGAAAATCCCTTAAAAAAAGGGATAACTTGGCAGCTATGGCGCACGCATGTGTGCTTGAGACAGAAGAAGGCAGGAACAGAGTAGAACCGGTTGAAGACATTTTGTTGCCTGAGGTGAAGAGCAGTATGGTGCTTCCTCCTGTTCCATGTACAAAAAGCCAATCAGTGGGCAGATCAATCTTACTTTTATGGATCAGCAGTAGCTGCGTTTGTGGTGGGGCTGAGCTGCCTTTCCAACACAGATGTTACTGCTGCTTATCAGGCCTATGAGGGAGCTCCCACTGGTGCACCCATTTTGCCCTGACCCCATTCAGGTAAGTAAGTAGTGGGGCTGCTCAATTCCACTTCACCCCCTGTGCTTCTGTTTTGACACAGTGTCCTCCAGTGAACCTGAGGGTACAGGCTAGGTTAGGGGGCACGGGGCCATCTACACTTAGCTCCATAGCTGCCAAGTTTTCCCTTTTCTCATGAGGAAGCCTATTCAGCATAAGGGAATTTCCCTTAAAAAAGGGATAACTTGGCAGCTATGCTTATCTCTGTCCACGCCCCTCTCATCAGGACCTGCCACCTGAGGCAGGCAGCCCCTTCTGCCTAATGGCTGTGCTGGCCCCGTGAGAGAAGCTGATTGTGCCTTGAGACGACAAATTGGAGCTGAGCTTGAGTTTGTAGGATTTCCCTCAGGATCTGTAAAACAATGTGAACATCAACCCAAGAAAACCATGCTGTAATAAAGGTACAGTTCTTCACTGAACAGAACACGTCTCTGCGCAAATGTCTAAATTTTCTTTAACGTTGTGCTATGGCAAAGTGCTGACCTTCACAACACCTCTTCCTTGCCCCTAAGTGGTTATTAGGCAATAAAAATGTTTTATTGGACTAGTTATACAAATCATCCTGCAATCCTGAACCAGCTAGACCAGAACTCTCTTTAAGCCCCAGTGATCACATACATCTGAATGGGAGTACAACAGAATTTTGCCTAGATTTTGTTCACTTAAGGAAATGTGTCCTCAGAGCAAAACTCAGAACAGACTGATGAAAGTTCACTGCAGATCTTCTCTGGACTTTTAACAAACATTGGGAAGCAAAAATCTAATTGAACTCTGCCTATTCCATTTTATTCCAATTTATCCCCCTTTTGTATGTTAGCCAAGACTACAGGAATGAGTGCTAGTATAGCATCACAAGTGCTTCTGGCCTCATGTTGTGTCACTGGTCCTGATGTTATGTAATCTGCTCAATCCCCTAATTCATATATGGTAGGCTTCCAAAGTTATGCCATACACTGATAGATTCTTCCTAAGATGGGCAGTGGGTTGTATACCTTCTTTTCCAGAGTGCCCAGCTTTCATTGAAATTGACCAAAAACAGAATTTTGTTCCTGCTTATTGCTCTCTGTTCCTGAACAGTTAGCCGATGATTTGACAGTAACTTCTGTCGGTCTTTAATGACATCAAAAATGTATTTTGAGCAAATGTTTGTCTCATTTAAATACACATAAACACGTTGAGTCATTCCTGAAATTATTTTAGCAACATTTTTATAGAGTTGTAAATGCTCTTAAAATAATGCTTAAAATGCTCTTAGAATAATTGCACCAGCATTCATGGTGCTAAAATAATTTAGCCTTGGTAGAATTTCTCTCACATGTGTTTCTGTGAAATCACAACCATTCAAGACGTTCTAAATCTATGCTTACTTGTGTTGCAATTTGCCTATTAAAACACAAAAATGCTCTGACCTCATGGTTAAGACATCATGCAAAATAATAATAATAATAATAATAATAATAATATGTATCTATTTTAAATGAAACAAAATGGCCAGGAACCAAAGAGTCCCATTGGTTGTTACAAATGTTTCTTTTGGGGGCTTGACCAATTTTGTGTTCCAACTGCACTTCTTTAGGATTGCAAAATGAGGGGTTTGCAAAACAGCATGAAACTAGCACAAAACTTTGGCCTCAGTTGGGGGGATCCAGAATGTTGGGGTCACACATTAATGAAGCTCTATGTTCCACTGGTTCATGGGGCGATTTACCGTAGTAACCACTCCATCTTCATCCAGCCAGTGCAACCCAAGGATAGGTTCAGATGTTTGATTTTCAGTCATTTTGTTTCCTCCCTCGTTGGGTCTTCCTCATATCCCTAAACAGGTGTTCTATTCAGATACATATTGCTTCCAATATACAATTCACCGCTTGATCTCATTACTGTATAAACAGGACCAGGGGCGGCTCATGTTGGCTGCCAGCTATCTGAATAACTAGATAAAATGGATGGTTTCCTTACGTCTTGATTAGATTTTGTGTCAGTCCTTACAGTGACAGATTTTGAAAAAAAGTAATAAAAAGACAATGTAATTTAAAAATCAATAATATGTACCAGGGGCAGGGAGGGAGAAGCAGAGATAGCAGTTTTGCATAGCTGGTAACATTGCATTGTAACACTTACTGCTCCTTTGTCAGCCCTCTCCTCAATTTATTAACGTTTAAATAGATTTCTTGGGAATTTTTAAAGACCTTATATAATGACTGCAACCTTTCTGTCGAGCCCATTTCCATTACACAATCTTCTTCCAACTCTTAAGGGAACAGCTAAAATGCACCTTCATTAAATATAGCTGGGGACAGGAGTTCTGTTAAGAGAAAAGCACTCCTCCAAAACAAGCAATTCCTATTTGTATCATTGTTCCACTGCCACCTTCTATCCACTTATTGCTTTGACTCTCTTTCAGTAAAGAGGTTGGGTAGGCCTCGAGCACAATAGCCAATTAAATCTATTCTAATCCAACTAATACCGCAGCTCAAGGGCAGGGAAGGTAATATCATATTGTTACAGGCCGAGCCGAAGCTTGACCCTCAGCCAGGGTCTGTGTTCCTTCGGAGAACTGAAGATGCAACGGAGGCTGTTGTAGCGTTAAGAAATATGATCTCTTGATATTGTTTACACATGTGACTGAAGCCTGCAGTATTGAGGTGGGCAGCATGTTCCTGTCAGTTCTGTAGCCTGTAAGGATATGTGAAGGAGGATCTAGCCCTGCACTAGAGCATCTCCTTGGAAACAGACTTTATGGTGGTTTTAATCTGGAATAGCTCCCCCTTTTTCTGCTTCATGGCAGTCCAGACTGAGTCTTTGGAGCAGTGTCCTTTGGCTTTGCTCTTGAACAAAGGATGCTTTCACAAATCTACAGTTGCCTCCACACTGCTTCTCTGTGGTGAAATGGAGATCATGTGTGATTGAGCAGGGACAATCCTGTGAGTGGTTTTGTTCCCATGTTGAAAGTGCATGTGTGAAGGGGAGCAGGGCTAAGTGACTGGTCCTAAAGATGTAAGCCCACCTCCTAGAGCTGGGTTTCCAAAAGTGGGTCTCCAGCTGTTTTTGGACTACAACTCCCATCATCCCTAGCCAGCAGGACCAGTGGTCAGCGATGTTGGGAACAGTAGTCTGAAAACAGCTAGAGACCAAAGTTTGGAAAACCCTGACCTAGCGCATCCATCTCTAACCTGGAGTCTCCAGGTGTTTTCAATCTTCAATTCCCATTATCCCTGGGTGTGGACAATGGGGGTTGTAGTCCAAGAACATCCTGAGCGATATTAGAGAGGAACTTAAGTATATATATACGGTATATATATTCTGTTCGGAGCATGATATGCATTTTCAAAAAGTCTAGAAGATGTGCAATGCATTTATAATGTATGCACTAGATCGCTGTGTCGACCACAGCAAACTATGGCAAGTTCTTAAAGAAATGGGAGTGCCTGATCACGTCATCTGTCTCCTGAGAACTCTTTATGTGGGACAAGAAGCTACAGTTAGAACTGGATATGGGACAACCGGTTGGTTCAAAATTGGGAAAGAAGTATGACAAGGCTTATACTGTCTCCCTGCTTATTTAACTTATATGCAGAATTCATCGTGCAAAAGGCTGGACTGGATCAATCCCAAAGTGGAATTAAGATTGCCGGAAGAAATATCAACAACCTCAGATATGCTGATGACACAACCTCGATGGCAGAAGGTGAGGAGGAATTAAAGAATCTTTTAATTAGGGTGAAAGAGGAGAGTGCCAAATATGGTCTGAAGCGCAACATCAAAAAAACTAAGATCATGGCCACTGGTCCCATCACCTCCTGGCAAATAGAAGGGGAAGAAATGGAGGCAGTGAGAGATTTTACTTTCTTGGGTTCCATGATCACTGCAGATGGTGACAGCAGTCCCTAAATTAAAAGACTCCTGCTTCTTGGGAGAAAAGCAATGACAAACCTAGACAGCATCTTACAAAGCAGAGACATCACCTTGCTAACAAAGGTTTGTATAGTTAAAGCTATGGTTTTCCCAGTAGTGATGTATGGAAGGGAGAGCTGGACCATAAAGAAGGCTGATCACCAAAGAATTGGTGCGTTTGAATTATGGTGCTGGAGGAGACTCTTGAGAGTCCCGTGGACTGCAAGAAGAGCAAACCTATCCATTCTTAAGGAAATCAGCCCTGAGTGCTCATTGGAAGGACAGATCCTGAAGCTGAGGCTCCAATACTTTGGCAACCTCATGAGAAGAGAAGATTCCCTGGAAAAGACCCTGATGTTGGGAAAGATTGAGGGCACAAGGAGAAGGGGACGACAGAGGACGAGATGGTTAGACGGTGTCTCGAAGCTACCAAAATGAGTCTGACCAACCTGCGGGAGGCAGTGGAAGACAGGAGTGCCTGGCATGCTTTGGTCCATGGGGTCACGAAGAGCTGGATATGACTAAATGACTAAACAACAACAATATCCAGTGCTCCAGATTAATTGGGGTTCTAATCAGAAAAGGCCAGGAGAGTCTTTATTTTTTGGGGAGGGGGGAACTTGTGCATTTCATAATGTAGGTTTATAGTTTCAATTTTATTTCTTGAAACTCACACATAAGAAACAGTACGCTACCATTATATTATTTCCCCAATTTGGCATCTGAGAACAATTATAGCTTGGCTTTGCTAGCTGTAAGCTTTTAAGTATGCATGTTGTCGTTCTCTTGCTTCCCTTAGTATAAGAATGCAATATTTTACATATAAATTATACATGCTCCAAAGTAAATAACTGCAGCAAAGAAGAAATGAATTACCGTAAATAAGCAATACAGAAAACTTCCCTGAGGGCTCCAATGTACAGCACAAACTTTACCCCCAGTTTGATTTGGCCATACTCATCGGAATGGGGCAGTGGCTACAGACACCATGCATGAAACAGACAGCAATCTATGTGTAGCTTTGCTTATTTCAGAAGAACCAACAAGCAATCCTATAATTACCAAGAGACCTCAGTGAGACAATCCAAAGGTAAAATATATAAGGCATATATGTGTCTCTTTATGTATGCATATAGAGATATACAGTAGATCCATATAGGGCCGGGGACATAGCTGTCAAGTTCTCCCCCTTTTTTTTAAAAAAATATATTTTTATTAATTTTTCCAATTAAAACCAATTATATCACATTCATTATTTCAAATTATACACATATATATCAATCAAACCGAATGTTATGCCAAATCATCTAGAAAAATTTTTTGGGTTCCCATGCTTCAAGAAATTGGGGATTCCTCGCAACCGTCCACTGCCGTCTTTTTTCTAAAGTTCAAATCGTCTCTCCGAGTTCATAATAATCCAGATCTTTCCCTTACAGTCACATAGATGTTTTCCTCTTTCAACCGATTATTTCCCAGCTGCTGAGATAAATGTCAAACAAAGTTTCACAAATGTTCTTTCTCCTGTGTGAGTTAATCAGTCCAGCCTCCCCATAAATCTTCTTGGTCTGGAGCGTCCCTATTGCGTCGACTCTCAACACGAAGCAGCGCCATCTTAAAAAAACTCAAATCACTTTCGTTTTCTCTCATAAATTAACGATCTTTATAAAATTTACAGCTTTTCCAGGCAGAAGAACCAGACCTCACACCATGCATAGACTCTTGGTAAATTAATGGATCTCCTTGCCCTATAGCTGAACTTAGCTTCAGGTCGCTGCTCCAATTCAAAGTGCGTCACAACTCATAAATCCTCCGAACGCGTCCAGGCACTCCTCCCATCCAACTAGAGGGGGGCTTTTCTCGTCAGCAACTCCTCATCTTCAAAAAATATGCTCAATAACAACAGTTTATAAAGTTCAACTCACACAGTCTTTTGCTTCTCTTTCACTCCAAACAAGCCAGGACATCACGTCTGGGAAGGTACAAAGTAACTCATATGAAAAAAAATAAAAAAGACTCACTTCCCTTATCGCTCCGTCCCCATCAATTCTTCTTCCAGATGAAATACAGCCTTTAACTCCTCACCCTCAGCAGCATAGATTTCTCGGCAGTAAACAGCGCTTCTGCCCCTCCTTCTGAAGTATGTCCATAGATTTAAGCCTAATTATCTTCTTTAATCATGGAAATCCCCGCCATGCAGATTAGCGTCCGGGAGTCCTGGCCCTCGTAAGTGCTTCAGCCCAAGCTCCCCCCACTCCATAAACAGTCGGAGTGGGTCTGGGGGCATCGCGGGCCAGCGGCCCCTCTCCGTAACCCCCGGAGAGGGTAGGGGGTTGCCATTTACTCCCCTAGCAACCGCCAAATTCCTTACGAAGGTCAGAGGGATGGAAAACAGGTCCGCCATTCCTTTTTTTAAGGGAAATTCCCTTATGCCGAATAGGATTCCTTGCAAGAAACGGGAAAACTTGACAGCTATCCCCGGGGAATCTGTGAGTTCACCATGCAGAAAAATGGAAATGTACAAAACCCCATCACTACCCTGTATTGGTATTGAAAAATGTGGGACACAGTATTGTTAATTCATTCACTCATTCAGCCTTTATTGGCATAATCTAGACCAGGCATCCCCAAACTTCGGCCCTCCAGATGTTTTGGACTACAATTCCCATCATCCCTGACCACTGGTCCTGTTAGCTAGGAATCATGGGTGTTGTAGGCCAAAACATTTGGAGGGCCGCACTTTGGGGATGTCTGATCTAGACAATAGAAATCATAAAAGAGAAAGAACCCCTATCCATAATACATTGGCAATCCAGACATATTAAACACATAAACATATAAAAGACCCAGTAGACACCATTAAGTAAAATTAAATATTTGAGATTTGACTTTTAAAGTCTCAACTAAATACCCTGAAACAATCTCAGTGGTTTCGAGAATACCATCCCTCAGCGAATATTGGATTGGAGATTCTTTACAAATGGATACTTTAAGCATCAGAGCAGGTCACCGGTAGGTCTCTCCGAAGAATGTTGAAGAGAGGGCAGCCGTATTGTTAATTAAATGGACTGAGAGTGCAATCCATCGAAACCACTCCACAGATGGAGCTTTGCATAGTGGCAGAGCAGTCGTGCCCAGAGTGGGTCTGCTTCTAACCAGAGATGGCAAGGAGACAAGCTCGGGGGTCAACAGACCCTAGGCCAACTCAGCTCTGCCCCTTTCTTGCCTTTGGAATGCCCCTTTTTGGGGTTCCTGCTGGGCTTCACTTGTGGAGATCCCAACCACCCTGACATTCAGGAGGAGGCCAGCTCAGTGAGTAGAACTAAGAGGAGGAATGACTCAGCTCAGTCGAAATCCCAGTGTAAGGGAAGGTTTGGATTGCTCTGCACCTCCCATTCATGAAAAAAAAATTATTATTATTTTGAAAGATGGTCTTTGTTTATTAATGTCTGGAACAACTGTCAGAATAAAGCCTCGCATGCTTTTCTCTATATTGTAATGTGAATCTAGTTAAATCTTACAATCACTTTACTGCTATTGTGCTTAACTATTTTTATATTGTTTTCTATTTGTAAATATCCTTTCCTTCTTTTCTTGAGATAAAAATATCATTGGCAATAGTGGCAAAATCTCTATCGGTTAAAACCTAACACCGAGGACAATAAAACTTAAACGGTTTAAGACTCCCAGCTGGTTGTGTTACAAATGCCTGGCCAAACAAATACGGTTTTAGTTTGTGGCTAAATGTTGCCAGTGTAACAAAATTTCCCAGGACTGAGAGAGCCATGTCCAATGGGACCACAAGCAATGCCCCGCCCATTTATCTTAAAGCACGAGTCAGCAGGTATTGGGGAAGGCATTTGGGTTTCATATGGTCTAGGGCTTTATATACCAGTACTACCCAATTGAATTGGGCCTGGCAGATAACAGGCAGCCAGTGCAGAGAATAGTGTAATGTGATCCCATCTTGCTGCCTCACATAACAGCCTGACAGTGTCATTCTGCACCAGTTCCAGCCTGTGGTCCATTTTCAAGGGTAACACCATAAAAATCACGTTGCAGTAGTCCAAACACATTACTTTTTAATGAGGACACAGATACACTATCGTGGGACGCAACTGCAATGGCAGGCGGAGAGATTTGTAAATGCAAGAACAAGGGCATGGATCTCTGAGAGAATTCCAGGGTAAAATGTTAGTTTAGATCAATTCAATGGAGCTCACTAGTGTGTGTTTTTTAAATATATATTATTCTTTATTATTTTAATGCTTTAAAATACGAGAACAAGATATACAAAAAAGAATACGCATAGAAAATACATAAAGTATAAAAATCTGCATGAAAGTTACGTAAAGAAAAATATGTAAAGAAAAAGACACACACAAAAACCAAGATGCTACTATAAAAACACAGAAGGAATGGAGGATGTTCAAAGAATATTTATTGAATAATGGTGTACAGTGGTGCCTCGTTAGACAAATTTAATTCGTTCCACGGGTCTTTTCTTATAACGAAAATTTCGTCTAACGAATCCCATAGGAATGCATTGGAAAAAAATTTGATTATTTTTTTTTTGCCCATAGGAACACATTAATTTAATTTCAATGCATTCCTATGGGAAACCGCGATTCGCTAGACGGAATTTTTCATAAAACGAATTCGTCTAGCGAGGCAACCTCCACTCGAAAAATCCTTTCGTTAAGCGGAAATTTCGTTAAGCAGGGCATTCGTTAAGCGAGGCACCACTGCATCTGAAATCCTAATAGCGGATCTAGGCTGAACCTGGTAGAAACAATAAGAAATGAAACAAAAAGTAGATAGTTATAAATATGCGATAAAATAGGAAAAACACAAATTACAGAGAGAATAATTGGAAGTGTTGTTTTTATGGTAGTATGTTGTTTTTTTAAACAACAACAACAACAAAGTCATTTATTTTGTTTGAAATCCATCCTACTCCCAAGCATCCAACGAGAATGAATGCTTTTCTTGCCATGTAGTCTCATCAAATTTCACGAAATATCTTAATCCCACCACCAGTAATGGGCCCTCAACAGCGGCTTTTGCCTTCAACTCATCCAGTTTCTTCTGCTCCTCCTCCTGTTATTGCTTGAAAGCTTTGTCTTTCTCATTCATTTCCTTTACTTGCTTCTTGTGCTGTTTCAGGGGTTTTTTCTTACCATCCTACCATGCTGCTGCTGCCTGCTTGCTTCTCTTCCCCCCCCCCACCCCGAGCTCATCGATAATGTCTCAGTGCCAGACGCTTGCTCTTGATTCACATATTTCATTTTCCGAATTCTTCCGACATGGAGAGCGCACCCATATAGTTAGCGTCTCACGAAAGGAGAGAGCTTTCTGTGATGCATGTGCAGAAATTTGGAGACCTCGGCCTCAGTGTACTTGCAGGGAGGGAGTTGCAACCCAAGCATGTAATGTGCCCTTCATAAACCTGTTATATGGGTTCCCAGCGCCAACTCAGCTTACTACGTAAGATCACTATGGCGCTCTTTTGCAGCATTATAAAGAAGTTGTTTTCAAGAAGAAGGCACAAGGACACAGGAATGGAGGTGAGCTGGAGCCATGAATTTTATGAAAACTTTGATGGACACCCCATTAAAAGGCAACATCAGCTCACAAATCAGCTCTGCAATGTTCTTTGCTCCAGCATGGTGTGGAGCATGATTCATGGTGAATTTACTTCTTCATGGCCACCACTTCATGCAGCATCATTCATCAGTTTATCAGGCACTTGAGCCAGAAAGCAAACTGTGTCATTATTTTAAATTGCATTAAGTAGCACTTTCCACGGCTGTCTATACTCCACACACGTACCTACTTTAATAGGCAACCTGCTCAACTCCTGTTGAGAGGATCATCTGCTCTAGGTTATGTTACTTGTGAAATCTGTGTTCATAGCATCGTCATTTCAACCAGATTATCGAAAGCATCCCACCCAATGCAATGAAAATAAACGGCAATCTGGAACTCCAATGCCACAGACAAATAATAATAATAATGAAGAGATGCATAACTGCAGAATATGTTGTATGTCCCAAATACACTTTATCCACAATAATAAGGATTCTAGGTTTTGGCTGAAGCCTTACATAGATAAGTTAATGGCTGGCTCCCAACAGAATTAAAAGCACAAGTTAAGTGGCTAAACATGAAGTTTTTATTCCCATAGATGTGAGGGGTACATTAATGGTTCAGCCAACGTTGACCAGCTTTGTAATGAAAAAACATTCCTCTGCCAAATCTTTTTTCTTTTTTAGTTTTCCTTCCAAAAATGGAAATGTTACAAAAGACTCCTACTCTATTTCCACTGTGCAGGGTCTTACGTCCCGACAATTAAATCGCCAGTTTTTTAAATGACAAAAGGGCCAAATGTCTAAGTAGAAAATCAATTTCACATTATGTCATAGCAAACCTATTGGGCTTGTACTGTACATCCAACCAGGATCTGCAGTCAACCCATGTCTCCTTCTGGAGTGTGTGCATCTGCTTAACACAGGTTTGTAAGCATGTTTCTGCCACATTGACTTTACTTTTTCAGGCATGCGCTTAACATATCTCAGATTAGCATTGATAAAACATAACGTGCGAATAGGTCAATCAACAAGGCACAGGGTGTGGATTTAAGGAATGGTTAAAGAAGTGTTTTCTCTCATAGATGGGGATTTAGATCAGGCTAATGTAACATATGAAAGCAAAACAACAACCCCATAGCAGTGTAAGAGCTAATCACAGAAGAGGGCACTGCAGGCTAAGCTGTGACTTGTTTTCTTCCTTCTCAGTGGTCACTGGAAGCAAGAAGCCACAGACAGATGCTTTACTTCCTCATATCTGAAGAAAAGCTTCCAGCCATATCCTGGGACTAGCCTTGCTCTCTGTATTTGATCTATTGGGTGCTTGCTCGGTTGTGTCAGCAACACTGAAACTTTAATAAGTGCACAGCGGAAGAGTTGCCATCTCTTAGACTAACCAGGATGCTTAATAATACCGGGAAGGATTTGGCTGTGCACTTCTTTAGATGAATTCCATATGATCCTGCTTATAGAATGCTCTAATTAGTTTCTGAACGCCTCATCCTTCATGACCTGAGAAACTACCAAAATTAATTTTAGCTAGATGAGTGCTATAAGATAAAAGGCCCATACATTTATTTCCCCAGTGCCTCCTGCATCAAACAATCCCATCAGAATACGTGCTGCTGATGGACCAAAAATTGAGGGACCATAAATACCTTCACAGGAGACATTTTGCTCACCTAGCCCAGTATAGCCTCTGCTATCAGTGGTTATGAGTCACTATGGAGGGAATTCAACAACACCCTAACACAATTATCCGGACAATTCTTGGGGTTCTTCTGGCCATCCCACTAAGTCAATTTTCAGCAGCGGATTTAGGGGTGTTGTGGTGACAGAGAAGACGCAACACAAGGCAGTAATTTCCGGGGGCGACCCAAAACAGAAGCGGGAGCCCCCTTTTATTGAGATTTCGTTACAAAGTAAATGATTAACCAACAGTGCAACCTTCATCCAATGACAGCCAGGACATCCCAGAAGAGGTGGTAGGTACTTCCATACATGTCACATCCTGCCAACACCCAAAATTTCCTCCATAAGGGAAGTACCTGGTTCTCATATATCCCTCGGACACATCCCTGTCACATGCTCACTCATTACACATCCCCCTCCTCACAGTCCTGTGACTCCTAGTACTTTTCCAGAACCTCCTCCCAATCCCATTGTTCTTCTCCTGACTTGGGTTTGACCCCTCTGGCTTGGACCTGCTCCTCCTGATGTACCTCGCCCAAACCAGTTCCATCTTGTTTTCCCCACCTCTGTCCAGTCTTGTGGTGACCTGCTGCCCTGCTCTGTCCCAATGACCCAACCTACAGGTGCGTGTGTGCCTATACCGACATACAATGTGGCTTGCCAGCATTGTACGTGATAATAACCTCTTGCGTTTGACAGCTCTACTTTGACAGCTAGGATTTGACAGCTAGATCGTGGCTAAGCTTTTGACAGCTAGCTCGCGGCTTGATGCGGCTTGCCGACATCAATCCAGAATCACTCCCACATAGGGGAGCACAACCGGTTTTGTCACACTGGGCACAGAGCCTTGGGGGCACCACTGAGCACATAACAACGGAGATTTACAATGGAGTGTGAGACTTGGAGGCGTGCCGAATGCTGGCCTCACACAGGGCGCCCCTGGAATTTAAGACCCCAAGATCTGCCACTGCAATTTGGGGAGTGAAGAGAGAAAATCCCTTCAGGATTAGCCGAGGCCCGCTGAAGGCTGCTGGTGTACTTCAGGAAGTCAGGCCATGCTTCCAGGAGCGCACTCGCAGTGGCGGAGGCATTGGAGTAGCAACTGTGGAGGAGGTGGAGGCCTCGTGGTGGAGGGAGGACTCACAGCAATGGAGGTGGTGGAGAGAGAGCCCAGCTGGCAGAGGCAGGCTGAGAGGGCATAGTGGAGGAGGGTGTCCTGGATTTTCAATAGAAAAAGTGGGGTGTGGAGTAAACCCCACTGAACTCAGCACAATGTAATTCAGACCAGACATGCATAGGACTGCATTGTGTGTGAAATGTGCCTTTCCTTCAAGAAACCATGAAGGTGCAGCAATGGAAGGGATTGGTGGAGGAGAGAGATTGTCTGGGAAGGAAACTTTTGCTCCCCCTGCCTTCAGCCCCATACAGCATTTGATTCTCCTCCACAGCCCTACAAGATGGTTGCAATGTTTGTTTTTCAAATATACCAGGGTTGAATAACGAAATAAGGGCTGTCCCCAGCAAAGAGGCCAGTTTGGGTCTTTGACCTTTGTAGATTTCCACCATACCCGAGTGCTTTTTCTTTCCCTGTCTCACGCGTCATTGGCTTCATTTCCCTGGGAAACCATACATTTCCCTGCGGAAGAAGAAGGCAGGCCTGCCAGGTTATGAAAAACAGCATGTTAGCCAAAGTGTTCTGTATAAAGGTGAGGCAAAGAAGTATTCGCAACTGAGCAAGGCAAAAACCAACCAAACACTAAGTTTGTACCACTTTTTGCACTGAACTGATCCAATGCAACCCTCCTGAACTAGCTTGTGGATTGGAATGCAACTCCCAATCAGATGGCACAGTTTATCTGGATTTTGAAATGCAAAAGGTGTGCACAAAGAAATGTGTTTTTACATCAGGGCTTTTTTCAGCCGGAACTCACTGGAACTCAGTTCCGGCACCTCTCAGGTGGGGGCAATTGCCACTGTAAGAGGAGTTCATGGTGAGTCCTGGCACCTCTTTTTCTAGAAAAACAACACTGTGTTACATTAAAGTGTGTAGAAGATGCACATTTTATGGGGAAATGCAATGGAAAATGCGTACTTTATATAAATTGTAGGTAGGTTTTTCTACAGTTTTGCACAAAAACTGTGTACAAAATGCACAGTTTAAATGCAGACTTTTTGTCCCTTTTTTGTCAGTAAAGCCATACAAAATGGGGTGGATTGGACCTATGACTGGGTGTGAGCTCATTTGAAATGGGACAGAATTAGGTGAATTTGTCCAGCCTTCTTCAGAATGAACTGCCAGGGATTTCTTTCTGCAAGGTAAGCAAGTTATTCTGGAGCATCCTCATGGCAACTAGAGACCCTGTTCTTTTTTTCTTCATTGACAGTCCCTCTGCTCTAGCATGCAGCAATGTATTCATTGCTCTGTGTGGCGAAGCGCATAACCACGTTAAAGTGTCAGCTGCAGCATGAAAGCATCAGTCTTAATTATATTCATGCCACCATCTTCGACGTTAAAGCTAATATGCAACGGCACTCATTTTCCTATACTGGTATCTTGCATAACCAGCACTTAGGTGCCAAAGTGGTTCTCCATCAACTTTCGCTGTGCTGTATTTCAGCTTGAGAGTGTGACTTGACAAGTATGAAAATGTTGGCTTGCCCTGTGACTTACAAGGGGAGGCATTTAGCAAAGTCTGACATTTGTCAAATGAAACTGTTGTTATCAGTGTTGGGCTATTTTTAAGAACCTTCTTGACACGGCAGGAGAAGCACCTGAAAATTAATGATCTATCTCCCATTTCAGCAGAGAATGTTTAGGAAGTGATTTCTTTGAGGTGGCGGATGCAAGGACCCCCACCTAGCAGTTCGAAAGCACATCAAAGTGCAAGTAGATAAATAGGGACCGCTCCGGCGGGAAGGTAAACGGCGTTTCCGTGCACTGCTCTGGTTCGCCAGAAGCGGCTTAGTCATGCTGGCCACATGACCTGGAAGCTGTACGCCGGCTCCCTCGGCCAATAACATGAGATGAGCGCCGCAACCCCAGAGTCGGTCACGACTGGACCTAATGGTCAGGGGTCCCTTTACCTTTACCTTTAAGAGAAGGAAGAGGGTGTGCCCGGGCAGGTAGGACAATATATTTACCGTAGCTATGCCCTCCCCTTGTCGGGACACAGTGGGAGTGTTTCTCAACAGAGTTCCCTCTAACAAACTTACAGGAAAACTCTGTGAGCAGCTCCAGCTGCTATCATGTGCCTATCTAGCAATACATGAATCATTGGTTTTGACTGCACTTGAAATATCCCACACATTGGAATCTATCTGACCCATACAAACCCTATCTTATACCAAGTTAGGCCACTTGCCTGTATAGCTTAGCCTTGTCCGCACTGAATTTCAGATGCTCTCTAAGATTTCAGAAGGGAGTCTTTTCAACCCAACCTGGAGGTGCCAGGGAATGAATTTGGGACTGTCTGACACAGGCTCTGCTGCTGAGTTTGGGCTGGGCCCCGTTATAACAATGGGCATGACACACACACACACACACACACACACACACACACACACACACACACCATCGAATGACTGCCTTACATTGAAGCCGAATCAGTTTTTGTATTAATCTATTCTTGCCATGATCCTTGCATTGTTTACTATTCTGTAAGGTAGGAAACTTTCCCCGGCATGTCTCCTGGGATATAACTTTGGATCAAAGATTTTTATACAAGAGGAACCTTGGTTCTTATTCTTAAAAAAAATTATTGCAACTGCTCCAACATTCCCTTGCCTTCCTTCCCTCTTTCCAAACATAGGTGCTAAGTAATTTGCTATTTCTCTGTCATGCCAAGTTCCTGGGGAGAGCTGCATTGTATATCAAAAGGTTTGCGCTCTTGTAACTCTGAGTCTTCTGTGTAACTTTATGTTTTGAAAAACAATGTTTTTCAACTCATACTGGCTTATGAGTGCAACCCACGGCTGTTCATGCTGCTTATTATAGGGAAGAAAAATGTAACATTCACCATACTATGCATGTCTAGTCAGAAGTAAGCCCCACTGAGCTTATTCAATGTTATTCCCAATAGAAGCATTATAGTAACATACAGAATTGCAGCCCTAAACTATATATATAGAAAAGTCCTTATGTCATTTAAGGGCCAATCTGGACAATGTGAGTAATGCAGGGGTGGGGTAGGGGATGCTAATTGGGAAGGGAACACGACCCCTTTCTCCCCATCCGCTTGCTATTTTAAAAAAATAAAAACACACATTAACAGGTCCTCATCCTCACAACTTACAGATCAAATACACAAACCAGCAAACGGAAGGATGGGTCAGCCATCAGTCCTGCCCCTTCTCCCAAGAATCAGGTGGGCTACCTACCTTTTTTAAACAAGGTGGCATATTTACTTTATTTATTCATTTACATATTTATCTTATTTCCCCCCAAAAAATGAAAACACAATTTTTAAAAGAATTGTAAAACTGCTGCAAGGGCTGCAGGGAAGGGAGGACTGTTGTTACATTAATTAATTAATTAATTATTCTGCCAAAATAGGCTTCTGAGCCATTTATAAAACATAAAGACCCAGTCACACAAACATTAAAATATAAACCTCTGTAATCAAAATACACAACAAAGCAATCCCATTAAAACCACATAGCAATAAAAAAAACAGTCTGGTGGTGACATCACAAGTGCTAGCCAATACCCCCCCAAGCTGGCTTTTTGCTGCAGATGTCATTTTCTTTCATGGTTTGTCCCAGAAGAAGTGAAATAGTATGTTTGCATCATGGTAACAGGAGTTTCCAAAGTTTCCAAAGTCTGTCCTAAACATTTTATGTTTGCCTTCACCTTAGTTGACTTGCAAAGCAATCTTTATCAGGCACATCTTTTTCTTCCCCCCTCTCTTGCTCCCTAGTCTCGGCCTGCCTCCCTTTGTCTCTCTTTTGCTGTGATACCTCTGCAAGTATAAAAAGTCAACGCTGCCAAAAAGATTGACAAAGCTGCTTATTAAACAGACAGGGAGGAGGTATGAATATAGCAAGAGGACTAATGGCAGACATCAAGAGAGGAGCTGGGTGGGAAAGGCAGTCTGAAGCCAAGTTCTCAGCTTGGGTAAATCAGCACAGATCAGTTGAAGTTACATAGAGGGATAGCATTTTATGCCTCAATGGAATCTGGCCCAGAAGCATCATGATTAATATCACAAATAAAGTCATTTATCTAACAGGCGCATACGCATCATTATTTACACCAGCAATAATGATAATGCTTCGCCACCATTCAACGTTGACTTGGCCTTATGTCTTACAGTAAATCTTGTGCCATTTAACTTCGCTGACACTAACACTCTAATCCTAAGTACACTGGGCAGAAAGAATACAGCAAAAAGTTAGTTGCAACTGGCAAGGCAATCCTAAGTGTGTTTGCTCAGAAGACTGGGTGCAATTCAAAGCAGCAACGCTTAGGGAGTGGTCACTGGTCATAGCTTGATGGTCGGGTCATAAGGCTGCACACCGATGTGCAAAGTTTCAAGTACAGTGGTATCCTGGTTCCCAAACTTCATTTGTTCTGGAAGTCTGTTCCAAAACCAAAGTGTTCTAAAACCAAGGCGTGCTTTCCCATAGAACGTAATGCAAAATGGATTAATCTGTTCCAGACAACCCTTAAAACAGCAATTTAACATGAATTTTACTATCTAACGAGACCATTGATCCAATGACTAATGACTGCTGTGGAAGAGGGGAATCCAGGGACCCCCCTGCCTCCATAACCCCTTAAGCATAAGGTCACACACTCCTTGCCCTGATACTGTACTTTCAAAGCAGGAGCACAGGAAAGCCTTGCGGCTAGGTGTAAATGCTTTTATTGTTCTTTGGGGGAAAGGGTAGTTAAAAGGTATTGGGAACTGGGGTTATTGACAGGGGTGGGTGATGGGCTCATGTTTCTACATGCCAAACACTCCTACTTTTTGACATATTTGTGATGTATCGACGGCGCTGTTGAAAAATGTATTATGGGAAATGGGGAGCAGTCTTAAAAGTTCATGCAACCCCATGCTCGGGGTTCCTGCTCTTTGTGTGTTTGAACCTTGTTGCAACAAATAAAGGTCAGGTCTACTGACCACTGTTTTCCTTCTCTAACTTGGCTGGAGACTCCTTCTTCTGCTGATGGGAGTGGCACCCCGACAAGCTGGGCAGCGGAGTAAATCTGCACACCAGGATTTTTCCTTATCAACCTATTGGGTGAGTGATGTACCGGTAATTCTTTGCAATCCCTTGTCCCCTGTGCTCCCCCTAATCTGCTCTGGACTGTCCTCCAACCTCCTGGAACAGATTTAGAGGGGGAAAGGGGGGTCATCAATAACTGCCCCCCACAATTCATTAATAGCTTCCCTTCCATCAGCGGAGAGTCAGCAATGGATATCGCCCTATGTTTTTTCTTTAAAAGAGTTTATAATGGAGAGGAAAAAATGCATGCATTCAGAGAAACAAGCATACATTTTTCAAGTATGATGGAGGCTAAGCCTTGAAAAAGCTATGTTCAACTCTCGCCTAAAGTTCTCTACGCAAACACTTCAGACAGCGGAAAACCAGGGCACCAAGCATCAGTTTTAGAAGGTATTGCAAGTCTGTTTAGATCCCGCTCTGATAATTCCTTGTCTTGCTCTTGTGATCTATATACATGCAATAAAATGTCATTACGGCTGCCTTTTGCTTTAAACAGGCTCTTATCATCATTGTCAAAGTATTGTTAAAAGCTTCATTGGTTCCACCATATGAGATCTGGGTCACCTCGCAACCAATCTCTCTGCCGTCTATCGTTAATGAAATCTCGACAATTCCCCCCCCCCTTTTAAAATAGGAGTGTATCTTATTGAAATAGGTAGCCCGTTTCCTCAAAGCTGTGAGGCATGCATGCTGTAGTTCTTCATTGTCCCTCCTGGGAATGCAATGAAAAGGAGAAGCAGGGAGGTGGGGGGGGGAGGTCTGATGTGCAACAATGGAGGCAGAGGATGCTTCCCAGGGAACATGAAGGGGATTGTTGGCCTTAGTATGCACAGAAGGAGAAGAAAAGACTATATGGGTTTTAGTAACCTGCTGGGCTAGGATGCAGCTGAGTGAGACTTGCCATTCTTTTTGGATAGAATTGACTAGCTGCAAAACAATGCATTCCGTGATTGCATGTACTTGACTCAGTCAGGCTGGCTAGTTAACCTCCTGCACCAGCAACTGGGCCTATTCCGAGCTGAGAGCTGACAGTGTACCTGACCATTTCAATTACCCACAGACGTTATGCTAAAGTTCAAATCTGAGCTTTGTTTTCCTCCTACATTTTCTGAAATGTTTCACATTCCCGGAAAAGGTTACTTCCAGGTTCAGTGCGTCCGTAACCTGCACACATGCGCAGAAGCGCTAAATCATGCTTTGCACATGCGCAGAAGTGCTGCATTGCGTCACGCGCCTGCGCAGATGCGGCACTTCATGTTGCGGCATTTTCAAGTTGCGAACGGGCCGCTGGAACCGATTCTGTTTGCAACTTGAGGTACCACTGTAGTTGTTCATTTCCTTGACATCTGATGGGAGGGCATTCCACAGGGTGGGCGCCACCACCAAGAAGGCCCTCTGCCTGGCTCCCCTCTAACCTCACTTCTCGCAGTGAGGGAACTGCTAGAAGGCTCTCAGAGCTGGACCTCAGTGTCTGGGCAGAACAATGGGGGTGGAGACGTTCCTTCAAATATACCGGGCTGAGGCCATTTAGGGATGGGGGAAGGAGAGAGAGAGAGAGATTTGCCAGGGGGAAAAAGTAGAAAAATATTCACATATAAACAACCATCTCCCCCCTCCCCGCCTTGTAAGTATATAAGTATGTGAGTATACAGGCAGCAATATAATTACATAATGACTAACTGTAGACTGAGATCTGAAATTCCTACAAAGCTTAAGAATTTTTGTTAAAAGGTTTTGTGTGATGCATCATGAATTTTATTTACATTTATATCCTGCCTTTCTTCAGTCATGGAACCTGAGGTGGTTCCCAGGTAGTCTCCTATTTCAACACTGACCAGACTTAGTCTCCCTTAGTTTCAGCAAAGTGGGAGCCTCATGTGCATGCAGATTAAAGGGATACCCAGTGATTAATGTGTGAGAGAAACATAAATATTAGCTGTTCTTTCAGTGCTTTATCAAGAAGTGGCTAGTATTGGGGATGTTTTCTCGGAGGGCCAATATATGAGCTTTGTTAATGAAAAACATAATAAATCATGAAGACTTAGACGCCCTGAGAATTTTAAGGCCGCAGTCTTTTTTTTCCAAATAATTTTTATTAGTTTTACAACATACAAAAAAAACCAACAAAAGCATACAACACAATAAGACACAATAAAACACAATATCATAACAATAAAAAGAAAAACACAAAAATACAAATACAAATCCAAGATCCTTTAACATTGTATATAGGGACCTCATCGAGTTCCCTCAATCTGCGGTTCATTTCACTTTTATCTTTAGCAATTTCCAATCATTTTTTGTAAAAATTTCTTACAATTTCAAATCTTTCATACCTCTATTTACTTCACATAATTCCCAAATCCACAGCTTCTATACACTTCTAAATCTAATCTCAATATACAATTTTAGCATATTTTTAAAAATAAATTTTGAAATCTTTCCACTCTTCTGTCGCTTCTTCTCCCCGGTCGCGAATTCTCCCGGTCATCTTGGCCATTTCCATATACTCCATCATCTTCACTTGCCAATCGTCCACTGTTGGTAATTCATGAGACTTCCAGTTCTTGGCCAATAATACTCTTGCCGCCGTTGTGGCATACATAAAGAAATTAACATTTTTCTTTGGAATCTCTTTCCTGACTATACCCAATAGAAAGGATTCTGATTTCTTAGTGAATGTGTTTTTCAACACTCTCTTCAGTTCATTATAAATCTTTTCCCAGAAATCCCTTACTAATGGGCAAGTCCACCACATATGATAAAAAGAACCTTCCTCTTTCTTGCATTTCCAACATTTGTTATCCTTGTTATGATAAATCTCAGCTAATTTTACTGGTGTAAGGTACCATCTATACATCATTTTCATTATATTTTCTCTTAAAAGGCTACACACAGTAAATTTTAAATTCTGTTTCCATAATTTTTCCCAATCTTCCATCAGAATATTATGTCCCACATCCTTTGCCCACAATATCATAACATTCTTTGAAAACAAACAAGGCCGCAGTCTTAATAGGGAGACAGTCCAACTGGAATTGATTAGATTTACTTCCAAGTCAGTATTTAGAAGCAGGGCTTAAGTAATTTGCCTCAGGTTTAGGGGAGAAATGAGGGTGGGATTCAACTGGCGAGGCCTGTCAGAGGAAGCCCTGCACAAGGATTTCTGCTTGTGCAACAGGACTTTGCCCCTCTCTCCTCATGCCCCCCAAATTGGCTCAGGGTGGCATGGGGGTGGGGGAAACAGATCATTCTGCCTTGCAAGCCAATTTGTGGATGGAACAATCAGAAGAGTGTGAGGTTGGCCCTCCCTGAATCCATAGAACATGGCCTGTGCTTAAATGCAAGAGATGTAAGAGAAAGTTAGCTGTGCTTTAATTCTTTTGACATGAACGTGATTTGCAGTGGCCACCAATAACCTCCTCCTCCGAGTTCACTGGGACTTTTGCATCTAATTTTCTCTGGATTTAGATCATAAAGTTGAAGACAGCTCTGTATTCTTTTAAAATCTCATCTTCAAATATCAGACATTAACAGCTGGGCATCTCAAGAGATTCCATTATCCTTTTACATCCCAGAGCTTAAGAAACACATCTGGAAACCTGGTTTGCTGTTGGGATTTTTCTATTTTGAAAGGTAATGTAACTGTTGCGATGTAACCATTTCAGGAACGACACCCCACTTAATCTTATTGTTGTCGAGAGGCTGCAGTCCCTTTCCTACAGCTAGCACGAAAGCATATATAATTTCAATTCTCCCATGAGTTGAATGGGTTAGCTGGACCCATTTGCCATCTCCAAAACACAACAGAGAAATGTCGCTGCATTTCCCCCTCTTCTTCTCATGTTCACAGTTGTGCTGTGTCCATCTCCTAACTCAGGGGTCAAAAAACTTTTTCAACACTGTCCCTCAGACCTTGTGGGGGGCCAGACTATATTTTTTTTGGGGGGGATGAATGAATTCCTATGCCCCACAAATAACCCAGAGATGCATTTTAAATAAAAGTACACATTCTACTCATGTAAAAACAAGCTGATTCCAGGACTGTCCGCAGGCCAGATTTAGAAGGTGATTGGGCCGCATCCGGCCCCCGGGCCTTAGTTTGCCTACCCATGTCCCAACTTTATTAAGAATTCTCTCATGAAACTTTCCTGATTTTCCGGGCAAGACACAAAGCACCCAATTTTTAAAGTATCCTTTGAACTCCTTCATTGATCTATGCAATGTAGATATTGACATGCCAGTCCCTTTGATTTGCCCAGCTCATTTCTAAAAGCAGGGATAAAACTCGCCCAAATGAGCAGCAGGCTGACTAGAGAACTACGTAACTCTAGGCGGTCCTGCTGGGTTTTCTGTATGGGATCACAGATCTGTCTTCTTCCAACTCTGCTTTTATCAGGCATTTATTGTAATTTGATACAAGCACGAGTTTTCTTTAAAAGAAAGAAAGAAATGTCTTTAACATCCCTCTCTGATCCTTCGTCTGACATGCTAAGCTGAAGCTTTTCGTACAAGATTGGACTGGCATGTATCCTATGGTGTTTTTCTTCACTCCCGGGAGATTTTAATACTTAGACAGGTCACTCCGTGATACTTGTCTTATGCATCCTTTGCTCTCTCATTTTAGGGTGCCAAGGGAGCTCAAGCTAAATACCTTGAGCTAAATCCAAAGAACTGTGAGTGAAAAAATAAAACGTGTTAGCGCTGTTCCCTGCATTCACCAGCTATCACTAGGGGCAGACTTCTCACAGTGCAGTATTAGCCATTTACATAAAGGTAAAGGTAAAGGACCCCTGACAGTTAAGTCCAGTCGCGGACGACTCTGGGGTTGCGGCACTCATCCTGCTTTACTGGCCGAGGGAGCCAACGTTTGTCTGCAGAAAGTTTTTCTGGGTCATGTGGCAAGTATGACAAAGCCGCTTCTGGCGAAACAAGAGCAGCGCACGGAAACGCTGTTTACCTTCCCGCCGGAGCGGTACCTATTTATCTACTTGCACTTTGACGTGCTTTCGAACTGCTAGGTGGGCAGGAGCTGGGACCGAGCAACGGGAGCTCACCCCATCGCGGGGATTCGAGCCGCCGACCTTCCGACCAGCAAGCCCTAGGCTCAGTGGTTTACACCACAGCGTGGCGGAAATGCTTCAGATCCTGCCTCATTGCTCTAAATGAGAGATTGATTCTCCTTGGATGGATTCAGGCAACACTTGCTTCATCTTGAATCTGGAAAACCTGAAGCTTTGCTTGCCTTTCCATTGGCTATGATGGGAAAATCAACAAATGGCTACAACTGTCACATTTTGTCAGAAATGGATGGAATTTGCAGGCTGAGGAGATGAAACCAAGTTCTAGAAACATAGGTGCAATGTTGGGTTTTTTGTGTGCAAATGGCAAATTTGGATTCCTGGGTAAAGGAAGACAAAGCAGCTTCTGAAGGAGTGGAGAGTGCCTTTCTAAGCATGTACTTCCTGAGCTACAACACAGACTTTCCCAGTGTCTGAATCTCTTCTGCCCATAAATACACACCTCTGATCATGACTTGGAGGTGACCAAGTTTGTTGATGATACCAGACTGTTCAGGGTGATAAGAGCAAGAAGAAAATATTGCAAGGAGCGCCGAAAAGATCTCTCCAGACAGGGTGAATGAACATTAAAATGACAAATGAGATATAATGTAAATAAGTGTAAAGTGCTTAGAACATTCTCTGCTGTTTTTGGCAAGAGCCGATTTAGGAAGGAGACTAGACTGGGTGGAGAGAGGACCGGACTGAAAGGAGAAAGAATGGGGGAGAAGGGGACATGTGCTATATTCTGCTAATTATTCTGTTATTCCAGTAGGTGCCCCCCTCTCCCCCCCACTGTCTCTCCTTGCAGTCTGCTCTCCTTAGCGCTTGCCAAAAACAGCAGACATAAAATTGACTCCTTGTGAATCAATTCTACAAACTGGATAGCCCACAATTTAACAGATATGATGGCCCTGAATAATGGAGAAGTGTTGAGCTCTGTCAGGTTTGGCTCAAAATGGGCCTGCTAACTATGAACAATAGTGGAGATCACTTGGGGAAATAATTCTTTCCCGCCAACAGTTCTTATAAGAGCCAAAGGGACGTGGGTGGTGCTGCGGTCTAAACCACTGAGCCTCTTGGGCTTGCCAATCAGAAGGTCAGCGGTTTGAATCCCCGCGATAGGGGGAGCTCCTGTTGCTCTGTCCCAGCTCCTGCCAACCTAGCAGTACTGTGGTACCTAGCAGTAGATAAATAGGTACCACTACAGCGGGAAGGTAAACGGCATTTCCATGCGCTCTGGTTTCCGTCACAGTGTTCTGTTGCACCAGAAGCAGTTTAGTCATGCTGGGGAGGGTAACACTCCTCTTCAAGGTGAACATTACGAGTCACCAAGTTCATATTCTGAGCCAAGGAAACCCCAAACTCAGCAGCATTGCTCCTGTCCTGAATGCAGAATTTCAGGGCGCATTATCTGCTGCTTTAAAGAAAGTCAGACCCAAGTAGCATATAGCATACATATATTAATGTCCAAATGCTATACATGAATTGTTGCCAAAAGAGTGAATAATTGTTGACATTATAAAGAAAAGCCCCCGTCCAGTCTTTCTAAATGTAAAATTTACAATCAGTGAGGCTTTTCTTGGGGGGGGGTTGCAGATGGGGGGGAGGGAGAGAGAAGAGAAATGTGCAGCATGTGAAATAAATTAATGGGCCTCCGTAAATTTAGGGACTGTTGGCAACTCAGCTTTGCATAAAAATGGTTTATTGGACTAACATCGTTGGATCCAGAAGCCCAAATTATACTAAGCCTCTACACGGCAGCCTGGGCATTTCTAAGGGGCAAAGAGGGCTGGCCCCAGTCCCTCCCTAGCCTCAGGCTTTCCTTGAGTTTTTGCCTGAGTGTGAGGCTTAACAGTGCTAAAGTAAGTATATTCCCCTTCATTTAGCCATATTTATTTTCCACTGCGTCTTTGTGCTTCAGCCCTTTCTCATCTCCCCAGAGTGCCAGAACCCATTTATTTCCTTGCCACTGCCTTCCTGCTTTCCTGAAATGGAGCTAATGTACCCCAGAAGGCTTAGAGAGACTGTCAGCTGCAACAGGAGAAGCACTTGAAAAAAATATTTCTGGGCCATTTGTTGTCAGGCCAAGAAAATAAACAGCCCCAGAATTTCACAAATGGGACAGAAGAGGACTGGTGCGAAGCTGGAGCTGAGAAGGAAATTGTGTAGTAAGGAGGGACGGATTGATATCCTGGCAAAAAGGCAAGCATTGCACCGAGCAGGGTGGGCATTTGCAGTGACGGCTTGATGCAATGGACAAGCCTTAGCAAACTGATTTGCTGCTTTGGCATCTTATCAGCAGATTTTTTAATAATTGGGGGGAGCTGGTTTTACAGAGGCACTGGAGTTAGGCTCATCTCTGAAGTTGCTTTGACTGTGCTACTGACTGAAAAAGACTTTGCCTTTCTAGAATCCACGCTGGAGCATTTCTGTTTAGCCTTAAAGGAGCTTGCTGGAGGCTGTTGTTGTTTAGTCGTTTAGTCGTGTCCGACTCTTCGTGACCCCATGGACCAGCGCACGCCAGGCACTCCTGTCTTCCACTGCCTCCCGCAGTTTGGTCAAACTCATGTTCGTAGCTTCGAGAACACTGTCCAACCATCTTGTCCTCTGTCGTCCCCTTCTCCTAGTGCCCTCAATCTTTCCCAACATCAGGGTCTTTTCCAAGGATTCTTCTCTTCTCATGAGGTGGCCAAAGTATTGGAGCCTCAGCTTCACGATCTGTCCTTCCAGGGAGCACTCAGGGCTGATTTCCTTAAGAATGGATAGGTTTGATCTTCTTGCAGTCCATGGGACTCTCAAGAGTCTCCTCCAGCACCATAATTCAAAAGCATCAATTCTTCGGCGATCAGCCTTCTTTATGGTCCAACTCTCACTTCCATACATCACTACTGGGAAAACCATAGCTTTAACTATACGGACCTTTGTCGGCAAGGTGATGTCTCTGCTGTTTAAGATGCTGTCTAGGTTTGTCATTGCTTTTCTCCCAAGAAGCAGGCGTCTTTTAATTTCGTGACTGCTGTCACCATCTGCAGTGATCAAGGAGCCCAAGAAAGTAAAATCTCTCACTGCCTCCATTTCTTCCCCTTCTATTTGCCAGGAGGTGATGGGACCAGTGGCCATGATCTTGGTTTTTTTGATGTTGAGCTTCAGACCATATTTTGCGCTCTCCTCTTTCACCCTCATTAAAAGGTTCTTTAATTCCTCCTCGCTTTCTGCCATCAAGGTTGTGTCATCTGCATATCTGAGGTTGTTGATATTTCTTCCAGCAATCTTAATTCCGGCTCGGGATTCATCTAGTCCAGCCTTTCGCATGATGAATTCTGCATATAAGTTAAATAAGCAGGGAGACAATATACAACCTTGTCGTACTCCTTTCCCAATTTTGAACCAATCAGTTGTTCCATATCCAGTTCTAACTGTAGCTTCTTGTCCCACATAGAGATTTCTCAGGAGACAGATGAGGTGATCAGGCACTCCCATTTCTTTAAGAACTTGCCATAGTTTGCTGTGGTCGACACAGTCAAAGGCTTTTGCATAGTCAATGAAGCAGAAGTAGACGTTTTTCTGGAACTCTCTAGCTTTCTCCATAATCCAGCGCATGTTTGCTATTTGGTCTCTGGTTCCTCTGCCCTTTCGAAATCCAGCTTGCACTTCTGGGAGTTCTCGGTCCACATACTGCCTAAGCCTGCCTTGTAGAATTTTAAGCATAACCTTGCTAGCGTGTGAAATGAGCGCAATTGTGCGGTAGTTGCAGCATTCTTTGGCACTGCCCTTCTTTGGAATTGGGATGTAGACTGATCTTCTCCAATCCTCTGGCCATTGCTGAGTTTTCCAAACTTGCTGGCATATTGGGTGTAGCACCTTAACAGCATCATCTTTTAAAATTTTAAACAGTTCAGCTGGAATATCATCACTTCCACTGCTGGAGGCATGCAATGATTAAAAACCCCCAGCAGAATTTAGTGTCAGGGAGGCTAGATGAGGAGGAGCGGTGGAAACCGCCTGAACAAAAGCCTCTTCCGGGGAATGCACAGAGGGAGAAGATTTGGATCCTGGATCTTGGTGGTGAACAACTGGACACACCCCAGAGGAGGGGAAGAGCTGGGAAGAAGAGGAGACTGGGACGAGAAAGAGAAAGAGACAGGCAGGTGCAAAGACAGGAATCCGACTTAGCAGCTTCAACAGTGAGCCACCCTGACAGCTTTTCTGGTGACAGCTTGCAAGCCCCTCCACAATCCCAGAACAAGGCGTCTGATGCATATCACAGAGCAGAGAGCCAGGCAGAAATAGAAAGGGTCCCTTGGGGCTCACCGTAGATAGAGGGAGAGGCTGAACACAGAGGGAAAGGAGTAAAGTAGGAGGTGCAAGCCAGTCCGAGCAATTGCTTCACCTAGGCGAAGCACATCTCAGAGGTCTCCATATGTTCTCTGTTCTGTTTCCTTGATAAAGAAACTAACTGAAAGTTAGATGGTGTTCCCCTCTCTTTCTCTGATCTGCGAACGAGCTGTTCTTATCAACTCCCTGACATTTAGGAACGTATACGGAGTCAGAACCTAGCTCAGGATTGCCAGCTGAGAAGGGCGATAGCTCAGCGGCAGAGCATCTTCTCTACATGCAAAGGTGCCAGGTTCAATCCACAGTGGCTGGCCGCCAATGTCTCCTGTCTCAAATCCAGTATAGACCATGCTGCGCTTGATGGGCCAATGGACTCGGTATAATGCAGCTTGCTGTGTTCCTATGTCTTTACTGGTTGTCAGTAGTTATCCAAGTTTTCAGACAGGGTTCCCCTAGCTGGATATAATGATGATGATGATGATAAAGTGATAAAACTTCAAACATTAAAAACCTCTCTAAACAGCGCTGCCTTCAGGTGTCTTCTAAAACAGTGTTTCCCAACCTTGTGCCTCCAGCTGTTTTCGGACTACAATTCCCATCATTCCTTCTAGCTAGGGATGATGGGAATTGTAGTCTCAAAACATCTGGAGGCACAAGGTTGGGAAACACTGTTCTAAAAGTCAGGTGGTTGTTTATTTCCTTGACATCTGATGGGAGGGTGTTCCACTGGGTGGGCGCCACCACCGAGAAGGCCCTCTGCCTAGTTCCCTGCAACTTGGCTTCTCGCAACGAGGGAACCGCCAGAAGGCCCTCGGAGCTGGACCTCAGTGTCTGGGCTGAACGATGGGGGTGGAGACGCTCCTTCAGGTATACTCCTTCAGGTATATGTTGGGGATTGATGTAAATCCTGTACTTCACCACTAAGCTATGGCTCCTCCACCTCAGGTGCTTCATTTGGTACAGATGCAAGCCAAGTGGTCTGTTTTTGGACACAAAATCCCACACCATTGGCCATGCTGGTTAGGGCTGATGGAAGTTGGAGCACAATGACATCTGGACAGTCACAGGTTTCCTGTTCCTGTTCTTCAGAAGGACATAACACATGTCTTAGCTGCAACCTGAAGGGCTTGTAGCCCCTACTTACATCAGGAACAGGGTTGCATCAAGGCTGCATTGTGCTTTTAAAACTCCCCATATTTAGCTTAGCAACACTTCTAGAAACAGGGCCTCGAAAGAAAATCCTCTTTATGTGCTCCCTAATGGCCAGGGAATGTAATACCTGCTGAGCTGGAAATGTGCTGAAGTATATTCCTGAAAAAGAAAGCCTTTTACTAGCTGGCGTCACATGATTCAGTGTGTGCAGTAATGCTCTGTTGCCCAGAAACATATTGTATATGCACATGTAAGCATGTGTTACATAGAAGGAAAAAATGTGAAATAGGCAGCAGTAACAAGATGCAATCATTCAGCAAAGTGATTTTCTTGGAACACCCTTTTACTTCCTCAGAGAACTCCTTATTTCCCCACCCATGCCAGATTACAGCCCTGCAGTATTAAGAGCTATTTTCTGCACATCTGTAGATGCAATCATGCTGTGTGCATCACAGAGAACTGAAAGCTAATGTATTCCATGGACTCAGCACTGTGCATTTACTATATGCTCTGTGCTGTTCATTTCCTTTTTATTATCTAAGTCTTTCCCGCTCCCTCTCTTTTAAATGTGTGGATTTATTGCGAGTACTCTCATTTCCCTTGCTAATTTCTTTGCCCCTCACGGACGGAAGCTAAAGGTGGGCCCTTCACCAGCCATTTCAGGATCCAGCCATTTCAAAGTCTCATCTTGCCCTATCCTTTGATTCCCCACCAAATTGTATTCAATGTATTGTGCATAAGTGCAAATCTGTGAATTTGATGTTATTTGATTGGGAACAGCGGGTGAGGAGAGGAAGAACTCCAAAGCCTACGATTCTGGGAAAGGAAAGGAAGGGAAAGGTGCCTGGGAAACACATGAAGATTGGGAGTTGACAGCAAGGGACAAAAGCAAGATGAAATGGTTCTCTAATAGCCAAGTTTCACAAAAGCTCTGGCAATGTGTTCCTGGAATAACATCACACCCATGGTTTGCATGCATTAGCATTGAGCTTGGATATCACCCCCTCTCTCACACACACATGATTATTATAACAACAACAAAGATAACCAAATCATCGCCATTCAGGATGAGCTCCTGCAGGTGTTAATTGGGCTACTGAGGCAACCCATATATTCTGCTGAGATTTTTACCTTAGATTCTGGTGTTGTTGTTTCTGCCAGGCAGTAGGTTTGAAAAGCTGGAATGGAATGAGAAAAGATGGCCTTTGGTGATTAATAGCACAGTCCTCTGCAAGCCTATGCAGACATTAGTCCCATTGAATTCAATAGGCCTACTCTCGGGTAAGTGGATCGAGGACTGCAGGCTCAAATTATGCTTTTCTTCTGCTTCACAGCAGAGGAAACCTCCCCCCCCTTAATGGAATTGTGATTATAGAACATATTAATATTACAAAAGGTTTAAGTCCATTAAGCCTCCAAGCTGAGCCTCCCAGCCTTTCTTGCCTAATGAATGGTGCCTGCGAGAGGTGGTACCCGAAAGTGACAATGGAAAGTGAAGTTGGCTATTATTTCTCAAGCCTCCAACAGCTACTGTATTGCTGTCAGAGTCATGTCGCTGTGCTCATTGTGCCTATTTTAACATTCCTCAGACATGCTGGCATAAAATACAAAGATGATCCAATTACATTTCCTGCAACTGCATCTTATTTTCCTAATGCTTACAAATTAATGGTGTCTGCCACTGCCTTCCCCCCCCCAACACAAGAGGGAGCAGAGATAGCATTTTAAATCCCATGAATTTTATAGTATGCATTACTTAAATACAGAAAACAACCCTAACCGTAAACAGTTGACATGCCTCTCATAATCTCTGTCTAGTCAGTATGAAAATGTAACTACATGGGGCATTGCAAAAGAAATCCCACTGTATACTCATTTATTAAGAGAAGCATTATTTATTCCTAGCAATTTACTGTTAGTAATTTATTTCTGTAGAGCCATTAATTCACAAACTTCTAAGTGCTTAGTCAAATCTGGAGTTATCGCAACATATCTCCCCAAATCACTGTGTGTGTGTGTGTGTGTGTGTGTGTGTGTGTGTGTGTATACCAAAGTCACAATACCTCCCATAACCCTTAGTTGAATTCAAGATCTAAATCATCTGGCCCTCATTCCCTGACCCAGCAAGAGAGATCTGTCATTGTGGGCTCAGCCCCACCCTCACCTATGCAAGGATCACTTGACCATACATGGTCCCTACCAGGGCTCTTTTTCAGCTCTGGCACCTCTCAGGTGGGCACCATTGCCATTATAAGACAACAAGAGAGGTGCTCATGGTGAATTCTGTCAGCTGTTTTTCTAGAGAAATAGCACTTTTTGCAAGGTTCCCCAGCCACACATACAGAGCCTACACTCTAACAGCTTAAGCGTTACACCATACAAGCATTGAGTGAACCCATATAGGTCAAAGGGCTGCTTGCTGCCCCAAAGCTCTCTCTCCCCTCTTCCCCCTGTACGTGCAATAGGGATATGAATTGGAGATATCATTGCGGCTTGATTGGAGTTTTCAATGAAACTCCATTGTCTGCCTTAAAGGTAAAGGTACCCCTGACCGTTAGGTCCAGACGTGGATGACTCTGGGGTTGCAGTGCTCATCTCACTCTATAGGCTGAGGGAACTGGTGTTTGTCCGCAGACAGCTTCTGGGTCATATGGCCAGCATAACTAAGCCGCTTCTGGTAAACCAGAGCAGTGCATGGAAACGCCGTTTACCTTCCTGCCGGAGCGGTACCTATTTATCTACCTGCACTTTTGCTTTTGAACTGCTAGGTTGGCAGGAGCTGGAACCAAACAACGGGAGCTCACCCCGTTGTGGGATTCAAACCGCCAACCTTCCAATTGGCAAACCCTAGGCTCTGTGGTTTAGACCACAGCGCCACCGCGTCCCTATCGTCTGCCTTAAGACTAAATTACCCAAATCGGATGCTTAGCCAGAATGCCACAGACTCTGCTTCCTATGACACCTTTACTTATCTGTTGACACAGCCTGGGATTCGGTATTTGGGGTGAACTTGAATCCCTGGGACACCTTTCAGGATGAGCACCTGAACAACAGGGGTGCCTAATGTGCCTGCTGTTTTTCCTTAGCTCTTTGACCCTGATTTGCTAAATTATAGCCTCTGCCGAAACTCTGAACATTGTGTCCATGTTTATCATTTAAGACCTAAGGGAACTAGGCAGAGGGCCTTCTCGGTGGTGGCACCCTACTTGTGGTATGCTCTCCCTTCAGTTGCCAAGGAGCTAAAGAATCACACAACTTTTAGAAGACATCTGTATCGGAAGGTTGTTTTTTAAATGCTTGATGCTTTTATTATGTTTTTAGATACGTTGTAAGCCACCCAGAGTGGTTGGGGAAAGCCAGCCAAATGGATGGGGTATAAACAATAAAATTATTACTATTATTATTATGGGCAAGGAATTGTGGGGCATATGGGCAGCTGCCTTTATCACATGCAAGGCATCTCCATATTTTGCCAAGTATATTTGCATGCCATGGGCTGCTCCTTGTACACAAATCCATAGAGGCAAATTCTACGAACCAAGTCGGGAGTAGAGGCAGGCTGGTATAGGCATTGCCCCATTTGAGTGGTAGTCAACTAAGTGAAGCCATTGAAATGGAGTTAATTTAGATGTGTTCACTGGTTTCAGTAGGCCCACTGTGAGTAATATCACCCCTGGAAGATGGGGGCTGCACCACCACCCTGGCTTCCCGACGGCACACGCCACTGCTAGTTTCCTAGAGGGAGCACTGGGGAGTGCAGTGGCAGGTGCAGTGGCATAGCCAATCCAATGCTCCTGTACAGCATTGAGCTCTTTGATGTCTTCCCCTTCCCCCTGCCACTTTTGATTACCGACAGTAACATGTGGCATTGGGAAGCCAGGGGAGCATCGCTGCTCTGTTTGTACTACTTGGCTGGCTGCTACTGCAAAGCAGGAGCCGAAGAAAGGTAATAAGGAAATGGGCAGAATGCTAGAGTGTGTGTCTCTATCCCTAGCTATAAAAGTGTAACTTATCTGTTTGGATATTTGGAATCCATTCTTGCAAATACTGTAATAGGTTAAGATCTGGTGAATTACGATAAAGGTAAATGTAAAGGACCCCTGGATGGTTAAGTCCAGTCAAAGGTGACTATGGGGTTGTAGCGCTCACATCACTTTCAGGCTGAGAGAGCCAGCATTTGTCCACAGACAGCTTTCCAGGTCATGTGGCCAGCATGACTAAATCACTTATGGTGCAATGGGACACCGTGACGGAAGCCAGAGCGCACAGAAACACTGTTTACCTTCCCGCCGCAGCGATACCTATTTATCTACTTGCACTGGCATGCTTTCGAACTGCTAGGTTGGCAGGAGCTGGGACAGAGGAACGGGAGCCCACCCTGTCGTGGGATTCGAACCACCGACCTTCCGATTGGCAAACCCAAGAGGCTCAGTGGTTTAGACCACAGCACCCCCCAACTTTGCAAAGTATATAGTTTTGGGTTTGTTTTTTCCTGTGCCCCCCCCTAACTTTCCCTTCTACACAGGTGCTTTTTTCTCTTTTTCTCTTTTATTTATGTCTCACCACATTTAGTGCACATATAATAATTTTTAACTTTCAATAAAGATGCCTGGAGGAAATAAAAACTTATCTATTTCCATTCTGGGTCACTTTTGCATATGCCCACTGGAAAGTCTATTCCATTCTGTTTCTGCCTTCATCTGTGGGTTTAAAGGGAGGGAAATCCAGATAATTATCTCTTTTTCGAACTGCATCAGAAAATTCAGGATGGTTGAAAGACACTGAATAACCAAGTTCTGGTCTGCACATTAGTCTGGACAGTTTGTGTCAGGCCATTCTATCAGAATCCACAAAGATCAACTTTACTCAGGCATTCCTAGCAAAGAAATTTGAAGTGACAATGGCTACCACAACAATATCCCCCTGCCACCCAAATCGCCTGCTTTGAAATAGGGCGAGCCAGTTCTGGAGCAGCTGTGGCCTTGAAATGGCAGGCGGATCTCTCTGTCACTGTTTAAACTCAGCTCTCGCTTGTCAGATTGTCTGCTTCCTCTTTGACCTGGACTAAAGCTGTGACATGCATCAGAAATATACATAACAACCATTCTTAAAGCCTCTTTTAAAGCCTCTTTTGCTTTAGATTTCCATGGATACGAGGAGAGGGACTATCAAGAAGGCCTCCCAGTTCTGGAAAACAACAACAGGGCCCAGAAGCAGCCAATTATATGGGTTGCTAGGAGGTGGGAAATACTCTTAAACCCAAAACATCTTGGAGGCTACCAGTAATGCCAGCTATAAGGGAAGGGCTCGGAGGATGCACTAAACATCTTGCTCCCAGTGGTTTTCTCTCCTTAGTTATATCTATGAACTGCCACTGTTGAAGGACCCAACCCTTCCTCCTAAGTTGCAGTTCTATCCCTTTTAGCATATTTTGGCATTAAGTGGCATATTTAATTTAATGATGATGGTGATGTCAGAAAAAGAATAATTTTGGGTCATCCCCAAAGGGTATAAGTACCACTGTCGAACAGTAAAGGTAAAGGACCCCTGGATGGTTAAGTCCAGTCAAAGGCAACTATAGGGTTGCAGCGCTCATCTCACCTTCAGGCCGAGGGAGCCGGTGTTTGTTCACAGATAGCTTTCCAGGTCATGTGGCCAGCATGACTAAACCTCTTCTGGCGCAATGGAAGACCATGATGAAAACCAGAGCGCACGGAAGCACCGCTGCAGCAGTGCTTTCGAACTGCTAGTTTGGCAGGAGCTTGGACAGAGCAATGGGAACTCACTCCGTCGTGGGGATTCAAACTGCCAACCTTCTGATCGGCAAGCCTGAGAGGCTCAGTGATTCACGGCGCCACCCACATCCCTACTGTCAAACAGTAAGGGCTGTTCAGCAGTGGAACAGTCTCCCTCAAGAGGCTGTGGACTCTCATTCCTTGGAAGTTTTTAAGCACAATTTGGATGGCCATCTGTCATGGATGCCTTAGCTGAGATTTCTGCATTGCATTGGGGTTCTGCTCATGTAATGAGATTTCCTCTTCTTTTTCAACCCCCGTGCTCCCCCCACTCAGCCAGAAAAAAATGCTTTGAAGGGTTTCCCAACCATCTAGAAAAGATTTGAGGGTGTGCAAAGGTGTGTGTGTGTGTGTGTGTGTGTGTGTGTATGTGCAGGGGATGTGAAAGTTCTGTCACGCAACTGGATTTTGCTCCCCATATGATACCATTGCATTGGATACAACTTCCTGTATTTCTCCCTTTTCCTTGAGTCTCTAACGTTCACTAAGCTACACCCTTTGCCTTTCTATATCCCTCCAAAATGTTGTTCTCTCTCTACAAGAATGATGGAAGAAGGCCTTCAAGCCGTAGCTCCATTCCAGCCTGGAAGGGTATCAAAATGGGATGGACTCAGTAGGAGCGTTTGGAAATCCTAACTACGTTCTCTTCATCTGCCTCTGTTTTATTTAGATGACTAAATATTTCCCCATTAGCATTCTATAACCGTGGCTCATTTTCCTCTCAGGCATTCTATATATCATATATACTGCATTACTTAATTACAGCCTTTTCCACTTACACACCAATCTGTCCATTGACTTTTAGATCACATTCTTAATTGCAATAAGCAAAGTACGGTAGCTTTTTGTTATGGCACAGGGAAAGTGTTGGTCTGCTGCCCACTGTTGGCATTAGAGCACACAGAGGGCTGGCCAATGATTTCTCTCTCTTTCTCTCCCCTTTAATGATCAATTACCACCAGAATAGGTTTCTAATGGCCACACGATTAGAGAGTAATAGACTTGGCTATAATAGTTCCTGTTCACAATATTTCTCAAACTAGACACTGAACAAACCCCATGCCAGCAAATGGTTGGAATGTTTGCCTTGTGGCCAGGTATTTAAAAGGCAATATTCTCTCACACACTCGCAGCAGGCCTGGCCATACCCTTTGGCAGAATGAAGCAGCTGCCTCAGGCGACAGATGCTGGGGGCAATACCTCCTGAGCTGGGCTTTGACCTCCAGTGCGGTGGAAGATGTTCTCCCATCACCAGTCAGTCTGTCAGTCTGGTTGGATTCTGCACATCCCCTTCCCTCAGGCAGCAAAATGACTTGGACGACGTAGACTGCTTGGAGTCTAGAGAAGAAAGTGTCCTGAAAAACATATGTATGGAGAGAGGAAATGGACTTGGACCTTCCTATGTATACACACTTGCGTGTGGAGACCTTTAACCCCCCCCCCTAAATAAATTCAGACAAGACTCAAATCTTGGTTTTTAGCAGAATTTAGGCCACAACTTTATTGATTACAGCAAGTGAGTGGTTGCATAGGCTCTGGTTTGACTAGCTCCCTGCACCGTGGCAGGTAGCGCTGACCCAGGGCGCCAGCATAGGTCAGTCTAGGGTGAACACCTGGAATGGCGGAAAGCCGGGAACAAGCTATGTCTACCACCCAGATGTCTTCCTGGACTCAGGCACGGGCACAACCCCTCTCAGGGTTGACCAAACCATTGAGTCCCTGGATTCCTTTAACGGAATACCCTTCACATAGGGATGGTGAGAGTGTTCCCCCGTCCCTATCACTTGAACCAGAGCCTACCCGCAACCTTACAAGTTGTGACGATTTGCTACGTGGCAGGCGAAACCCAAATGGCACCAGCCAATCAGCAAAGTGGGGGAAATTCCTGCCGTGCCCTTGTCCCAATGACACACAACACACGACAGCATAGCAAGGTCAAGCACAAAACCCTAAAAGTAGGGAGAGGTGGGCAGGTGTTCCGATGCCCTGTCCAAAAGAGGAAGCTCTGGGTCATGTGCATGGGTATATATAGGTCTCTCGATCCATTTAGACAGCGTTCCATTGGCCTGATTGAACCCTGCATCGAGGGATCTACCAATAGGGTGTTGTGGCTATCCGATTGTACCTATCCACAACACAAGGGTTTGGTTGCCAGGTCTCACCACAACACGTGCCCTCTTTGAGGGAGGACACGATTTATATGTGAACCCTGGGACAGAGGTCGCCTTGCCGGATGGAGGAACTCGCACTGAAAAGTGAACGGTGCATAAAAACGGTGTATAGTCTAAAGCCATTGGCTGCCACAATATAAATACAGCAAACAATCATTTTGGCATACTCAGCAAGCAAATACATTAACAAAAGCAAACATTTAAAAATGATACTTTCTCCTGCAATGTAAACTACGCATTGCCTTTCTACAGGAGGCTATATAGGTGCTTAGAAATATACCAAAAGTAGAATTCAAAGTAGAATTACATTCTGGACCCACATACCAAATTTCATTCTGATGATCTCAGATGTTGTTTAAAAACAATGTCATGACCAATGTTGTAAACACACATGAAATAGCGAGGAAACAAGTTGAATTAAATGTTTCTCAGGTTTTTATTGTGCAATTTCATTTCATTTAATTAATGCTTCCCAGGAAACAGTCTGAAGTGATTTACTAAAAGATAAAGAACCGGCTTCTTTTAAAACTGCTGCTTTTTCTTAACTGTTGGTTGGTTTTTAGGCTGCATTTTCTTGGTTTTTAGGTTGCCTTTTAAGGCTATATCTGTATCTGGGGCAGGGGTGGGTGGGCATTATTTGTTTTTGCTTACTGTGATGATTTTGTTTGAGCCGCTTTGTGTATGTTGGGGGAAAGGCAGACTATATATTCATTGATAATAAATAAATAAATGCTGATAGGCCTCACTTTACTCAACCCTCAGCCTGCCAATAATCATTAGAAGAGTCAAAAGGAGATCTTGCTAAAATGTGAGATCTCACGAAGCACACAAGATCTCACCAGAAACTGCGGCTGCTGCTGCTGCTGCTGCTGCTGCTGCTGCTGCCACTTCTCCGCCAATGGCAGAGGGGCAGCCAGGGCACCTGTGGGGGATGCCACCTCTTGGAATTCTGCCACCCGAGGCCACTGCCTCAGCCTGCCTCAAGGGCAGGCCGGCCTGGTCTGAGAGATTAAGTAGCATTCACATGGCAATTTAGTGTGTGAGTAATTTGGCTGAGTTGGGAATTGAACTGTAGGCTTACAATTTCTCCTTTTTTATTTTTTTACACCATCAGAGCCCTATATATATTCTTTAGTAGAGATCAGGAAGTAGACTGATGTGGGATCTCCCTTACGCATGATTCCATACGTCATTCCTGCCCCCTAAGGAGTTTCTGTATTTTAGTGTTTTGTTGGAAGCCGCCCAGGGTGGCTGGGGGAACCCCGGCCAGATGGGCGGGGTATAAATAATATATTATTATTATTATTATTATTATTATTATTATTATTATTATGCTTGAATCTTTAATTCACATGAGAGTCAAACACTCAATTCTGCACCTACAAGTGTAGGTGTAAAGGACCTGCGTGATCTTGATTATCACCTAGAATATATTACTATAATAACTCAATTAGCATCACATAGGAAATATGGTTAGGCTCTTAACCACAGCCACGGATGAGGATTCTTTCCAGTAACCCAGGCATCCCCAAACTTCGGTCCTCCAGATGTTTTGGACTACAATTCCCATCATCCCTGACCACTGGTCCTGTTAGCTAGGGATCATGGGAGTTGTAGGCAAAAACATCTGGAGGGCCGCAGTTTGGGGATGCCTGCAGTAACCTATTGCAAATGAACCTGACAAGAACCAAAATAGGATAAGAAGAAGTATTAGTTCACCATCTGTCCTTCCAGAGTTCTCCAGCAACAATATACCAGATCATCTGGCACTTAAAAGTAAACCAAATAATTGTGACATATGGGCAGAGATTTTGTTTCAATGCCTTGTTCAGCAATTGGGGGTGGTGGTGGATATTATTAAGGCACAGAAGTGTGTGTTTTAATGCCTTCGTGAGTGACCGGGCAAGTAATTTGTTGCTTTCTCATTCTTTCCCTTAGTCTGTAAATACTATCATGCACCAGACCCTAAACCGATGTTTGCAGGAGCTGTGTTCTGCCAAGGATGCCCTGATATCCTTTGAAAGAGTCTTTGACTCATCATGTGATGTTTAAATTCTGGAAGGGGTCTCCTTGTTCTGTCTACTTTAGGCGAGTGCATTTTGTGTTCAGAGCCTGGTGAGAAGAAATTGCTGTAAAATGAAGCTTTTCTTTTTTTTAAAAAAGTGGAAATGTACCACCACTTCCCAACCTTATAGCAGAGGTGAGGAGCTGTATCTTCCCAATACCTCAGTTGCTGCCAGTTACCAAGAGGATGAGGGGCAAGGTGGTGGGGAAGTTGTTGTAGTGTGGCAATCCACTGCTCCCACCACTGCACCAAGCTCCCCGCCTCCTTGCCCGGCCACCTCTCTCTGCAAACAGCAGTGACCTTGCTGTTGGCAAGCCAGATAAGCAGTGCACCATCCCTGCTTGTTTATGATTGCAGCGCTACACCTTTTTTTCATGCCGAAATATGAACCTTAAGAATACCGGCCATATCACCAGCATCAACCGCTCAGTATGTCAGGGAAGTACATCATTCAGGCAGGGCACCCAAAATGTACGAACACTCTGCACTCTACAATCTGATGGGAAATGCAGGGACAAGGTGTCAAGTGTAATCACATTTGTATTCAGATGCTGTTGAGAGCAGACACTGATATATGATCCATCAACCACCGCCAGTTTCTCTGGCTCCTTTATATACATATGAATGGGTGGATGAATAGATAAACAGACAGTGAAATTATGTTGGAAATGACATGGCAGTAAGCCCATAACATATCTTAGACTCATTAAAATATGGCACAAATGTATCTCTTTCCCAGAGCAGATCTCGGAGAGCGTTCTGTTTTACAACATGGAGATGGATGAAAAGAGGACAATTCCTATTAAATATGCAGTTTCAGAGCCTGCTCCTTTAATTTCGCAGCTCACCAATCCTTATCAGCCACGACCAAAATCCCAAAGCGGAGAGGTTCACAATGATTTCATTCGAACACTGCAGAATCAGAATATTATTTTTAAAATAATGTCTTGTTCGCAAACATATTGACTCCTGGAATTTAGTACTGTGCCTTAGTTAAGTATCAAACTGAAGGAACAGAAACTTAAAAGAAAACATGGCTGCCTGGGGAAACAATGATCGAGAAATCCTGAATATGTCTCTGGATAGAATATGTCTCTGGATAGAAATATTTTTAAAGGCATTTTTAATAAGAGGGCATGTCTGAAGCAACCTTTTATAATCGCTTTGGGGTAGCTGGGTGGTTGGGCTAAATGCCTCTCTGAGAAGCTATCTCTTTTTTAAGGTACAGGTATGTATAATGCAACTGCTCAAACCTGATTTTTAAAATCCTGTCTTTACTATTCATGGGATAGTTATCAAAAAGGACCTCAGTCGTAACGTTGTTGTTGGCATCCATCTGTCTCAGGAGACAATGGAGTGTGCCTCTAGGGGTGAAGTCAAAGCTCCTCAGGATGACAAGCTTCTCTGATGTGGTCCAAAGGAAAGCAGGGCAATATGTCTGGCACCAGTTTGGCTGCAGGTGTTGCTGGAAGGAGACTGCAAGGCACCACCCAACCATCTTAGGGCCTCCACCCCAGATCTGTACAGGGTTTACTCCTTAGCCTTTTCTTCTCCTAAAGATATCCCACAAGGCAGTGGAGGTTTAGGATCAGAGTTATCTTTCTCCTAGATGGACTGCCTTCCCAAGTTGCCTTCCCATCAGCCTCTCAGTTCCCTCTACAGCACATGCAGAAACCACCTCCTTGGCCGTTGGACCCACAATTGGTCTATTTTGCTTATCAATGCCCCATGCCATCATGAGCACAAACCATCATGAATGCTCAATAAAAAAGGATGCATGGAGGGGTTCCTAATCTTTCTACAACCTGTCCCCAACCACAACCAGAGTCCGAAAGCTTGGGGGTGGGGAGAGAGAACTTGGGAGAAGGAGATGAGGTTCACCACTCACACCCTCATTTTCCTTTTATTACAAAGCTCCTCAAAACCCACTTTATAGGGCAATTGCAGCAGACCCACATTTAAACATGCATGCCTGACACCATCATGACTCATGTCTAATTTGGCCTCCAGCTTGGGGAGTTCTCCCACTGCAGAGTTTCAGATTCGGTGACCTTAGAAAGGTGTGTAGCAGCCGATGGGTTCTACTATGGTCTCTCTCCAGAGAGCAACACATCTCTCTCCAGAGAACTTTGCTTGGAGATTTTCTTGGGGAAGCAAATGGCATGCGACTGAAATCCGAGTCAGGATTAAGGAATTTTTAAACAGTCTAAATAAAAATCAATTCCCATCTTAATTAGATTTTGTTCCTTCGATGTGGCTGATGTCAACTCTTCTAAGCCACTGATTGTTTAGGGATTCGGCAGGACAAACAAGAAAGCAACACCTGAATTTCCAAAGTGAAGAATAAAACACACACGCACAACCCAGCCGACTTAAAGCGAAACAAGACTGCTGATCTTGAGCACATTTATTTATAGAAGTGGGTCTCACTCATTGATTCCAGCTGAGTTTATTTCCTACGCTGAGCGCTTGGGATCATGGTGCCTCTTAAATATTGCATCGGCAAACAGGAGAAAATGAACAGAACTAGCAAATGTGTGATATATTTTGGAAGTGCCTAAAGGAAAAAGCAAAGAATAAAGCAAGTAAGTGAGTTTTGGTGTTAAAGTAAAAGACCTTTCTGGACGGCCAATTTCTCCTTCAATGCTTACTGGAGCTTAATGCAAAATTATGTAAGGGTGAGGTCAGATGCAGAAGGTAGGTCCTTCGCTCATGGTGTGTAATCTGGAAGGCTGAACTTGTCTTACTTTCTGCACATGCCAAGGTCTACTAGCCATGATGGCTATGCTTGCCTTCATGGTTGGCATAGGAGCCAACTCCTAGGGGTCAAGGTCCCTTTGGCTCCTCAAATAAAATATTTGAGGGGGTTGACCCCCCCCCCAGTTGACGGGCATTGCCATTCAAATGGTGTGCATGTGCCGTGTCATGTGATCGATGATGAGTGGCTGTGATGACCTGGGTCCCTCCAATATTTTATTCAAGTTGGCACCCCTGATGGTTGGAGAGTGCTCTTGTACTCTGACTGGGTCCACTTGGGGTGATCCAGGCCGGTCAAAGTATCTGGCAGTGATATGGCAGTGAGGAGATGACCTGATTAAATATACAGTCAGAACAGGAGTGGAGAAGCAGAGACATCTCTCCTTCTCTGCCCTCCCAACCATATGGTTGTGCAAGGCTCCCGCATCAGTTTGATAAGGCCTGGATCTGGGTCAGTTTGGCCCTGGATCACCCCTGATTAGATTAGGGCCATTCCAAAGCTCCAGATTGTGGGGCTCATGCACAGTCCTAGTTAAAGCTATAGAGAGAAACCAGGTGTCTTAAGCTGGTCAAGGAAGGAAGAGCAAATGACAGATGCAGAAAAAAATATTCACGGGAGTTTTGATGCCAAGAAAAGGAGCAGGAGGGGAGAAGTTAGAGAGGCAAGGGGAAGACAGACTGAGAAGCCTGTTGTGAGCCATCTCTCATAAATGGTTTGCCAGAAACCAGAATTATTTTTTAAAAAAAGATTTAGAGAAACACCATACAGAAGACTCTGCATTATTATAAGTGTGTATATAAGGAGTTTGTCGCACTCAGCATTATAGAAATAGGACAGAATTTAACATGGCGTCTGCAAAACACGGAAGGAATGGAGAAATATAGACCCGTCCATCCCTAGTAAACATTTGTAAGTATCACTTGATAAATTAGAAATCAAGAGTTTATTTGTGGGTGGGTGGGCACGTATAAAAACAATTGCCATACTTTAGCAAGTACCCCCTCCTCAGTGCTGTCCATCTGCCACCTAAAATGAAGCCTAAGAGATCTCTACAGAGCTGAAAGCAGTAATGTTTGAAAGATGAAGCAAATCTATCAAGATGGCTATCTTGCAATAACTTGCCACCAAACTGTGGGGAGGATTTTTCGTTAAAGCAGTGAGTGTCCCCTTTCTCTGTTCAAAACTTGCCTGCTGTCCTATCAAACGAGCCTTCGGTGTCATTCAGAGAAATGTGCATAATCCCATAGTAAATAAAAGCATGCTGTTTTATCTTTACTACAATAAAGGCCACAGCTGGGCTCAGTTCTTATGTCTCCACAATTGGCACACCAATGTTATTTTTGACAGTGCTCTGCCACTGGCTCTCCCCTCTCAATAGGATGTTGACATTATAGAAGCCTACCCTGGACTTGTCAAGCAAGCAAGGGGCAACAGTGAGCCTCAAAACATAAATACTATAGTGCAATAAAGCATAGTGTATTCCATATATTATGTTTATTAGTACAGATAATATACTATATAATGTAATGTATTAGGTAAAGGTAAAGGACTGCTGGATGGTTAAGTCCAGTCAAAGGCGACTATGAGGTTGTGGCGCTCATCTCGCTTTCAGGCCAAGGGAGCCAGCGTTTGTCCATAGACAGCTTTCTGGGTCATGTGGCCAGCATGACTAAACCACTGGGGACACCATGACGGAAGCCAGAGCGCATGGAAACACCATTTATGTAATGTATTAAGATAAAACTTAGGGCCCGAATCTAACCCACTGGGAGCCACTGGGATGAGCAAGATGTGGATGTGGTGGATCTTTAGCTCAGCCAGCTGGTTTTCTGGGTCAGCTAGGCTATGCTAGCAAAGTCCCAGAGATACGATGGCATAACTGCTTTTAGTGAAAGGGCTGGAGCTGTGCTGTCTTTATTGTAATTGCCTGTATGTTTTTAATAGATATTTTATATGTATGTAGTTTTAATTTTATAAATGTTTGTGTGTCCCCGCCCCCCAGTTTTTAGCTGTTCCTATTTTATCTGTACAGTGGTACCGTGTTTCCCCTTTTTTAAGACACCGTCTTATATTTATTTTTCCTTAAAAAAACACACTATGGCTTATTTTCAGGGGATGTCTTATTTTTTTATTAAGTACAGTATGGTACAGCAATCTACATTTATTCGATTTATTTTTTTAAAAAACGCCCGGATCAGATGGCCCCCCAAAATAAAGACGTGCCGCTTCTGCTGCTGCGTTTCCTTCTAAATGCACAACAGAGGAGGCTGCAGAGTCCCAGCCACTTGCAGCGCGATCCTATGGCTCCTAACTCAGAAGAAAGCCCCGTGGAGTTCAGCGGGGCTCTGACAGCCAGGGACCAGCTTTCGGCTGCGATCCTGCTGCTACTGCCGCCACCGCCGCACACATTTTCCCTGGGGGTAAAGCGCGCCACTGAATGCGCAGGATGGCACTGTGCACGAGCGAGGGGACGAAAGTTAACTGACCCAAACGGCAGATCCCCAAACCAAAGCGCACAGTCGGATCAAATGCCTGCGCCTCCTTTTGTGCATTGCTTCCTCCCTCCAGCCCCGCAAGAGGGTTAAAGGCAATAGGGCAGCCCAATCCTGTGCAGAGTGAACCTCCATCCGCCCGCGCTTCAGTGTGCGGGACCCGGGAGCGGGAGACGCTGCAGCGAGGAGAAGAGGCAGCGATGGCAAAGGGGGAGGAGGAGGAGGCGGGGGAGGAGGCGGGGGAGGAGGGGGAGGAGGACGTGGAAGTGGCTTCGGCTTCACCTCCTTTCCTCCCTCGCAAGGCTTCTCAGGAGCCCCGGCGCTAGGCAGAACCTTGGGCCCGGGAGCCGCCGGCCGGCACTCACCAAAGGGAAAGGACCCAGCGTGCCGGCGACGTGCGCTCTGCACCAGGGCCACGATCCTCGCCCCCATCTCCTCCAGCCTCCCTACTCGCCCTTCCATGTTGGATGCCTTGCAGAAACCTCGCTTCTGTAGGTGCAGAGTTGCAGCCGGACGCTGAGTGCCGCTTCCCGGCTCCCCCCCCCCTGCGGTTTCCCTGCGGTCTGCCTCGATCCGAGGCCAATCAGGCTCCTGCATTGCTTCGTTCGATCGCCTTGAAAAAAATCAAAGCGGGGAAATGGCGTGGGCGGCCGCCGCCTTTGCTCTCTTTTTCATCCAGTTCGTCTAAATACTTTCTTCCTCATTCTCACTCAGGTTCTTCAGCTTTCCTTTAATTGCTGCTGCTGCCGCCGCCATTACTATTATGCTTTTTACAGCAGAGTGGATCCGGCGGCCTGCCGGGTCGGCGCCGATCAGCGCTGCGCTGAGCACCGGATCGAGGAAGTGGCCTGCAGGGTCGGCGCCCAGCAGCGCCACACGGAACACCACCTCCTCAATCCAGCACGGCGCTGCTGGACGCTGACCCTGCAGACCGGCTCCTCGATCCGGCACTCTGCGCGGCGCTGCTGGGCGCCGACCCTGCAGGTAGACCTATGGCTTATTTTCGGGGTATGTCTTAAATTTTACAAAGTTTAAAAATCCTGCCCTGGCTTATATTATGACTACGGCTTAAAAGGGGGGAAACACGGTACCTCGGTTTTCGAACATAATCTGTTCTGGAAGACCGTTTGACTTCCGAAACGTTCAAAAAGCAAGGCGCAAAGGGCGGTCTGCCAATTCAATAGAGAAAATTGTGAAAAACAACAGATACACGCAGCGGAAGCCGTTTGACTTCCGAGGCACGTTCAAAAATGGAAGCATTTACTTCTGGGTTTTCGGCCTTCTTGAAACTGAAATGCTCAGCAATGGAGGCGTCCGGAAACCGAGGTACCACTGTAAGCTGCTTTGCATCCCCGTGTAGGAAAATAGTGGGGTATAAATGAATTAGTAGCAGCAACTCCCCCACTGGCAAAACTTATACTGGTATAAGCCCACTTCTGGGGGACTTGTGGTGATATAGAAATTGGACACACTCACACATTCACACAATTTATTCCTAAGGACATATGTAGATAAATGGATTCCAACAGCCATGCAGAGGGACCAACTCTGCCCATACTCACAACCCTTCACCTATCCTTCTGTAAACATGCAGGAGGGCCTGCCTCGAATAGCATCTCCGTGTAGCATCCCGGCGCTCCTCACTCCGAAGTGAAAACAAAGTTGAATAAAAGAAATATAAGGAAATGTAGAATAGAAACTAGCCTAGGGTCTTGATTAATACAGTGGTACCTCGAGTTACAAACGCCTCAGGTTACAAATGCTTCAGGTTATAAACTCCGCGCTAACCTGTAAGAGTTACCTCGAGTTGAGAACTTTGCCCCAGGATGAGAACGGAAATCGTGTGCCAGCAGCGCAGCAGCAGCAAGAGGCCCCATTAGCGAAGGCCAGGCCTCTAGTTAATAACAGTTTCAGGTTAAGAACGGACCTCCGGAACAAATTAAGTTCGTAACTAGAAATGTAAATTTCACTGTGAACTGTGAACGAAATGTGACATTGAAATATCCTTATGTATAATCCTGTCTTTATATAAACTGCATCCTCTCTTGTAACTTTATTGTTTCAAGTTGTACCCAATTAAGCTATGTATCAGAAGACGTTGATATTCTGGGACACCAATTACTTTAACATTTGAGTTTGGGGAAATGACTCTCTGAACGACTCTCCAACAGAGAGTTCCCGATCTTAATCTTCTCTCTGTCATCCCTGGGGATTTCATCACAGGGTCTACCATGAACACTGAGCAAACAAGCTCTGTAATAGAAGGGAAATTTGTTTCCACACTACCCTGAATTGCTGACACCTCACCCCATTATTTGCCCAGAATCCGGTCATCAGCCCATCTCCCAGTAACTATTAGGACTTTCATGGCTGTTCAACTTAGCAGTTGCATGCATTTGCACTCAAACCTCACCATTTTGATCCCAGACCCCCAACTTTCGCATCCCTTACTCTGTAACTCGAGTCACACAGGTATTGTATCGCCTTGACGCAAAAGTATACAAAAATTGTACACACATGAAGGCGGGGTTCTTTTTCAGCTTTTGCTGTTGGAACCCAGTTGCAACAGTAATAAAGGATCATAGCTCAGGGCTGCCTGGCTTTCCTTTCTTTTGTTGCTAGTTTTTCGGCATTTCTAACCACATTCCGAACTTCAAACATCGTAATTTTTACAACAGTGGTGCAGGACCGAGTCAGGTAGGGGGGCTTACACTAAATCCTAACGCTGTTCCACTCAGTTATGTGACCTGGCTACACCGGCAGATTGTGGTACACCAGCAGGAAAAGTGGTTTAAAGAAGCTATTCAGTCAGGGAGTCATCCTGATGATGCTATGGACTGGACCCTGGAAAGAAGATGCTGAACCACTGAGCTGCAAGACTGGGTGAACTTTTTGGTACTCAAAAAGATGGCTACAAGGATTTCTTATGAAGTAAGTATTTAAACATTTAGAGGGGGAATGGGGGGGATGCAATTATTCCATACAATATAATATGTTTAGCTTTTTCCTTTACACACACACACACACACACACACACACACACACACACACACACATTTTATTATGTTCCTGTCAAAACCTTTCCCGTTATTCCTGTCAACCTCTACCAGTGCTTGTTTTTAAGAGATTAAACAGCAGCAATTTGTTACACAGCAGGAGTGATAACGGAAGAGGACAAAGAACCTTTTCTATTGTCAATGGAAACTGAACGACAGTTGCCTTTCTCCACCAAAAAACCAAACACCGTACACACGGCTCAGCCCATTGTGATGACCTATTTGGTTGGGTTTTGCAAAGGAGTTCTGGCTGCTTTACAAAGGATGCCACCCCAGGGTTTGCTTGGGGGACATTTGCACTGTGGTTTAAGCTCAGCTTCTGATGAAACTGAGCTGCACGTAGGAATGTGTGTGCATGTGAGAGGGAATTAAACTGAATCAAAATTTCCAAAATGTGACAGAAACTGAAATTTGGGCATCCTTCAACATTCACACTTTTCCAAATTTTGCAGTGCAGTTCTCCAGCTTAAGCAATACAATATGAAAATGAATTACTGTACTTTTTTGTGGAGGTCTTTATTTTGCTTAATTTTTAAAGAAAATTTAGTTGCAGAGACTGCAATCTAAAGTGGAAGACCCATGTGGCAGGGAATATAATACCGCACATATAACTGAGTGGTGGTTGTTAGCCCATGGTTTGTTGGCCCTCTCTAGTATGATTTACAAGCTCCACACAGGACTTTGGAAATGCACACAACATATTAAACACAGTGGCGAATGGTGCTGCTTGGCTGCCCAGGGTGGCACATACACAGTCTGCCCTGGCATGTGCGTCATGACGTCACGACGCACGGACCAGGATGCACTGCACATGTCTGCACATGTGCAGTCCCTCTGCAGCAGCCAGTGCACTTGGGCGAGGGTGGCAGCCGACGCACTGGGCTGGCGGCCGACGCACTTGGGCGAGGGCGGCGGCCGGCGCGCTGGGCCTTCGGAGGTGAGGGGCAGGTCAGGGGCTGGCGGCGCTGGTGGCAGCGGGCAGCACGCTCGGCTGGAGGAGGCCAGGGGTGGGCCAGGGGCCGGTGGCACCGAAGGTGGTGGTGCGCTCTGCCGGAGAAGGCCAGGGGCGGGCCAGGGGCCGATGGCGCTGCCCCCGTGCACTGCCCCCGTGCTGCCCCCGCCAGACTGGAGCTAGGGGTGGCTCGCCCCCTTGCCCCTCCCTTGCTACGTCCGTGATTAAACAGGGTTATATACAGCTCCCGGGAAGGGCTCTTAGTACAGGCCTGCAACAGGCTTTCTTTTGGGCCAAGATGGAGGAGGGAATGCGATGCCTGAGCTACATTTAAAGAGACAGTCAGTTTATTGTGCCTGAATGCAACACAACCAGGGCTAATTGATTTCACTTTTTGCTTTCCCTACTTACAGTGTTCTTGATTTATTTATTTTTAATGTGTAGCATTCTCTTGCCTGCAGTGTGCAATTCCCATATGGGCTTCATTCTGATGGTGCGGATGCCCACCGATATCGGGAGCAGGACGTCGGAGTGGATCAAAGTAGGCTCACCCTTAGATAAAACCGTGTCGGTTTTTAGCATGCAAGGGCCCAACAGCAGGACGCCATCTCATTAACTCTTCTTGCTTCCTTCCAGGAGCACAGCCGTGGCTCCTCATTGGTATTCATATATTCTCCTGCCTGCTGTTCAGAGAACACAGGGGCCCAGGGCCTTCACAAGGGATGCTTGTTTGAAAAGCAGCACTCTGCCGTTTTAAGGGGGATGAGAGGCAAGTCACTTTTGTCTGCTGCAAAGGGGTTCTGCTTGAAAAGATATGGGTTCGGGGAAGAGAGCCCAGCATTGTTCCAGACCTGACAGATGTGCTAGCTAATGCAGAAGAAGCAGGAGCTGCCAAGAGGCTTGGCAATAAGTCCTGCAGCACTCAAGACTGATCAAGAAAAATATCGCAGGCACACACACACACACACACACACACACACACACACACACACAGCTTATCGTATTGCAAACATGCTTTCTGATTGATCATTTTAGCCAAGATGGTAGGACGGCAATTATACCGTCAGTTTGTATTTTCTGTATTTCCCATCTGCAGTGTACCTATAAGCAAAGTTAACCACTAAATGCAATGAGAGTCGGGCGGCAATACTAATTTTCAAATACAGATCTAGATGCTATTCAGAGGACTAAATGGAACAAGAGCAGAACAAGGCAGACCAAACTGGACAGTGGATCTTGACATATTTTGGTCCCTCAGCTCTGATTTTGTAGCGCTCCAAGGACGTGGGTGGCACTGTGGTCTAAACCACAGAGCCTAGGGCTTGCAGATCAGAAGGTTGGTGGTTCGAATCCCCACGAGGTGAGCATCTGTTGCTCGGTCCCAGCTCCTGCCCACCTAGCAATTCGAAAGCACGTCAAAGTGCAAGTAGATAAATAGGTACCGCTCCGGCGGGAAGGTAAATGGCGTTTCCGTGCGCTGCTCTGGTTCGCCAGAAGCGGCTTGGTCATGCTGGCCAGATGACCTGGAAGCTGTCTGCGGACAAATGCCGGCTCCCTCGGCCAGTGAAGCAAGATGAGTGCCGCAACCCCAGAGTGGTCCACGACTGGACCTAACGGTTAGGGGTACCTTTACCTTTTTAAGGACAGCTCAGTTATTAGGATAAATAAGTACACGTGGCGCTGATTGTATGTTGGTATCTAACTGGGGGCAGAGAAATGAATTCTCCAGAACTCAATGGACAGAGCAGGTTCTCCATTATCACAGCGGGTGAGTTTCAATACTTGAATTGCTCCCACCCTTTTATCATTGTAACATTTCATGTCAGCTGCGCATGCGTACTTTTCAAGACTACGCTTCAAGGATCTTTCTATAGGACTGCGTAAATTTTGAACAAACAGATTGGGATGGCTCCAGAACGAGGTTTTTGTACACTGAAATCACTGGCCTTGCACGTCATCCTGACTAAACTTTTCACATTGACAGCAATATACAGAACTATATTGCAAAATTTCGAGAAGTGCAGGTTTCAAAGGATGTCAGTGTTTTGATTTGCATATTGTTTCAGAAACTGCAAGTTAGGCAGCTTCACCTCTAAATGCAAACTGAAGCAAATTTCTTTCCCATCCCTAATCCAGACTGCTTCATTACAGAAGGTTGGTTTAATCGATGTACCTGAACCATCCCCTAGCTTATAAAATGAAAGAATGAAACATAATCCAGCCTGGGAATTTTGATTCACTGCTCTTCTTTTTTACAGCATTTTCCTTCCCTCCACCCCAATCCCCCAAATTTCCCAGTCCCATTTTCTTGCTTGGCCAAGCTAGTTGGGACAGAGTAGCCACATATTTTATCTCTGCCCTGTTCAAGGAGGGGGATGAAGCTATATTTTATGACATTAAATGGTGAGGCAAGCTAAGTCTCATTCCCTCCCTGCCCTGATTTCCCCGAGTTTTATTGCTTCAGGCAGCAGCCTGGTTCACTTCTGGTATCTGAGCTGGTCTGAGAGGAAACCGCTTGAAGTTAAGAGACCACCATGAGGTGATAGCAGCAGCAGAAAGGGGGAAGGTATGTCTCCCCTTACCCACAACATCCCATTTTAATTATGAAATGACTTGCCCCCACTTTATATGTAAATGAGGCAAACCACGCAATAAACACACTTGGCTGCCCCTTTTCATCGAGCTTAGCTTGCATATGAGCTGATCATCAGTCTTCTGAGGGCCGCACTAGGCAGCCATTTTCTCTGCCTGACAAATGCACCGGGACTCTCTAAACCCGCTCTCAGTCAGTGCACTGTGCAAGCTCCTCTAAGAGAATAACAAATGGCCAAGCTGTCTTGGGAAGAGACCTGAGAGACGGTTTGGTCATTTGCATGGGTTTCAAATGGCCAGCTTGCTGGTCGTGGTCTTCTCTTTTCTTTTTAAGCTTCTCAGGGCCTAAAAGTTTTTCCCGATGTTTCTGTGTCGTTCCATTACCAACTAGGCCTTCTCATAATAGATGCCCTGATGGAAATTGGTGTGGAACCAGTTACACGATACAGATACACGGAACAAAATCCTTCCAGGGACAGCTACAGGAAGGAGCTGTTTTCAGCAGAAAAGCAGCAAGGGGAGGAGTACTTCACCCCCTCCGCCTCCCCAGACTTTTCCCATGCAACGTTCCCCAGCTGCTTTACGTTCTGTGGGCTTCCAGACATGTGTTTACCCTTGCAGCCCTAATTAACACCCCAAAACTGGAAGCTTCCTTGCTTAAAATCTGAACCAGTTATTCAGAAGCCATCTGTGCTCCAGATATTGCCGCAAAGCAGAATTGCCTGTAATCCTTCTAAAGCATCCGTACCCCTCTACCCCAACTGTTTATTTAACTGAGCTGAAAAATACATAAAATATGCTAATAATGTAGCAGTAATAAGCTTGGGGGAATCTCTCTCTCTCTCTGGTGCATGCACACACACCCAACACGGAGTACATTTGTATTAGGATCACAGGAACCACCTCGTATAGATAATTTAACCCTCTGTTCCCTGGAAAACTCCCTCGGCCTCAGTTAATGAGACGTAAATGGCCTTGTTGTCAGTTGTGGGCGATTAATGTTATTGAAATTATTCACTCTATAATTGTCAGCTGGTAATTGGTTTTCTAATGATAAAATGGGGTACATGATACCAATATCAATGCTGGGTAGAAACTAGAAGTGTTGTTTGGGGTGGGGAGGAGAGATGCATTGCTTACTAGAAAAGGGAGAACGCATTTCTAATCACTTTGTTTAAATGGCATTGGCAAACAGCAGATAGAAGGTTACTCCAACATGTGCTAGATTAATGTTAAGTGATTCATGCATATTCAAATAGCCTTATTATCAATAAATGGGAAGAGCTGACCAGTAGAGAAGAAAATAATGTGGGGCTGATGGATTGGAAAGTATCTGAGCCAGTGTACCCTGCGCTCCTCTGCACAACCTATGCACAAATTGCTGGAGAAAACAGAGCTTTTGTCATCCCATAGATCCAAACAGTTTACTCATTTACTCATTTCCCTGGCAGAACCCCCTCAATTTCCTAAAGCCCAGGAATTATGAGATCAACGCACTCTGTGTGTTCCAGGTGGTTCCCTTCTAAGTTACTTAGAGTGCACACTCCCCAAAACTGGACTAGTCCTGGCCTATTCAGCTACAATATAATATGTACTTCTAGTCTACTTTTGAGAAGGCTGCAAGAATGGTCAGTTTCACTGCACTAGGAAAATCCCAGCCTGGACCCCAATGGTAGGAGGGACCCAGATGCAAGGGCAGCTCAGATTTTTAAAGGCTCTCTCACCTGTCTTTTGAGGGAATGAATGACCTCAGACTCTTTCCGACCAATGGGGAGCCAGTTGGTCAGGTAGGTCTCATGGGAGCCTGCTTTGGATTAAACCCAGGAGAAGCCTTTTCCATTTGCTGCAAAAGCAGCCTGGATCCAACCCTGTCTGTCGCCCATGGGAAATGCCAGTGTTACGTTGAAATATCTGCCACAGACTTCTCCAGTGAGTCAGATGTGGAGCTACCCTTCGACAGTGCAAGTGGTCGGCTCAGTGGTAGAGGGCACACTTGGCATGCAGATGACCCCCTAGAATCAATCCTCAGTCTCCAGTTCTATAAAAAATGTGATCCAAGTCAGTGCTTGATTACCAAAAAGACAGAGTAGACATCAGCCTATGGGCCTCATGCCTTTCAGGGGCCCCAAGACAACTAGGGTTGCCAGACTCAATAGAGGACAGGACTTCTGTGCCTTTAATTGCCCTGCTCTCTTTTGAGTCTGGAAACCTTAAAGAAAAACCAGCAGACCCTTTGCTTGGAAATTAAACATAATGTTGATTTGAACTTGAAAGAAAAATACAATCAAGCTTTCTTGGCTCAATGTTATCCCGCTAGAGTGCACACACAAAGTGGGGGAAGATTCTGACTGCCATGGGGTTTCATCCAGCACTGATTCAAGTAGCAGGTGATGGGAGCAACCTCTTTTGCCTGAAATGTTGAGATGAAGCTCTGGAAAGCCACTGCCAGTCAACTTTCGGCTAGATCACAAAATAACCTGACCTGGTTTAAGGCATCTCCCTGTGTTCTATGTCTTGGCTGAAGGAGGTAGGTTGGTGTTTGGTTTGGTGTTGTTGTTTTTTTTAACTTTTTGAAATGCGTTAATATGTATGGAAGCCATTCAGTAGGACCTCCTTTTGTCTGTGCGTTTGTTTCCGAGCAGATGTCTGGGAGGGGGCTTTGGCAGAACCCCCCCCCCACACACACACTGTGGGCTTTTGACAGTTGCTTGCTGGAGGGACGGCTGAAATGCAAAGCACTCCGGATCAGAATATCACATTCATCTGGAAGTTAATTACTGGGGTTGCATCGGCATAAATAATTAAATATGCAAAACCCATGCAGCTGCGGCGGGGCCAGCCAAACGACTTGCCGCTGATGCCCTTCCTAGAGTTTGAGGAAGGATAAAGGGATTTGTGGGGAGCTAAGCCTCTTTGAACTGTTGGGCTGGGCTGTTCTGGTGGCCTTGTCCATAATCATATATATATATTCAATCCCCACTGAGCATGGCTTTCAAAACAAAACAAAATCAAAGGGAGAGGCTTGTACGCTTTCCCCAGTTCAGCCAGCTAGGTCTCATTAATCACCGTTTTCCAAAACCGCACACCTCTGTTGCACTCTGTTGCATGGAGAGACTGACCATATCAGATTGCCTTGGGTGGGAGAGAGAAAGACAGAGATAGAGAGCCAGTAAGAATATGTTCGGAGGGAGGAAAAGGCCTTTGATGCACTTTGGCTGTAATCCTATGGGCACTCAAGGAGTGTGCAGTAAATCTCTGTAGGATTGCATTGGTGCATCCTTGAACCTGGTCCCTACAGAACCATATTCAACTCATGCTGGTTGAAGACTGGCAGAGTGGCTCTGACAGGACAGGTGGTCATTTGGTCCTTTGGGCATCAATTTGGCGAAGCGTGGCGTGACAGAAGATGGGCCACGTCAGTAGTGCTAACACTGCTCTCTCTTTTTAAAGCCTTCCCCGCCATTAGCTCCTGATTTTTTCCAAAAAAGAAGCAATCAAAAAAGTTTCTTGCAATTAGAGTTATTGCCTCAGAGCACTTGTTAATGGTGTAAAGTAAAAAGGTAAAGGACCTCTAGATAGTTAAATCCAGTCAAAGGCAATTATGGTGTTGTGGCGCTTATTTCACTTTCCGGCTGAGGGAGCCGGCGTTTGTTCACAGACAGCTTTCTGGTTCATGTGGCCAGCATGATTAAACCACTTCTGGCACAACGGAACACCATGACGGAAAGCAAAGTGCACAGAAATGCTGTTTACCTTCCCGCTACCTATTTATCTACCGTACTTCCACTGCCGTGCTTTCAAACTGCTAGGTTGGCAGGAGCTGGCACAGAGCAATGGGAGCTCACCGCATCGCAGGGATTTGAACTGCCTACCTTCTGATTGGCAAGCCCAAGGGGCTCAGTGGTTTAGACTACAGTGCCACCCGCATTCAGTGTAAACTTCATTGCCAACCAGGGTTGTGAGCCTGAATCTCTCCAGCTCACGTCCATCCGTGGTGACATTCAGTGACGTAGTATGTGGGGCGGCACAGGGGCGGTTGCCCTGAGCGCAAAATTGTTAGAGGCGCAAAATTTAAACACCTGGTGCTTCCTCAATACAGCCACACGCTTCTATCACTGCGCTGCATTGAGAACCAGGAAATGACCTCTCCAGACAACAAAACAACTCTTCTTTTCTTATCTCTATGGCTGCAGATGCTCTTAAGCAGTTGAATGTGCATGCGTATTCTGTCCATTTCCCTCCCTCCTCTTCCCCTACAGCCCTGTGCACTGGCAACCCATGCTATGCCACTGGTTCCATCCTTTGCCAGCTCTCCATTCTATGACTGTCAGTTGATCCTAATAAGTTGAGAATAATGTCATGCACTGCCGTCGTTTGGGGGCATACATGGATCCACACAGCTTATGTAGCTGCGGGGCCTGTCATGATGCACTTCAGAATTTGCAGCATTGCAAGTGACACTTATGCATAAGCGCCCAGTGCAAAGGTCCTTAGAAGAAAGGCAAGAAACAGTGCCATAATGTTGTTATGCTAAGCTTTGAATGCAATATGAGGCCTTTTACCAATGTACAGCACCAGCAGTGAGCATTTCTGCTAACTTGCTAAGTGCAGAAATAATAGCAAGGGGCTACGAGGAAAGAGGACTGCCAAATGAGTAATAGTGACACATCGGGTTCAAAGGTGCTTAGCTGCTAGCTTCGGCAGGAGCAGAATTCATTCTTTTGTATCTGCGAAGGAAGAACATCATTACACTCAAGTTAACAGTTCAGGCATCACTGTCATCAAGAAGCAGCACTAATGGCTGAAAAATCTATGTGAGTCCTGCCAAAGGGTTATGGAACTGGGAGGTGGGGGAGGGAAATATTTGCAGCTGCCAAAACTCCTTGTCACATATATACATAAATATACATATGCAGCTTTGTGTTGTGTTTAAGGTGTGTGTGTGTAAGATGATGCCTGCGATTCTTCTGACATTGTGCAATTTCTGAAAACAGGTGTGGGAGGGAGGGAAGGAAGGAAGGAAGGAAGGAAGGAAGGAAGGAAGGAAGGAAGGAAGGAAGGAAGGAAGGAAAACATTGAGGCATTTTCTTCCCTCTCCTGAGATGAGGACAGCATGCCATGGCCAGTTTGCACATTAGAGCTATCCCATGGGCTGCTCTTTAAGCCTGTGGTGTCTGATTCTTGCTTATATGTACCCATACTGGAGCTATGCCATTCATCTGACCTCCCTCTAGTTAAGTCATTGCTGCACACTGGGATGGAGAGGGGGTGGTGGCGGTGAGGTTGATGCAGTGCAAACACACCGGCAGGAACACTGAACTGGCTCTGCTAGCTCATCTGCACCACACTGACCTAGCCTCTCCCCTCTCCATTCTAGTATGCAGCTGTGACTCAGCCAGAGGGAGGTCACCTGCCGTCCCACCACTGTCTGCTATAAAAACACCTCCTTTGATTTCTCAGAACTTGATGGCTGGCCACTGAATGTGTACTGCATTTGCAGTGAGACTGGAGTGATGGGGAAGTTCTGCCAGCTGTGTTAGATCTACAAGGGGCCCTTCACACATGCAAGTCATCACTTGATGTTAGGGATGTCAGAAGAATCTGCTTTCAATGGCCTTTCAAGTGAATTTCCCTCCAACTACCCATTCAACCACAGCAGGGGCATAGAAGTCTTGTCAAGGAATGCTTTTTTACATCTGTCCTTCACCATTTTAATTTTTTTTAAAAAAAATTACCTAGATTATAACCTTACCTCTGTAATTTGCCAAACAAAACGAGTTTGGTGAGATACATTTTGCACTGTTCTGACATTTATGTTCCTCCTGTTTCCCTCGCCATGTTGGACACCATCTTGATGTGAGCGCCATGAATCATGCAATGAATTGTGGACAAAATATATGGAGGGCTTGAAGAGATGCTGCAGCTCTGGACCAGCTGAAATGTCCATGGCACATTCAAAGGCTGCGCATCATGTACAATACATGGCAAGGTACTTGGCCATCTGTACCTCTAGCGACAGAGAAGTACGGTATGCAAGAATATCCCCAATGACACTATATATCTAAACAGGGAGTCCCTTTCAACCTCTTCTCCACTTATCTAGTGCTCTCTACTTCAGCAATGTGACCTACATTGCAGTCTGTCCATTTCATCTGAATTCTACTCTTTAGCAGTTGAACCGAACCTTATCAAGCTATGCCAGGGATAAGGTCGACACCCTCCCCCTCCTGCCTGCGTGTCTTTAGAGGTGACCTTTCTGTATCCTTCTATGCCAAGAACCTATCACCGTAGTACAGCGTCTGAAAGTCATGGATAACATTGTGATATATATATATATATTTAACAACCCCCACTGCCCCAAAAGAACTGGGCTTGGATTTAATCCTGATTATTACGACAGTTCCAATCGCTGCCCATTTCAGAGAGATTATCTCCTCCTTCCAGGAGGTTCTGTCTGATAAAGTGACTTCAGCATCTAATACATTATTAACTGAGAAGAAACAGGGAACCTTCCCCATTATAAAGTTCTGCTCGGAATTCCCAGCAGGGGCAAAGCCGGGTCACAGAGTCATCATTAACCAATAGCTGACAGCTAATTGATTTTAGACTGGCACATCAGAAGATTGTATACTGCACGGTTCAAAAGCTAATTTGTCTCCTCTACCTCTAATACAGGTGACTGTCACAAAATTTAGATATATGTCATAGTTCATTAAAGGAAAAGAAAACCACCCTGAAATTGACTTATTGCAAATGAGGTTCCATAATCCACTTATTTCTGTAACCTGAAAACTCTGCCTCTGCCTCCAGCTCTCTTCTCATTGAGCTATTTGTATGGAGTTAACTGAAAGCACTTTAGGCTAGTTTTTAATGAGGCAGTGTTTGCCCAAGAATGACTGACAGAAACACTAAGTTAGCATTTGAGGGAGAACCTCAGAAATGAAGCTCAGGTAGGCAGAAAGCCAAAAGGAGGTTTGTGTGTTGCATGAAGAAGGAACACCTCCAAAGACCAGCTCGGGCCAATTTAATTAAAACTAGCGCTGTACATTCATGGAACATTTCCTGTGGAACTGAGGCAATCCTGGATTTTATATATATATACTCTTATGGCTCCTTGACAATAAAAACAAAATGGCAGTGGACACAGCTTCCATGAGGCACAGAGGCATTTAATTGCAGTTCCTAAAATAAAATCCTATTTTCATTTGCAAACAACTAGAGGAAAAACCATTTGACGAAAGTCTTAATCCCACATTGATCAACTGTAATTTGCATGTATGCACAAGAGCTACGAATCTTATTTCTGAATCCGCAGGGCCCACGGGACTCGTTCATCAAGCAATGGTAATATTATTCAATATTTCATACTCAGCTTCATTACTTGTTTTTTGTAGAATATGATAAGAGCATCAGTGATGAAAGGTTATGATTGAAGATAGCTACTTTATTGATTTAAATGTGCCTGACATCAAAATAAATTGATATATCTTATTGAAAAAATGGATTTGTGTGTGTTTGTGTGTGCGTGTGTACAGTTCATGGAGTCTAAGACTCCCCTTATAAATGCTTTTTAATAGAATCATAGAATTGTAGAGTCAGAGACCACAAAGGACATCTAGTACAACCCCCTGCAATGTAGGAATATTTTGCCCAACATGGGGCTCAAACCCATAACCCTGAGATATTCTTCTTTTAGTCCAATCTGTTTGTGAGTCTGTGCTCTTCCCACTTTGATCTGTGCTCCATGTTGCAAGCCACCCTGTACAAAGCTCTGTGTTCCTCATTCACTATTACAGAGAATCTAAAAATGACTACAATATTTCTCCTCTGGGCCAAAGTAGATGAAGTTTGCAGGCACCGGAGCCCCTTCACAGTGCATTAAGTGTGCCAAATTGTAAGCAGATGCACACAGGGGTTTTTCATACAAGGCAGCTTTTATTTTTATTTTTAAAAAAAACAAAGGGAAGGTCTATACCAGGCATCCCCAAACTTCAGCCCTCCAGATGTTTTGGACTACAATTCCCATCATCCCTGACCACTGGTCCTCTTAGCTAGGGATCATGGGAGTTGTAGGCCAAAACATCTGGAGGGCCGCAGTTTGGGGATGCCTGGTCTATACCCTTTTCATTTTCTGCCTGAATTGGATGGCATCTGCAGGCCTGATAAACCTTTGTGAGGAGATGAAAACTGCCAAATTCCAGAATGTTATCTGCAGCGGTTCTCCACAAGGGCAGACTTTACTGCTTTTTTTTTTGAAGATTCAATGTGTAAGAGGAGGTGGTGCTAGAAAACAACATGGATTCCCATGGAACAATGGGATGATGAAATGTCATACCTAGCAAGGAAGAGCTGGTTGGTGAAGATGGATTTCTGCCTCCCTCGTGATTTTTGAGATAACTCCATTGCCTTGCGCATTTCAAAACTGGCTCTTGGGGCGTCAGGAGAACCCTCAGAAGGGGAATTGTTCTGTCTCGCAAGCCAAAATGCTTGTCCTGATGGGAATAGTGTGACGTTGAATTTCAACCTATGACTCCAAGAGCTACAGGGTTCGATCCTGTAGGTACTGCTTGTTCGCAAGCCCCTGCAGAGAAGCCCTAGGACATCAGACACCCCTAGTCCAATGCCTCATACGTCTTCCCATTCATCCCTTCAGGGGAGGTGACTGAGAGCAAGTCTGCTGGCGAGATGGCTCTGACTCCACCGCCCATCTTCATGTTTCATTTTATTGGCTTTCATCCAGCCCATGACTGAGGCAAGACATCCATCTGGCACTTGCACTGGCCCACCCACAGATGTAAAGGAGATGTAGAGCTGTGTGTCTCAGCATATTGCTGACAAGGTACTCCAGAAGACCCCACTCAATGGTTTTGTGTAAATAAAGGGGATTAAACAAAACCCTGAGGAACTCCATTCTGGAGGCTCCATGGGGCTTGTGATTATTAGCAGTGGTATTGATTGTGGAATGTATATTATATGTGAGTGTGCAATGTCCCAGGTGAAGCCTCCAAAGGGGTGCCATTGATGCTCCCAGCCTCTGTATGTGTACGCAAATGTGTATGGGTGTGTATGCCAAAGGCGGCTTATCGTCAAAGAATTGATGCTTTTGAATTATGGCGCTGGAGGAGACTCTTGAGAGTCCTGTGGACTGCAAGAAGATCAGACTTATCCATTCTTAAGGAAATCAGCCCTGAGTGCTCACAGGAAGGACAGATCCTGAAGCTGAGGCTCCAATACTCTGGCCACATCATGAGAAGAGAAGACTCCCTGGAAAAGACCCTGATGTTGGGAAAGATGGAGGGCACAAGGAGAAGGGGACGACAGAGGACGAGATGTTTGGACAGTGTCTTGAAGATACGAACATGAGTTTGACCAAACTGTGGGAGGCAGTGGAAGACAAGAGTGCCTGGCATGCTTTGGTCCATGGGGTCACGAAGAGCTGGATATGACTAAACGACTAAACAACAACAACAACACCCTTGGTGTGCTTGTATGCATGTTCAAAACTGATTTCTGGTTTAGATATGTTAAACCACTTAAGAGATTTCCATTGAAAGAAGAAGCAAATTAATTAACTGATTACATCGTGTAACATTGTAAGTACATTTTAAATGTGCACTGATCTTTTATTTTTTTAATCACACAATAATGGGAATGGGAATAGTAGAAAGAACGAAACTAGCATGCACAAGACTGGCACAAATAGGACATATGGTGAATTGTGTCCATACTTAGTGTCACCAAGAGGCCAGTAAGAAGAGACTACTGGTGACTTCTGCTGATTTTGTTTTTGGTAAGAAATAGTGTCTAATATTGGGACGCAGGTGGCGCTGTGGGTTAAACCACAGAGCCTAGAGCTTGCCGATCAGAAGGTCGGCAGTTCGAATCCCTATAACGGGGTGAGCTCCCATTGCTCGGTCCCAGCTCCTGCCAACCTAGCAGTTCGAAAGCACGTCAAGGTGCAAGTAGATAAATAGGTACCGCTACAGCGGGAAGGTAAACAGCATTTCTGTGTGCTGCTCTGGTTCGCCAGAAGCGGCTTTGTCATGCTGGCCACATGACCTGGAAGCTGTACACCGGCTCCCTTGGCCAATAATGCGAGATGAGCACCGCAACCCCAGAGTCGGTCACGACTGGACCTTTACCTTTACCTTTAGTGTCTAATATACAGGTATTCTAAGGTTGTATCTTTCAGCACTTTATATATGAAAAATAATCAGCCCAGGTCCAAAGCTTAACCAGCCTAGAGCAAAATGAGAACAAGTTACTCTATGGGGCCTTCTTTCTGAAACAAGAAAGCCTAGCCAGAAGAAGGCAAAGCCCCCCCCCTCCTGCCCCGCTACTCACAGATAGACACAGTTTGCAGATTTATCTGTGGTTCCTAACAAAACTATGCATTCCAAAACAGGATTTAAAGGTTTCTTTACTTGCTTAATGGCCATTTAATGAACCTGAATGGCCTTCAGTTTAACAACTTGGTTCCATCATGTCCCAGAATCAGTGGCCCTAGGCAATTTTCCAAGCCATTATATTTCTGAGTTGGAATGCGGGGATGGGAGGGGGGGGATGGGAACAAATCCACACTCTTCTAAGGTAGCTAGTTTGCTGACAAATAAAAGTCCACAAAGGATTTATTTATATATATTTTTAGAAGAGTGATTTGTTTTGTCCTTAAGCACACAACCTTGTATACAGAAGCATCCTGTAAGTTCACTAATGGCGCATGTCAATAACATCACGATGTTATTTGTTTGTTCCAAGAGAGAATGTGTCAGCATCCTATCGGCTCAAGTTAACATGATCTGTTGACATTGTGGTCCTCACCTAAAATGTTGCAAGTTCTGGCAGGTACAACATTGCAAATTTAGTAAGTACACTAATTATTATGAGCCCATAAAGGAGTGGAAAAACCTGGTTATTGTGGCACATTTACATACTGCCCTAGGGCAGGTGGGTGAAGGCAGGCTATTAGTAACAGCAGCAGCAGCAGCAGCAGCAGCAGCAACAACAACAACAACAACAACTGTGAGTTTAGATAGGTGATAGATAGATAGATAGATAGATAGATAGATAGATAGATGATAGATAGATAGATAGATAAAAAAATTCCTTCAGTAGCACCTTAAAGACCAACTAAGTTTTTATTTTGGTATGAGCTTTCGTGGGCATGCACACTTCGTCAGATACACTGAAAATATCGTGCATGCCCACGAAAGCTCATACCAAAATAAAAACTTAGTTGGTCTTTAAGGTGCTACTGAAGGAATTTTTTTATTTTGCTTCGACTCAGACCAACACGGCTACCTACCTGTAGATAGATAGATAGATGATAGATAGATAGATAGATAGATAGATAGATAGATAGATAGATGATAGATAGATAGATGATAGATCCCTACTCCAGCAGCAGTGGCAATTTGTGATTTCATAGCCAACCCCAGAGTGCCCTCACAAGGTCCCAATAACATACTTCCTTCAGGTTGGATCACATTAGTTGTTTGTTTCATCAAGTTGTTTTCAGTTTAGAACCATTCCATGGAAACAAAACCATTTGTGGATATAACAGGAAAGGCAAACTCTACAACCCAAGCTGATTCCATTTAAACATGGACCAAGCCTAGAATCATTTGCAGAACAATTGTGTGATTATTAGCATTAATTCTTCCAGCGCTGTCTGAAGCGGCAACTCTTGTTTGTCCTGCGATGATGTAACATTGCATGATGTATGCTCTGGATTGTGTCAGGCGCTGATAAAAGCTGCCATCACCTCACCGGGAATTTTCTGCAATGTATAAACACTTGACTTCACGCTAACCTCCCCTCCTGCCTCCTGCCTGAGCATCCTGCCTGCATATCAATGACTGCTGAAAAGGGCACTGCTGCGTACCAGAGGCCCAGTCAACAGACTGGATTGATGAAGGCTGCAGGATTACTACACCTTTGACTGCTAATCAATAGGTATTGAGTGCAACCCTAGGCTCTAAATTCAACAGGGTTAATAAGTGTCTACACAAAACAATGGCCTGAAATACAATCTTTCTATTGAGTGAGCAGAAGGAGAGGTGGGAATGTTTGCTTCAGCAGCTGCAGATAAAGCCTCTGAGAGAGACCAAGCTATCTTCTGCCCCACTTTGGCCTGAAGCATTCTTGGTTTGCTAAGTACACCGGCTGTAGCGCTGACAAAGGAGAATACCCCACAGCACAATGTGTTTTGGAGTTTCAAAAGAAGGGCATTGCAGTGCAGATGCGATAGGAACAATTCCCTGAAATCATTTGGTCCTGGGCAAAAATAGTGGGTAAAAAAAGAGCAAGCCTTGAACATCCCTCATTCAACACTTCATGCAGGGGTGTTCTGGTGAAAGCCGTTGCACTTCATTTCCCTTAAGTCTCTCTTTATTATTTTAAATTTATAACCGGCCCTCTCTCCCCAAAGGGAGCCCAGGGCAGCTTGAAATAATAACATTACATAGGACCCGTTTAAAACAGCACTATAACATACTGCAGACAGCAGTTAAATCCAGCAGTGTAAACATTTCATAAAACTATCTAAGCTTCATAAAAATGAGAGGAGGCAATGCTTTCTTTAGAGGGGAAGGGAAGGCTCCATGACTTAAGGAAGAGTTTGCTTTCTAATCCCTTAAACTGGTCTGGTTTGGGCGGAATTAGACATCCTCCCAAGGCCATAGGGACGCACCATCTGCATTTTTATGTAGAGTCTCTGCCATTGATCACACTGCCTGATTGTGAGGAGTCACCAGGTGAGCATTGCAGAAATAATGGCCTTTGCACAGGATACTTCACTCGAAGGGACGCGGGTGGAGCTGTGGTCTAAACCACTGAGCCTCTCAGGCTAGGTAATCAGAAGGTTGGCGGTTCGAATCCCCGCGACAGGGTGAGCTCCCGTTGCTCTGTCCCAGCTCCTGCCAACCTAGCAGTTTGAAAGCATGCCAGTGCAAGTAGATAAATAGGTACCGCTGCAGCAGGAAGGTAAACAGCATTTCATAGAGTTCCATTGCACCAGAAGCAGTTTAGTCATGCTGGCCACATGACCTGGAAAGCTGTCTGCAGACATATGTCTGCTCCCTCGGCCTGAAAGTGAGATGAGTGCCACACCCCATAGTCGTCTTTGACTAGACTTAATTGTCCAGGGGTCCTTTACCTTTACCTTTACTTCACAAAATATCCATGATATTTAAATCAGCCCTCAGTTTTCTGTATGGGCTCTCCACCCATAGCAACCCTACTAAACAGCATGAGCAGACCCTCCAAGGGTCCCTATTTTACAGGGACAATCCCTGATTTAGAGAAGCCGTCCCAGTTTCTGATTTGATCCCAGACTGTCCCGCTTTTCCTTAGGAGACCCCTAATTTTATTGGAGAAGTGTTGGAGGGTATGGAGTTATCCAACCCCCAGCCATCTGAAGGCAGCCCTGTTTAGGAAAGTTTTTAAATGTTGAATGTTTTATTATGTTTTTATAGGTATTGGAAGGTGCCCAGAGTGGCTGGGGCAACCCAGTCAGATGAGCGAGGTGTAAATAGTATGATGGTGATGATGGTGATGGAATAGGGCGTTCCTATTTTCTTCGGAGAAATATTGGAGGGTATGCAATAGAATAACAAGGATACGAAATGCAGATGAATCAGAAATCTCAAAGGATTTTGCTTCAGCTATGGTGAATACTGAATGGGTAAAGGGGCGACTAGATTGGGGGGGGGGATGAGGAGCTAGCCAGGGTTCCTGTCCGTGGTTGATCAGGGTCCTTGTCCCTTTGCAGGAAAAACTCTACAGAGTTACTCCCTTCAGACTGCTCACAGACATTGCGACTGGATGGATCATTGTCAAAGTGCCTGGCCTGGTATCTTCCAACGGGACCCTTCACACATTTGGAAATGAATCTCTGAATACAACTTTTATCTTACTTCCTTGAAATGGAATATTCTGGGTCATACTCTGAGTAGACTAAATCGGGGGACATAACTAACAGCAGCCCATTGACTTCAGTGTAACTACAGTACACAATCCTTTGTCCTAAGCCACACAAGGCAAAATTGTTGACTGGCTGGCTGCTATGTCTGCCATAGCTTACGTTTTCTGAATGATGTATAGATAACCATTATTTTATTGGGTTTAATTTGCAATGTATTCTTTTGTGTGTGTCATACTATCCAAATAAGCTCGGCTTGGCTCGGCCAGCAGCGACTTTTGCTACCTTTGTTTTATTTATTTGCAAAAATGTCTATATCGCCAAAATTAAGTAGATAGCTAATGGTGGTGAGCAATATTTGTGATTCATTTTGAGGTATTTTTAACAATCAAGTAATATTTAAATTTTATGAATTAAATGAATAAAATCAACACTGAAATTTCATTCACATACAAAATAGATCAGTACCTTATGATCAATGACGGTGTCACAAAATTGTCACCCCCCTCCCCCTAAACTGCAGTGCCTACGGATTTTCGTGCTATCATTTTCAGTGTGACAATGCATATGGGTGCTGTATGGTTATAAAGGATTAGACATGTTTATGCTGCTTATCCAAAACCTGTCTACAACAGTTGATTGATTTTCTAGAAATGGACATATCCTTTTACTGATCAGTACCAATGAATGATTGGCTGTCCAAACATCTTCTTTGTGAAGACAAGTATTTGTTCACCACAGAGCTTCAAGTAATTAATCACAAAGAGGAATTAGCAGACGGTATGAATTTCCTCATCAGAAGAATTGCATATGGGGGGGGGGATTTTTGAGATACTTTGGCTGAGAACAGATGATAACTTTACCAGAACTTGGAGTGCTGGAACTAGCCGTGTTTGCAGGTACACATATTAGTTTTTCCTGACCTGTTATGGCCTCTGTTTCGAAGCACTACTGAAAATTTTATTTGACCCCAGACTATACTTGGGGGTAGCAAAGAAAAGGTTCCTATGGACAATGGTGGACCAATAATACCTTTAAGACTTTGAAAAAGCTATCATCTGCTCACAGTCATTGCTCTGTAGTGAGCTTCCAGTGCTTTGTGGCCAGATCTTATATTATTGGAGAATTATCTTAGGCGGAATGTGAAAGCAACATAAAAGGTAAAGGGACCCCTGACCATTAGGTCCAGTCGTGACCGACTCTGGGGTTGCGCGCTCATCTCGCATTATTGGCCGAGGGAGCCGGCGTACAGCTTCCAGGTCATGTGGCCAGCATGACAAAGCCGCTTCTGGCGAACCAGAGCAGCACATGGAAACGCTGTTTACCTTCCCGCTGTAGCGGTTCCTATTTATCTACTTGCATTTTTGATGCGCTTTCGAACTGCTAGGTTGGCAGGAGCTGGGACCAAGCAATGGGAGCTCATCCCGTCACAGGGATTCGAACCGCCGACCTTCTGATCAGCAAGCCCTAGGCTCAGTGGTTTAACCCACAGCGCCACCTGGGTTCCTTAAAGCAACATACCACCATATATTTTACTGCTCCTTCAAGGATTTCTCAGTCCCTCCTTGGTTGGTCAGTATAAATACATCCAGTCCTAGAAACTGATACTGTATTATATCACCATCATCATCATCATCCCTTCTCCATCTTATTTTTAAACCACCCTTCATCGCATTGGATTCCAGCATATCAATACAAACTCAAATTACAACAATTTTAGGCGCAACCAAAATGATAACAGCAATTCAGCAGCAGGCATTAAAATAACCGTCCCTACACGGGCATTCTTCCTTCAAATGCAAACTGGCATTAAACAGATAATCAGTGAAGGGGGCAAGTGCACCTCCAAAGGGAAGGAGTTCTGCATCCGGGGGGCTGCTGCAGAGAAGGCCCTCTCTCGAGTCACCATACAATGAGCCACACTTCTTGTAGACCATAAGGAGCAGGTAGAGGTAGACAGATATGGTGGTTCATACTGTTTGCAGATGGGAACAACTTTTTGCTTTCACTGGGAACCGCACTGTAGTAGTCGGGAGTTATTCAGAAGATGCATCCCATTCTGTCCTGTATGAGATTCAAATTCAAACCCACAAGGGGGAGTCCTCTGTCTATAGATATAAGCACACTCACATACTGGTGGAGGACTCTCTGCTGTCCTGACCCTGGGATGAGAGTTGATGGGAATGGACAAAGGCTGACTGAACCCACCAGTCTATTTAACTCTTAAAACCACTTTTTCACAGTCCGGCTGACAAACTAATTTATTTAAACCTCCCACATACAAATAGGATTGCACGGGCCAGTAAATCATTTCATCCCCTTCCACCTTGATCAGGGTGACACCTGTCATTCTGCTGAAAATCTAAATCAGATACGGGCGGGGTGTGTTTGTGTATTTGTCTACTTAGTGCCTTTTAAACTGTCATTTGCCACTTATCTGGTTCAAATACCTGGGTGAATGTAAAGACAACATGGGATTCAGTCAAAAGTGCAAAATTATTAATCAAGTTGTGCAAACAAATAAATCTCTCTTCAGCAGCTTGCCCAGAGACAGATCTCAGGGACTTGTGCAAATGAAGCTTGGAGGGTGGGAATGCGAGGAAACTCTTGCTGCTTATCAACCCAGTTTATCTCGGCTTTGTGTTTACTCTTCATTAGCTGCGAGCAAAAGACAAAATTGCCTGGTAAAGGGATGCACAAGGCACATCATGTGCTGTGCTCTTAATTGCTAACACCATTCATTAATCAAACAAAAGGAAGCCATGCTCGGAGGTACCACCAGGGACTGGCACGGTTTTGGCCTACCTCGTTGAGTATGCTAATGACAGCTGATTTTGTTTTAATAAGCCAGTCAAAAGCTACTCCCTCAAATCTGGCCTAAGCTGCTGTGACAATCGAAGCATGCAGCGACAGCTGTGAAGTCAGAATGCCGCATCCCACTCCGAGGGGCTTCAGGCTTCCTTTCCATATCTCCTGGGGAGCCTGGCCAAATGGTGGATGGAGCCTGAGACTGCAAGAATAGCCGCTCTCTCACACCCTTCTGGGTTATGCATTTCAATCAATAGAGCACCCTCGGTGGCCAAGAGAAGCGAGGGCGAGGGGGGTGGGGGAGAGAGAGCTGCTCGCAAAGACGTCAGGCTGGCAAGATATGAATCCATCTCACAACTTAGGGAGCAATATTATAAGCATACAGTTGCCCATAGAGCACGCAATCCTGTACACGGTTACACTTAACTCTTAAAACCACTTTTTCACAGTCCAGCTGACGAACTAATTTATTTAAACCTCTTAAATCCCATTGAAGTTAAAGGGATTTCAAAAGCCTAGGTGCTACGCAGATCATCGCTCACAAAAGAATTTGTTTGCGTTTAGAAGAAGCCGCGGTATTTCACCCTCCTAATGCAACAGCTCCTCTCTTACCAGCAGAATGTCTTTTTAGAAGGCAAATAAATGCAAATAAGAAATGCAAATAAGTATCATTTGCACCTCCCTTCCCACACAGGAATATCCATTAGACTAGGATATCCTTTCATGGGGTCCTAGGCATGGCGCAACAATGCTTGGAATATTGTGTACCATTCTGGTTGCCTCATCTCAGAGAGGACATGGTGCAGTTAGAAAAGTTTCACAGAAGGGCATCCAAAATGGTCAAGGGGATGAAGCAAGTCTTATGAGGAATGGTTGAGCTGGGTATGTTTAGCCTGGAAAGTAGGAGCAAGCTTCAGGTTATGTAAAAGGGGATTCCGACTAAACATTAGGAAGAACTTTCTGATTGTAAGAGCTGTTCGACATTGGAACAGTCTCTCAGGAGGTAGTGGACTCTCCTTCCTTGGAAGTTTTGAAGCAGTGGTTGGATGGCCATCTGTCATGGATGCCTTAGTTGAGTTTAAACAGATGACCACCTCTGCTTAAAAACTTCCAGTAAATGAGAGTCCAAGGGAGTCCGTTCCAATGCCGAACAGCTCTTACCATCAGAAAGCTCTTTCTGATATTTAGTTGGGAACTCCTTTCTTGTAACTTGCATCCATTGGTTCAGGTCCTGCCCTCCAGAGCAGGAGAAAACAAGCTTGCTCCATCATCCACATGACAGCCTTTCGGATCCTTGAAGATGTCTCCTCTCTTCCAATCTACACATACCCACCTCCCTCAACTGTTCCTCATAAGGGCTGGCTTCCACACCAATGGAAATATAGAAATGATGCCTGCAGAATGCTGTTGCCACAGTAATGAACAAGAGCGTTTTCCCCCAACCTGGTGCCCTCCAGATGTTTAGGCCTACGAACCTCAGCCCCATCATCCCTAGCCAGCATGGTCAATGGTGGGAGTTGGAGTGGAAAATGTCTGGAGAGCCCCAGGTTAGGGAAGGCAGAACTGCATCCTGAAGTTCATGCTTAATACCTAGATTCTAGGAGTGGGGGACTTGTGGCCTTTTATATGTTGCTGGACTGCAAGCCCAATCATTCCTGACATGTGGCAACGCTGGCTGATGGGTGTTGGGGTCCAACAATCTCTGCTGTTGGGGAGGGGGACACAAATTTCCCACCCCTGCTTTATCACATCATAACACTGCAGTTAGTTATAATTCAGGGATCTCCACTCCTTCATAGAGGGCATGTGGGTCTTTTCCATGCCTTTGGAGACACCTGTACGGGTTTCATAATTATTGTACTATGTATGTTAGAGCAATCATTTTGCGGGCAGATGATGCAGAATCCAGTGTACTGCATGACAAACAACAATGATGAATACTATGCCAATCCTTGTTTTAATTTTATCAGTTAGCACATGGATTCTGTTTATTTGCAGTGGTAAATTAAATGTAAATTCCAATTCAGTCATTCAGCTACATTAAATTAAAAACTCCTTTATGAATGTAATAAGTTTCTCATTTAGAAGATATTGCCTTTTCTTCATCATCTACTTTCTTTTTTCTTCTTCTCTCAGCCAAATTTATCCAGAAAGGAGTTTATGATTTCAAGTCACCTTGGGAGAAATGAGCTTTCTAAGATCAACTGATAAGGTCACTAATGGAATGTTAAACCCAGCCAACGGCATGGAGGGTAGCATGGTTTGCTTAAGATTTATTTAGCTTGCTTCTTAAGGAGATTAACAGTGAATGGTTACAGGAAAAGGACCTGGAGGGGTTTAGAAGCCACCCACCTGAGAAAGTTATGTGATGGACCTGCTGAGGGCATGCAGGATGAGCTTTTCAAACCAGAATCCCTGTTTTCGGACAAGAGCCTGTCAGAACATTGGCTTCCATATCAATCAAAATGACTGCTGTGTGCCTACACACATTGTGGGGGCAGAGAAGCCAGGCAAATCAAGACTAAAGGTAGGATAATAAAATACAAACAGTGGCAACACCAACTCACAGGTGTGGTTGAATGTTAGGGAAGCATTTTACACTACAAACTTACATTAGTTTTGTACCAGCTGCCTAGTAAACTTGAGTGGTTGTCTGCATAGCTGCCATTGGACAGGAATATGTGAACTCATAGTTGCAATGGCCTATGCTGCAAACAATAAATATTTAGTGGATCGAATTCAGAATTCAAGGTTCCCGTATCTCATATAGGTAAAGGTAAAGAGGCCCCTGACCATCAGGTCCAGTCGTGTCCAACTCTGGGGTTGCGGCGCTCATCTCACTCTATAGGCCGAGGGAGCCGGCGTTTGTCCGCAGACATGCTGGTCATGTGGCCAGCATGACAAAGCTGCTTCTGGCGAACCAGAGCAGTGCACGGAAACGCCGTTTACCTTCCCACCGGAGCGGTCCCTATTTATCTACTTGCACTTTGATGTGCTCTCGAACTGCTAGGTGGGCAGGAGCTGGGACCGAGCAACGGGAGCTCACCCCGTTGCAGGGATTCGAACCGCCGACCTTCTGATCAGCAAGCCCTAGACTCTGTAGTTTAACCCACAGCACCACCTGGGTCCCTCATATCTCATATAAAGAACTACAATTCCCACTGGTCCCTGAGGAGGAAGAATGAATGCGGAAGTACCTCAAGCTTTCCTCAGTACTACAGTATAACTTAGGGCAGGAGGAGAGACACTGTTATTGTTATTGTTGTTCTTGTTGCTGCTGCTGTTAAGCAATCATCCACAAAGCTTTTCCACCCAAAGTTCACACTTGGATTGCTTCTCCACCGCCTTACAGCTCTTTGCTGCACCATCCTTCTTTGTCAGCCTCTGACCTTTTTCTAATCCACCTACATCTCTACTCGCATTGCAAACCCTCTGGGTAGTAGCAACAGAGTATGATTTGGGTTAAAAATCATATGCACAAATGCCAGAAGTGCAAAAGAGCCACACTTCCCACAATCATGCATATCAGGTATCTGAAGAAGTGTGCATGCACACGAAAGCTCATACCAAAATAAAAACTTAGTTGGTCTTTAAGGTGCTACTGAAGGAATTTTTTTATTTTGCTTCGACTCAGACCAACACGGCTACCTACCTGTAACTATGCATATCATTGACATTCAAGTTGGGGGCTCATCATTCATCTTCCCCAAAGAGAGATTTGATGACAGCTCTTGAATCGCTAGGGAGACACACAGAAAGGTCCACTTTGAACTAGAGCTGAGGTGAGCTATCTCAGGAGACTTTTTTTCCTGAGAAAATTTCTGAGATTTTTCTTTTTCTCACCCAACTCCCCAGAGTTCTCGCTGAATGAACTCCTCTGTGGGTGTGGGTGTGGGAGAGAGAGAGAGAGAGAGACCATTCCCTCCCACAATGTCTCATTAGGTCTTTGGCATTGTGGAGGATGCAAAATGGTGGACAGGCTGGTATCACAGTTGCAAAGAGGCTGTACTACTGCCACTGATAACTGAGAGTCTGCTCCTGAGGAAGTCTGTGGTGCGCTCTCTCTCTCTCTCTCTCTCTCTCTCTCTCTCTCTCTCTCTCTCTCTCTCTCTCTCTCATAGGGAAACTTTTTGAGAATATTTCCTCACCTTGCAGATCACCAGGTTTTCCACCTCCAAAGGTGGAAGGTGGAAGGAAGGAGGTGGAAATTTCAAGGAGCTATTGGTGCATTTGAAGACAAATGATACAAAATAGCAAGTATAACTTCCTTGCATTTCCTGTATCATTCTGATCATATCATCACCACCTAAAGCCATTCTATATTGCTTCCAAGTTCTAGGTAGCACTTAGCAAATTGTGATAGATAGATAGATAGATAGATAGATAGATAGATAGATAGATAGATAGATAGATAGATAGATACAGACAGACAGACAGACACACACAGACAGACAGACAGACAGACAGACAGACAGACAGACAGACACATCTTACTTTTGCAATGGATCAGCTAGAAAAGGCATGCACCACAGCTTTTATGAGTTGCCCAATAAGGGGTTAATCATGGGTCTCCTTTGAGGGGGGGGGAATCAAAGCAGCCAGTAGAGTCAGCAGACTTTGCTGTGCACAATATTCATTAACCCTGACCCATAGTGCTCTACAGAAATAGCAACTTGATTAATCAGGCCAGTGCTTTAATAATAATATAAAAACCATCTTGGATTCCTGCCAGCTCTCTGACCTGCCTCTTGGATAGCTTGTGTTTTATTGTTCTTCTTCCACAGCTGCACAGAAAGTGAAAGGAAAGGCTGGATCCCAGCTCGCGTGGCTGCACTGACCCCTGGCTCATGCACTCTTGCAGAGGGGGAAACCACGTGGGGGCTATTGGCTCTGTGCAAAGGCATTCCCAGAGAAGAGTCCCCATTTTGCTTAAGCCTGCCCTGATAACCATGTTAGGCATTGCATAACACAGTGCTCACCATACGAGGACCTATTCCATGCCACAGTTGTATGGAACAAGGCCAACAATGAGCTTCTTTCTGACCAAACTGGAAATCAACCTAGCCTACGTAGTTGCAGGCAATTAAATATAAATTCACACACGGACCCTCCACCAAATGACTGGCCTGAAAAGTTTGACCAAGCACTAACACGGGTGTAGCGTAGGGGGACGGGGGGGAGAGCATAGCCCTGGGTGTACGATTTTGAGCCTGGTTCATGCCCCAATGCAGGGATTCCTGCCCTGCCCTGCCCTGCCCTGTCTGTCACCTGGCCTAACCTTGCTGTGATGTCCCCAGCCCCCTCACTGAAAGGCCGTTTGGACATCATTGGAAGGATGTGTCCACCAAGGGCCACACCAGCCAGCGGGGCTCTCCTCTGTGCAGGTGGGCAGGCAGGCAGGCAGTGTAGTGCAGCAGCCCTCTATGCCCCGTGCCCACCCAGTGGTGGTGGTGGCGGCAAGGGCTGGGCTGGCGCAGCGGGTTTTGTTCACACACACCCCAGGCACCGAGAAAGGTCACAATGCTGCTGAACACCAAGACTACTTCTTGACTCCTTTAAAGATGTGCACAGTCTTCCACTCCCTTCATCCAGCTAAGAAATACCAACTCCGGGTTCAAAAAACTTCAGCAAATGTGCTGAAAATAGCTGTTTCTACTGCCTAGATATTTACCTCCCAGAAACGCACGCGCGCGCACACACACACACACACACAATTTCTTAAGATTCTTCATACCACAGTGCCACTTTTTCAACATGCATACTAAAACATCTTGAGATATGGGAGGAGGAGGAGGAGGAGGAGGAGGAGGAGGAGGAGGAGGAGGAGGAGGAGGAGGAGGAGGAGGAGGAGGAGAAAAGACCTCAAGACAAGTTAAATACCTTCTTAAAATAAAGTGGAATGCTTTGATTTTTGCCTGGGGTAAATGCCAAAATAAAATAAAATCAAATCATGAAATCAAGCCTTATTGCAGTAAAAAAAGAGAGAGAGCTTATAAGTAAAATGAGTATTAAAAGTCAGCCTCTGGCCATGAAGCCTTTCACATTTGATGCCTTTCCCACCCACCCACCCACTCCTTTTATCCCCAAACAAACTTCAGGAATAGACAGCAGCTGTCTGGCTGAACTAGATCACCAGAGATGTGCTGTCTCCATTTTTAATGAACTTCAACATACTTTTGCTTGTAAGATGCAAAAACACTCCATCAAGAGCCACAATGTGGGTTGCAAGAGGCGCCCTTAAAATGTTGCAGGAGTGACACCTTCAGACTTAAGCATCTCCAAAACAGGGGATGAATCAGGACCGTGTCCAGTTCTGGGTGCCACAATTTAAGAACAAAATTGACAAGTCAGGATGTGTGCAGAGGAGGGCGGCCAGGATGATCAAGGGTCTGGAAACCAAGCCTTAAGAGGAACAGTTGAGGGTGTTGGGTATGTTTAGCCTGGATAAGTGGTGACTGAGAGGAGATATGATAGCCATTTTCAGATATCTAAAGGGCAATGGAAGCTGGAGCAAGATTGTTTTCTCCTGCTCTGGAGCATAGCTGCCAAGTTATCCCCTTTTTAAAGGGATTTTCCCTTATGCTGAATAGGCTTCCTCACGAGAAAAGGGAAAACTTGGCAGCTATGCTCTGGAGGATAGGACCTAAACCAGGCACCCCCAAACTTCGGCCCTCCAGATGTTTTGGCATACAACTCCCATGATCCCTAGCTAACAGGACCAGTGGTCGGGGAAGATGGGAATTGTAGTCCAAAACAACAGGGGATGCCTGACCTAAACCAATGGATTCAAGTTACAAGAAAGGAGATTCCAACTAAACATCAGGAAGAGCTCTCTGATGGTAAGAGCTGTTCGACATTGGAATGGACTCCTTTGGAAGGTAGTGGACTCTCATTTACTGCAAGTTTTAAAGCAGAGGTTGGATGGTCATCTGTCATGGATGACTTAGTTGAGGCTCCTCCATTGCAGAAGGTTTGACTAGATGACTCTCAAGGTCCCTTCACACTCTACAGTTCTATGATTCTATAACACAGATTTTCATATTCCAATTTATGGGTTATTACTATTATTATTCTGTTTATTACCTGCCCTTCACCAGCAGGTCCCAGGGCATGCTGCCTAATTTACAGCTCAATATTAAATGCAGTTTAAACGAATTACAGTCAAGAAATAGTGAAAACACATATCTCAGGTGTCAAAGGCGTAAAGAGGTGCATCTTCGGCGCTCATCGGAAACTATGTAATAAAGGTACCAGTGTGCATGTGCGTACTCACTTTTTTCAAGAAATCTGGGTCAATGTCAGAACCATTAAAATTGATTGGAGCCTTGGAAAAGAGCATAGAGCTGAAAGAGGAAGTGGGAAAGAGCAGCACTTTCCCAACTTCCTCCTTCAGCTCTATGTGCTTTGCAAAGGAGGGAGAAAGCAAGCACCCTTATCTCTTGATGGTCAAGTGGGCAGGGAGTAAAGGGCTAAGAGATGTCATGTGCACCAAGGGATGACCCCCAAGACACCCAGGGGCACCATATTGGTGACCCCTGGGCTAGGCCATCACCTTATAGTTTGTTGACAGGAATTGTGGGGAAAGACGTTGAAGAGATAACACTGAGGAAAAGTCCAGGAGAAGAAAGGAAACTGTATGTATGGGAAAATTTGGACCCTTAATTTAATGCCACACTTGAAGCATAGGAAGAAGAGAGCAAGCGTGACTAGGTGTCAATAAAAGACTCCCTTCTTCATTATTTGTGGAAAGATTGGTTATACAATACAGACACTCCAAGTGTCCCTATTTTCCAGGGACAGTCCCAGATTTACAGAAGCCATCCCAGTTTCTGATTTGACCCTGGAATGTCCTACTTTCCCTTAGGACATCCCTATTTTCATCAGAGAAAGGCTGGACAGTATGGAATAGGATTCAGTTCTGGCACCTCTCAGGCAGATGCCATTGACATTCTAAGAGCACAAGGAAGGTGTTCGTGGTGAGTTCTGGCACCTCTTTTTCTGGAAAAATAGGGACGTCCTAAGGAAAAGTGGGACATTCCAGGGTCAAATCACATGGTGTGGTTGTTGGAGGGTATGGTTATGGTTATGCAGAATGTGTATCCCTGTGGATATCTGGCAGATCTTCTTGGGCTGGGTGCATTACCCGCTCCCCTAACAAATTCATGAACGAACTGTGGAATTAAGATCTGAACCAGATCAACTCACCACTCTTACAGCACAATCCTTTGCAGGTTCACCTCATAATCAGTTGCGCTGTGTTATCAGGGTGTTCAGGATTGGAGCTTTAGCCACCATGGTGCCACAACTCTCAACAGCACTTCCTGCATTCCTGTGGCTACGCTACAGTATCACGGCAAAATTCACAAATTACACACTGCTGCAAATAGTCTGGAGGCAAATGAGTTGTTTATATGCAGGAGTAATCAACTCAGCAGTTCTCCCATCTGCAGTCTGAAATGATGTAGCTTTGCAAAGCTGCATTGTGATAGTCCTGATAGTAGACTTTGTATCTTAATCGGTTTGGTGTTGTGGTTTGGAGTATCAGACTAGGACCTGAGAGACTAAGTTTCAGTTCCCCGCACTGGTTGGCCAATGTTTCTCCCAGGCTAACCTACCTTGAACTACGGTAGGGAGGGAGAGAACTATATAAACCAGCTTGTGCTCGGAGGCAAAGTGAGCAATAATATAAATATAATAAACCTTGCTAACTATGAGCAATGGTTTGCTTTTATATTGTGAGTGGCAGTGATGATTGGCCCTAATCTATGGCATGGCGAATCGACAGATAGGGTTGCTTCAAAACTGGAGTGGAGAAACTCAGTCTTGCCTGCCATAGTGAATCACCACTTAACGTTCGTATGGAAAGAGTCGTTTGTTTGGTTTATTATAAACAAGGAAGAGGAAAATATGCTGTGGTGCAGGTCAAATATATTACTAATTGCTGAACAACAGAGGCAGGCAACAGATTTTTCCCTCCCCACTCCTCACGTCGTGCTCCAAGTCATTCTCTCAGATTTGTAGCCATTTATTGCAGCTGTGTAATGACTATAAAACTGAGCAAAAGCATAAAACATGAAAGAAAGGTGTTGAAGTCAGCCTTAAGGTACTAAATTCTTGACAGCAGCTTGTAAAGCAGTTGAGATTTAGGTGCTATAGAGGAATAATGGAGGATTGGTAGTAGAATGAGCTGAAAACCACTGGGCCATGATATATATATATATAAATAAGAATGGTGAATTCTAATCCAGAGGTTCTATAAAATACGATAAAAGAAGCAATTGTGAGTGTCACGGATAGATGACTTTTTACTAAGTGTCTTTCCTTTAATTTGATACTATTTTAATGTCTTTGAAACAATATTTTTTTACCTGGGGAAAAATGACCACAGGACAGGGGTGTCTCTAGTAATTTCTTAGGTGATGAGAAGGCTTGTGAAAGCATCCAGAAAAATGCAGAAAATGTAACTGGCCTTTTTGACCTTTATATATCCATATCATATATGGACCATTTCCCCCCTCTCTGTGTGTATGTAATAGAATCAAAGAATTGTAGAGTTGGAAGAGAACGCTGTTGATAATCTAGTCCCACGCCCTGCAATTCAGAAATTTTAACGAGCGGTCCCCCATCCAAATTGAAATCATACTGGACCCTGCTTAGCTTTGCAAATGTGCTGGCAGTTTTATTGCTGCAAAACTCATTGATCTGGAACACAACCTCCATTCAACTCTATTTCATATACACATTTTTAAAAAACACAATTCTAACGTATGAATTACTCCAAGGTAGGTAAAATTCTTCAAAATATAAAATAAAAGTAACTAGCAGAAAGATATAAGATATAAGAAAAACTAATCTGTATAAAACTGTGCCCCTCCAATGTCAGTACTGCGGGTGGCTTTGTGGTCTAAACCACTGAGCCTCTTGGGCTTGCCAATCAGAAGTCGGTGGTTCGAATCCTCACGACGGGGTGAGCTCCTGTTGCTCCGCCCCTGCTCCTGACAACCTAGCACTTCAAAAGCACGTCAAAGTGCAAGTAGATAAATAGGTACCGCTGCAGCAGGAAGGTAAACGCCATTTCCGTGCACTCTGGCACTTGTCGTGGTGTCCCATTGCACCAGAAGCAGTTTAGTCATGCTGGCCACATGACCCGGAAAGCTGTCTGTGGACAAATGCCTTGGCTTGAAAGCAAGACGAACGCTGCAACCCCATAGTCTCCTTTGACTGAACTTAACCATCCTGGGGTCCTTTACCTTTTTAGCTTTACTGCTCCCCTCTGAGGTCTGAACCCTTGGAAGCTGCTGAGTTGGACTAATGATAGCAGCCGCCCTGAGTAGCAGTATCTCTCGGTTCTTTCTGGAGGTGCTGGGAATTTTGACTCCGGACATTTTGCATGCAAAGCCACTGAAATTCAGCACCAGGGCTTAGTGCCTGCAATGTCTCTACCTTCTGGCTTTTAACTCCAGCAAAGGGAAGGAGCCAGCCTCCTAGCATCCCTCTTGCTGTTGACATAGGGCAGAGCAGGTGTATGGATATTTAACTCTCTCTTTGAAACCAAAGGAATTGAAAAATGCTTACAGATGAGTGTGCCATGCCCACCGTTTTCATCACTTGGAAATCTGAGAATGACAATGCATCAAATATTGGATGATTTAAAGAAAAGGGAAAAAAAGTAATCCAAAACATATAAAATGTAAAACAAAGGGGATTGTTGTTGCTAACTCTACCTCCTAAAATTAAAAATTATCACCATTTAAATTTATGATCATGGTATGGCTTAATATATGGCATGTGATTTAAGCCAAATGATTTACTGCGGATGTATTATTCCATTACTCTTTATCACCTGTGGTCATACAGCTTTTTGCAATAATTCATTTATTTAAAAAAACCCTTCAGTATTGAAATACTGCTAATGGTGTAGCTAAAAGCCTAAAGACCCTGGAAATGCAAAAATTAAGACAAGTACAGCCGGCAGTTCGAAAGCACGTCAAAGTGCAAGTAGATAAATAGGTACCACTCCGGCGGGAAGGTAAAAGGCGTTTCTGTGCGCTGCTCTGGTTTGCCAGAAGTGGCTTAGTCATGCTGGCCACATGACCCAGAAGCTGTCTGCGGACAAACGCCAGCTCCCTCAGCCTATAGAGCGAGATGAGCACCACAACCCCAGAGTCAGTCATGACTGGACCTAATGGTCAGGGGTCCCTTTACCTTTACAGCCGGTCCTACCTCAGAGAGTGCAGTAATATACTACAGATAAAGCAGAAAGTGTTTTCTATAACTTATCAGCATGGAATAAAACTGAATCACAAAACTGAATCTTCAAAGTGAGTCACACAAGATGGAGATTGGTTACTATGACTTGCTCTTAGAAGTGCATTTCCTTTGGCACTGCATTTAGGAAGATACAAGTGGGTATCTTGAAGTTGGCTATCAGCCTGAGAGTGTGACCTCCAGGGATCAGCTCTCTCCTTGTGGTCTTCTAAACTTTGTGGGAGCTTTCTAATTTGCAAATTAAAAGCACCCTTCCTTGAGTTGAGAACAACTTGGGTCAAGTAGAGGAGCTATGTGATGGATGCCATGTTGTTTCTGGATTCTAATGTTAGCTTTCACAATCAGTTTTCCCAGTTTGGTGAATGGGTCAATCATTTACTGGCTCCCCCTCCCACAATGTTACATTGCCTGCCTTCCAATCCTCTGGCAGGAAGACCCAAGTTACATGTTTTTATTGGAAGAGTAACCGTTTTAAAGTATATGCCGTCCAGATCCAGTAACTTGTTTGTATTTGATTAATTATCCCTAAAATAATACCTCGTCACCTCTTAGAAATCAGCTCAAGCATATGTTTGTCTACCATTATCACAGAAACAGCTGATGTGAAGAACTCTCCTGTAATTTAAACAAAAACAAGATATATCTCATAGCAGGGAAGGCTGACCAGGTGCTGTTAACTGTTGATGGGCTAACTTAAATGAGCGTCTCCACCCCCATCATTCAGCCTGGACCCTGAGATCCAACTCCAAGAACCTGCTGGCAGTTCCCTCACTGAGAGAAGTGAGGTTACAGGGAACCAGGCAGAGGGCCTTCTTGGTGGTGGTGCCTGCCCTGTGGAACACCCTTCCATTAGTTGAAATAAACAACTATCTGACTTTTAGAAGACAGCCCTGTTTAGGGAAGTTTTTAATGTTTGATCTTCTATTGTGTTTTCAATATTCTATTGGGAGCCACCCAGAGTAGCTGGGGTATAAATAATTTTTATTATTATTATTATTATTATTATTATTATTATTATTATTATTATCCCTTCTTCTCTCTGATGGTTCTTTACCTTTAAACCAGACTTGGACCAGGTAGCCCTTCTAGCAGATGATGCTCTCAGACAAAGGGCTTTTCTAGCAGAGGGATGTATAGATCCCCTTCCCATTGAAACAGTGAGAGAACAGAACATCATCTCCTCTCCCAACCATGTTGATCCATCCAATTGATTTCAGATGGTTGCTTTTGCTACGGCCCCCAAACTGGAGAGTCTGGGGTGACAGGAGACAGACCAAGCTATCCTAACTATTCTGATGGAAGCTTCTTCTCTTTTTTTGACAAGAAAGCTTAATTTCCTTTTTTTCCCTTGTTCAAATGAACAAGAAAACTTTGATAAATTTTGTGCAGCTGGGAAATCAAAAGGGAGATAAGTTTCTCCCCCCCCCACTCTTTATTTCATTACATTACAGCAGCATTAAATACTTACATCTAAAGAGTCCTTTGATGCCAAATTTTAACAGCTGATGCCCTGTGTCGTAGACATCAGAACCACCAGTTTCTTTCAATTGCAGGGCATTGTTCCATCACTTGCTGGTCTTTTAAGATGAAAGAAAGCATTTTTATAGAGGAAAGGCAGTTGAAATGATACTTAACAGAAAGACGTTTGTTTTCTTGCCGTTTCCAGTACCTAAAATATGCTCTCGATATCTTTGGGGTTCCCCTCTCAATTTTTTCTAAAGGTCTGGAGAAAAGAGTGCATTCCAAAATAGACACTCTTGAAATACTTAAATCTCAGTGCAGAACTATGGACAATTTAATTTAAAAATACAAAACAAAAAACAACCCCCCTTCCCAACATTTTCCTCCTGCCTTTTTCATTTCCTTTCTTTGACACTTTTCAATGTTTTGTATGTTGGTGTGGCTGGGAAACGACTCTACTTGCTTGCAAAGCAATGCCAATTAATGCCCCCATCAGTATTTGGTAGAAAGTAGGGAATCTTCTTACCTTTGAAGGGAAATAGCCAAGTAACCCAGTGGGGCCAAATAAATCACAAAATGGCAGAGACATCCTAAAGAAGCCACCCTACGATGTTTTCATCGGTCTTTGCTGATGAGGCAGACTGGAGATGCCAAATAATGAAATCAGAGTACTGCATCTTTATTGTGTAGCAATGTCCCTCCCTCCCCAGGAAGTAAAACACAGTAGAAATAAAACACAGGACACAGTGAATTTAATTTAAGTGGGCGAAAGGGCCACAACTTTATTGGTTTCGGATGTTGAGCGGTATTGGCTTAGGCATTGGAACCTAACCGACTATATCCGACTGTAACCCGTGTGTTACAGTCTGGGAGAAATTAACCACCAGAAAGGAGCCCCAATGATGTAAATCCACTGAGACACCTCCTGTGGCCACCGTTGGGGGGTGCCATCAGGCCCTGACCTCCGTAGGCCCAGGACAAAGCAACCGCCCCTGGAACCCCTTTAACGAGGTTAAATCTCCAAATTGCGGGCAGAGGATGACGCAATCTGCCCCCCCAATTCTTTATGCCAATTTCCAATGCCTAACCGCAAAACCAAGTTGTGACGAATTGCCATGAGGTAGGCGAAAAAACCAATTTGGCTAGCCCAAGTGGAAAAAGTCCTACCCGGCCCCCCGGCCAACCGAGGCGACCGACCGAAATCCACAGCAGCGTCGGCCTAACCTGCCTGACCTGCCTAGCCTAAAGGGCGGGAGGGTGGGTGAACTTCACGCTCTGGGGTCCGGTGGGAAAGAGGATGCGTTCCCGCCCGGACCCGGTTTAAATGGCTGGAAGCCCCGCCCCGGCTGACCCGATTGGCCAGCCTGCTCATGACGTGGCGGGGCTTCCCCCCCTCGCGAGAGGGCTCAATCCCAGCCCTCATCGCGAGAGTGCAGTCGGGCCAAGCCCACAACCCCACCTCCGTGTCAGCGGAAGTGGTTTTGTGTAGCAATGTCCCTCCCTCCCCAGGAAGTAAAACACAGTAGAAATAAAACACAGGACACAGTGAATTTAATTTAAGTGGGCGAAAGGGCCACAACTTTATTGGTTTCGGATGTTGAGCGGTATTGGCTTAGGCATTGGAACCTAACCGACTATATCCGACTGTAACCCGTGTGTTACAGTCTGGGAGAAATTAACCACCAGAAAGGAGCCCCAATGATGTAAATCCACTGAGACACCTCCTGTGGCCACCGTTGGGGGGTGCCATCAGGCCCTGACCTCCGTAGGCCCAGGACAAAGCAACCGCCCCTGGAACCCCTTTAACGAGGTTAAATCTCCAAATTGCGGGCAGAGGATGACGCAATCTGCCCCCCCCAATTCTTTATGCCAATTTCCAATGCCTAACCGCCAATCGAGCCCCAAAGGCTCGCCGCCAATACCCTCACACCCGCAACCAACGTTCTAATCCCCTGACTAGGTCCCCCAACCAAATATCGTTTCCCAGTGGTGATAAATGTACCCCATCTTCTCGATAAAGGGCTGCTTCAGTGCGTATCAATTCTGGGTGATCAATTATCTGACCGTTAAGGTCCAGCACCCTGCGCATCACAAACGAATTCAGAAGCCTCCTGGATTTGTTCAAAGCTTTAGGGCAGTGCCCGTCACGCCAAACACGCCTCTGCAACAGGCAGGACCACAACAGCGTCATCCCAGGGAAGAAAGCCAGCAACTTATCAAAGTCCTCAAAAATGCTCAATTTCAAGTCCACGGCGTTCCTGTACGCCAAATCATTCTCCCCCAGCTGTATGACCAGCGCGTGGGGGGGCCCCACTGAAGCAGCCCTGGCCTGGATTGCTGGTAAGAGTTCACTCCATCGCATCCCCCTCCGGGAAATCCACGAAACCTTCACATTTCCTGGGAGGCCAAGACCGTTCCCCAGACCCGTTTCAACCGCCCTTTTCCGGGCCCAATGGACGATGCTGTGACCCGCTATCCACACCGAGATGTGGTGCCCACCTGAAAGAGGAAAATGACAGGCGGGAATCAGTTTGAGGAGAAGGCTAAGGGGTGGGGCGCAGGTAGCCCTTGTAAGCATTCGACTTCCACCTCCCCAGCTCCTGAATCCTTTCAGATGACAACCCCATGTGCATAGCGGAGGTGGCTGCCCCGATACGAAAGGAATGGGCAGAGAATTGGCTGGGTTCCAGGCCACAAGCTGCTATGGCCTTACGTAGAACCCGAGTGAACTGGGCTCGCGTGAGTTTGGACTTGTCTTCGTGAACCAACAGAGGGTCAGCGCCAGCCGGCCTCAGGGAAAGGAAACGCCTTAGATCTAACACCGGACAAGGGCCATGACTGCCAGTTGCTGGTAGGCGAATGGTGGCACCCAATCCCCGCTGGTCAGTCTTTGATCGTCGAATGTGCACGACCGCTAAGGAATTTGACAGGGACACATCCTGCATCCTGATCCCCCGGGAGAGACCATTGGGGTGGTCTTCACACACTACTTCTCCAACCCTTAGGGCTCCAAAAAATGCTAAGGAAAAGGCCGCTGCAAAGAGACTAGATTCATAGTCGGACCAGCAGAGGGTGTGCAGGTGGGTTTGAATTTGACACAGCAGATCAAACGTGATGGGCCTTCTTGAGTCGCGAGCCGGCGGTTGCAACCTGCGCCATCCTTCCATGGCCCTGCGAAGATGGAAATTATCGCAAGGGTCCTTGGAGTATAGTGATTTGCAAAAGAATGATATGGCTGCTGTGTGCAAATTAAGTGTTTTCGCTGCGCGACCCAGATCCCTGAGATGAACCACATATTGCATGACCTCCCTTTCTGAAGGGGGGTCAAGCGGTGCGGAAACGGGACCTTTACGTCTGAAACTTAAAAATTCGTTCCACGCGCGCCTATATGAGCTCAACGTGGAGGGGGCAACAGACGCAAATACTCCCTTCAAGATTTCTCGCTCCCAAGGCTCCATAGGGACTCCGGGAATGGCTCTGGCCACTGCTGTGCCTCTGGTGCCAATGATCGGAAGCGGTCCATCTGGAAACGAGACAATGCATCCGCAATATCGTTATTTACCCCTGGGACGAACTTTGCCGTGAATTGCATGTTCAATTCTAAGCTGCGCAGCACAAAAGCCCGAAGAAGGGCAGAGACCCTGTTGGAACGGGATGATTGCCGTGAGAGGACACTAACCACCGCCTGGTTGTCAGTCCTAAAGCAGACCCGGTGGTTTCTAAATTCCTCAGCCCACAAGTGCACCGCGGCGACTATAGGAAAGAATTCTAAGAAGGTTAGATCACGTGTGATGTCTGAGTCATGCCAACTCGCTGGCCAAGGCTGGGCGCACCATCTGCCCTTAAAGTAAACACCAAAACCCAGGGAGCCTGCTGCGTCCGACTGCACCTGGAAATCGGAACTCAAGGTCAGATTGTCCTGCCAAAGTGACACCCCGTTGAAATGGTCCAGAAAGGTGAGCCAGGCCTCAAGGTCGGCTCTTACCCCCTTGGGCAAGCGGACTCTATGGTATGGTCGCTTGAGACCCACAGTCAGCCTGGCTAGACGACGACAGAAAGGGCGTCCCGGCGAAATGACCCTGCATGCGAAGTTAAGATGGCCAAGAAGGGATTGAATTTGTTTGAGGGTAACCTTTTTGAGGAGGATGAGCTGCGAAATTAGTTCCTTAAGGGCAGTGAGCTTATCCATGGGTAAGCGCGATGTTTGCGCCACGGTGTCCAACTCTATCCCCAAATAAGTTAATCTAACCACGGGCCCTTCGGTTTTATCGGCCGCCAGGGGCACTCCAAGCTCCTGAGTAAGGGCGGCGAAGGCCTGCATAAGGCCTGCGCAGTCCGCATTATTTCCCTTACCCACGAAGAGGAAGTCATCTAGGTAATGTGTGACGCCCGCTAGTCCTGTTCTAAAGCGGAGGGCCCAGTCCAGAAACGTGCTGAAAGCCTCAAATGCTGCGCACGCAACCGAACAGCCCATGGGCATGGCTTTGTCTATGAAGTACGCCCCCTCAAACCTGAAGCCCAACCATTTGAAGTCCTGAGGGTGCACTGGCAGAAGGCGAAAGGCCGACTCTATATCGCATTTGGCCATCAAGGCCCCTTTTCCAAATTGTCTTACCAACTTAACGGCTTGGTCAAAGGAAGCGTACTTCACGGTACAAAGCTCCTGCGGGATTCCATCGCTTACCGATTTACCAATAGGGAAGGAGAGGTTGTGAATGAGTCTGAATTCACCCGGTGTCTTTTTTGGGACGATACCTAGGGGGGAAATGTGGAGACCGGGGATGGGTGGTGCTTCAAAGGGGCCCGCCACCCGACCAGCAGCTATTTCCTTATTGATCTTCTTAACCGCTATGTCTGGCCTCTCCCGCAGAGACTTTTGGTTGGGCGGGTCGCCCGACAAAGGCGGGGAAAGCACCGGGATTCTGAAGCCCTGCGAGAAACCTTCCCAGATGTAGGTGGACGCACTGCTGTTGGGGTAGAGATCTAAGAGTGAACGCAGGGGGGAAAGCTTTATGGGGGAGTATGCTATCATTAGGGATGTGTTAATATCTATTTTGGCCAGGGGCTGGTCCTTGCGCACCTCCTTGAGGGTTCCTTGAGCCCTGGTTGGAGCCACCGCCTCTTCCCCCCCGAAAGGGCTGCCTCCCCTTGAAGCAAGATACCCCAGGGTGCTGTCCGAGACACTTGTCGCACTCATGCGCGTACTTACAATTGGGCCTCTGACAAAGGCCCCTGTTAAATTCCCAGCAGACCCTACGACGGGGGTCCTTCCTGGGTTCCAACCTGATAGACTTTTGTGGCTCCGCCTGCTTCTTTTCAACATAGGGGACCACGTGGTTGCTCCAGAAGTGCTGATTCCTCTGGTCCCAGCGAGTCTTTGAGTTTTGAGAGGCGTTTCTACGAAAATCTTCATCATAGTTTAGTGCCGCCGCCTCCCCAGCCATTGAATAGGCCAACCTGACATCCGCTATGTAAGCCATCAAGTGCATGGCCCTCTTGGGGTACGCTGCCGAAATCACAGCCACCCAAATATGTATGCCCTCATGCCAATTGTCAAATGTACGCTCAGCGCGCGGGGTTCTAAACTTGCGCCTGCCATACTGCTTCCTCTTTTCCCCTTTTCCTAACATGTGCGACAAGGGCAGGAGAGTGAAAACATCTATGAAATCCCCGTTCAGTATCTTTTCCCGCTTACGGTTTGAAAGGTGGGACCCCAGCACTATATCAGTGTCTGCACAGGTGGAGACTTTCACATCCGGAACCACAGCACCTCCCCGACACTCTATCGTACCATTAAAGGACTTCCGATGGGAGCTAGCCCTCCTCCTATGCACCCAGGCCGGGAGGCCCATTTGGTCCTCAGCCACCCCCCAATAGTCTTCCATAGGGATTTCCGCGTCTGAGTCGGAAGACGTACCAGATTCATCATCGGAGTCCTCCTTCCTGCTGCGCTTCCGCTTGTCGGTCTTCTTCTTCGCCTTCCCGCCTTGATGCCCTTCTTCGGTGGCTGGGGCCACGCTGGCGGGCCCTGGCCCCGGGCCGATGGCCTCTGGTGCCGAGCTTGAACCTGCAGCCGCCTGAGACCTGAGGAGATCTGAAACAGACTGAGCAGACAGGAGGGGGGACGGTGGGGGACGACCCAAGTCCTGAGAGGAGTCACGTGGACCTTGGTGGGAGATGTGAACACCAGCTTGTACTGCCTGCGCCGCGTTGGCAACCTGCTGAGAGTTATGGATGAAGGAAGACGAACCCTGCAAAACACCACTAACCTGTTGAGAGGGCTGCACTAAGGGCTGTATCTGATGCGGGTTAGCCATGAAGGAGGCTCCCATAGCCTGCTGAGAAGGCTGCGCTGTAGCCTGAACCTGAAGAGGGTTAGGCAAGCAGGAGGCCGATGTGCCCCCTCGCGCTTCCGCGTCCTGACGTTGACTGGAGAACAAAGCGGCAGACCCATTGATAGCATCCACACTACTGGCCTGAGAACTGGGTTGGGAAAAATTATTCGTGAAAGACGCAGACGTGCCCGGGCGGGCGCCATCGTCCTGCTGTGTGCTGGTAAGCAAGGGCCCAAGAGCTCCCCCACTGCTAGTCTGAGAACTAAGAAGGGAGAAATTAGAGGAGCTAGATGCCTGACTATTTTCCATAGGAGTCTCGAGGACACAGGCCTGGGAACTGGCAACATTATTTTGTGACGCCCGGTTCGCGGAGGCGAGAGAGACACACAAAGGGGCCAAAGTACTGCACAATGGACCTAGCTGATTGCAGATATTCTGCAAATTAGAAGCCACCTGGGCCAAGGCTTCGGGGTTGAAAGCCGGGCCAGGCCCTGCAGCCGCCCCAGGCCCTGCAGCCGCGAGGTCAGCGTTGGCTTGGGGGGCTGCACTCTTAGATTTGTTGCGCAGGCTGCGGCCAGCCATGGTGTTACAGGCTATCGAGCGGTTCGAATTAAAGCACTAAAGCAGTATAAATAGCGGTAAATAATGACGCACTAACCCAAGAGCTAACCCCTTGAAAGCAGTAGACTTCCGATGTAAGTGACGCTAGGGTCAAGGATCAATGCTAAGACAAAGAATACACAGCAGGGTAATGCCAACCAAAAGTGCACCACCCGAGCGAAACCACAGTTACCACCAAATCGCAATATGCTACTACCTTCCCAGACGAAGTAGGTAACGGTTAAGTAATAACAAGCCAAGCTAAAGGGGTCAATCAGAAACGCAGGTAAATAACCAAGCGGAATAAATTCACCAGAGAAATATGTAAAGCAAAAGTAGTAGGGTTGCTATGTATTGTCCCCCAGCCTCAACCAGAGCAAAATAATTCCCTGCTGATTAATTCACCAATTAAATCCTGAATCGCAAAAGTAACGCTGCGAACTAGCGCCGGTTAATCACAAACTGCAATTGATTTGCCAGATGATTCAACTAAAGCTCGATTAAATCCCAGATGAATGATGCACAGTCAATTTACCACGATGATTCCAAATAAACAACTAATACCAAGCAACGTTCATATGACCTGATAGCGCAAAATAATGTGGGAAGAATAACTTTTGGGAAGAATAAATTTAGGCGAAATAAAATGGCACACCAAGCGATTCTGCAGTTGAATTAGCTTGCCACGGACAGAAGTTAAAACAGGTAAGGCACCAGTAAGCAGGACTAAATGATCCCTGGCTTTATGGCACTGCTGGTGACACTCAAAATGGCTGCCTCAGCTGGCCCACGTGGCCACCCCCAAGATGGCCGCCAAGGCCGGCACACGTGGGGACAAGGCCCACACAGTAGCAGGGGACAGAATTCAACGTGCAGGCAGTACAAGTAACAATAACCCAGCACAGGAGGCGCAGGGAAAGAAGAATTGTTTAGCAAGGGAGCCCTATGCTGAAATAGCAAAAAGGGGGGGGGCCGCGCACGCGGCAAGCTCACCACCTCGATTAGATACTCCACGTAGGCTGGGGCCGCTGGCCGGTCACAGGGAGGCAGGCTCTGCTGGCTGGCTGGTCGTGGGGAGGCAGCCGCCTCAACCCAACCGACTCTGGAGAGGTTGGTATGGCCCCGAAACTGCAAGCAGGAAGTGGAGCACGATGTGGCCGGCACGATAACAAGCCCAGGCGCCTCCAGAAAAGCCTGGCTCCTCAGGAGAGTTCCGGGAGTGCGGCAGAGAACGAGGGGTGCGGGCGACGGAAGGTGGCTATTGCAGCCGGCGCTCCTGCTGTTGCGGCCGATGTGGGCGACGAGCCGGCTGAACGATCCTTGCCCAAGCCGCGGGGTAGGTTAGCGAACCGACGCGCCCGCACACACCCCGCCTCCCAGCTGATCGCCGCCTCCCAGCTGATCGCGGAGCGCTGAGCCAGGGAAGCTCCTGCACGATCCCTCGTCCCGCTCCGCAGCAACCTGGAACGCTGCAAAATAAAACACAAATCAAACCAAGAACAAACACAAGGGGACAGCGAAGGCAGAGGGAGCAAAGGAGAGCAAGAGGAGGGATCTTCTTGAACTTCACGCTCTGGGGTCCGGTGGGAAAGAGGATGCGTTCCCGCCCGGACCCGGTTTAAATGGCTGGAAGCCCCGCCCCGGCTGACCCGATTGGCCAGCCTGCTCATGACGTGGCGGGGCTTCCCCCCCTCGCGAGAGGGCTCAATCCCAGCCCTCATCGCGAGAGTTCAGTCGGGCCAACCCCACAACCCCACCTCCGTGTCAGCGGAAGTGGTTTTTACTCTTCATAGATGCTGCCATATCTTCTGCTTTCCCACTGCAAACTAACATTTTCTGTCTTTGTAAACACATTCCAACAAGTACATGGAAGGATGGTGTCTGAAAGCTGGTTCACTCATTCAAATAAGTACCATCATTGATTACTGAACATGTAACTGGCAGGAGGATTTGCAAATATTGTGTCTGGGGTTCTTGTGTTTGACTGTGGTGTTATGCCTGTGACAATTCATGCATGCATGCTAGCACTCATTTGGGGAGTGGAACAGCCGTCCAAGCAGAAGGTCCTAAATTCAATCCAGATAGAGTTGGTCTATGAGGACATTTTTGGTAAATTACTTCCACCTGTCAATCAGGTGGTGTCACCTTGATGAATGGGTTTGGTGGGTTCAGTGGATTCCTGCAATGAGCAGAACTGAACCCCCATCTATTAGCTGATGAACCACCAGCTTCATGACTATCTCCCTTTATCCCTGCTGGCCAGGTTGGACAGGTGGAGCACATGATGCCTTCTCTAGGGCTTGGTTGAAATGTGGGCACCTGGAAACATTGCAGCGTGAAGACCACCAGTGAAATTATATGTAGGAGGAAGGAAAGGATGCTCGCAAACACCTCTTGGCCACCTCAAAAGTAAGCTAATCCCATCCAAAGTCCTGCATCCCACCCTTGCAAATTTCACCATTTTTTTATCTCCCCTTTGATGTGGCTTCAGAGGGTGGGAAGAAGGAGGGGCATCACAGGAAGGATAGGTTGGGTGGGAAAGAAATACACCTCCCCACCTCTAACTTTATTCATGAAGATGCCAGCATTGGATAGGTCCATTTCATGTTTCCTCCTTCCTGTCTGACACTACACCCTCTGACAGCCCTGGATCACTCTGGGCCACCCGACATGACTCATAGCTATCAGAGGCTGTCTCAACCCAACTCAGCCAGACACCTGAAACCATCTCAATTTGGTTTGGGACTCGGACCTCAGCTGAATCTGGAGCACAGCCCTGCTGCAAAGGAGTGCCTACATCTGGGCAACCCTGTGTGTATAGGTGCTCCATACAATTATGCCCACCTTGCAACCAGGGGTCCCAGAGCAGCTATTGGGCTTAGTGCATGGATGTCAAGCAGGTGAGCAGCATGCACAACAACAGAGACTGGGACAGTGGTGTGGTCTTGCTTTCCTCTTCTCCGCATGCTTGCCCTTGTTGTCGGCATCTGTCTGTCTCGGGAGACAACGGAAGAGCGCTCCTTTGGGGATTAAGTCAGACTGTTGGAGAGTTACAGTCCCTGCCTATAGAGACTGATACTGGGGTAGGTGAAGGTGTCCAGTTGTGTGATGGAGGTGTACCCTGGCATTTCTTCTCTTTGTGCTCCTCCCAGCAGTCATTCCTCCTCTGGTTACTGCTGTGGATACACAACCTGTCTGTCTCCAGAAACTGCAGTCCTCTGCATGGGATGTTCATACGGCGGGGTTAATGTTGCCATCCATCAGATCACGTCCGCAGACATGTTTGTAATGCAGAGTTGGTCTGCCAAGAGGCCTAGTCCTGGAAAAAGTTATGAGAAGGGCCTCTTTGTGAGAGTGCAAGCCGCCTTGTGGCTGGAGCACTCTGTCAAAAGAACCACGTTGTACTAGGGGCGTAGCTAGCTGCTCCGGCATCCGGAACGACGGGGGCGGGGGGATCCCCCCCAGGGGATTGCCGCAGTGAGCTGCCCACAGAGTCAGCCTGGCAGATACAAGTCCCACGCTGCCGTTTCGGGCAGCGCGGGGGCCCGAGCCACTGCGTCACTCCCAGAAGAGACGCGAGGCTCGGGCGAGCTGCAGGCCAGGCCCCATGGTAAGTGCCCTCCCCACGGTGTGCCATTTTGTCACCCCCCGCACCCCCCTTCCTATGCCCCTGCATTGTACATAAGTTATACCATTCAGATTCCATATGGAGAACTTTAAAAAAACTAAACAACACCCTGCACCTGGAAAACCGGCATGTTAAGAAGAAAGCTAGAAATCTTTGCACTGATAGTCTAGTTTGGTTTGTTTGTGCTTTTTAACACAAAGAAGCAATCATCCATGCAGTCCTCTACCTGCAAGAGGAAATGGCAGGAGCCAGCAAGCCCATCACCTTGTGCTGCTTCTGATCCTGTCCCCCAGCCATGGAAAACAGCGCTACATAGAAGAGTGCTGTTTCATATATAGCGAGATACTTTTAATCAGAAGCATCAGACAATTTTATTAAAGATGCTTTTACAACTTAGCTCATTAGATGAGGCTAAATTGTCACTGAAGCAGTTAATCTCGTACTGAATTGGATTCTTTTACTTTCATTTTCTAGGTCATTTGAAGCTCACTGTAAGTATAACCTATCACAGTTCCTGTAAAACACTGAACCCAGGATGGTAATCGGGACCTCTGGAAGATTGTGGCCCGATATAAAACTGCAGATGTAGTGGTTTCTGACTGTGCTGTAATTTTCCGGCACATTATTTAAATATGCATTTGGTCCAGAGCCAGCTGCCCAATTTCATTGCTCCTCTCTTAAAACTAACTAGGAGTCCAGGGAATTCCCAACTCTGGGCAGCAACAGAAGTGTGCAAGCATCTCAGTACTTTTTTAAAGCTGTGGAGTTGGTGGAAGAATGAGTGAGACAGCTAGGGATGCAGAAAGAAATGAAGCATGCAAAGGGAAAACGAAATCATAGGATTGTCATCTGAGAGCCTTACAGATAGAGGACTGTCCTCTGCAAAGTAGGAGACATGGACACCCTAATTTGTCCTCATGGTTAAATGAAATGTTCTAAGCTAAACTGGACTCATTTCCTCCTCTTTATCCATGAGTTGGTCACAACAAAGAACTGAGATACCTGCATATTGTTTTCCCCCTCTCATTTCTGTGGCTTCACCGCAGATTGCTCCATTTCATTGCATGGTTCTTTTCTTTTCATTTTCCCCTGATCTTTCCTGATCTGAAACCAGTTGCCCTTAATATGTACTCCCTGTACAAATGGCATTCTTCACAAGAGCTTGGGGTTTTATTTTCCATTGCAATCACACGATTCTCCCTCTGCACACACACGTCCCGTTTCAAAGGGTTCTGTTTTATTTTATTGCGAATTCTAAGAGCGTCAGTTCTGTTTCAGTTTCAGGACTGTGAAAATTTGCAAATGGACTTTAAAAGAAGATGCTTACTGTTTTGTTAGCCTAAGCAAGTGGTTGATTGTCAAACTAGGAAGCGCATTTTAATACTTTGAGGGCTTCTGTAAAGTAGCAGGTGTTTTCACTCCAACAGATGCCCAGCTGAAATTCCCCAACATTTAATTCACCTCTAAGCATTCATCAGGGGATGCGGGTGGCGCTGTGGTCTAAACCACAGAGCCTAGGGCTTGCCGATCAGAAGGTCGGGGGTTCGAATCCCTGCAACGGGGTGAGCTCCCATTGCTCGGTCCCAGCTCCTGCCAACCTAGCAGTTCGAAAGCACGTCAAAGTGCAAGTAGATAAGTAGGTACCGCTCCAGCAGGAAGGTAAATGGCATTTCCATGTGCTGCTCTGGTTTGCCAGAAGCAGCTTTGTCATGCTGGCCACATGACCTGGAAATCTGTCTGTGGACAAACGCCTGAAAGCGAGATGAGTGCCTCAACCCCATAGTCTCCTTTGACTGGACTTAACCATCCAGGGGTCCTTTCCTTTACTACGGCACAGACTCGAGACTTGGTTTTGTTTAAAGAAGCAGCGAGATTGGCCCATGGTTCCATTACAAATGACTTGTAAAATTCTCAGTCGCCTGAATATTATTCCATTGTAGTGCTTGGCCATTGCGGAGCTTGGTTTTTATCTGGCTTTTGCAGGTTCGCTCACAAGAGATGCTGATGCATTAAACAGGTACCCCAAAGACATCCAACCTGAGCAGGCCGCCTGGCAAAACACAGCAGCCCAGAGAACAAAGCAGCCACAATTCTTCCTCCAGAGACCAAACACATTTTGCCTGTGATGTGCTTGCTCTCCATCTGCTTCGGAAAGGGAAGGTTAGCCATATGGCAGGACGTTGGGCTATTAAGTCAATACACCGGCTGAACTCCATGAAACCCCGCTGAATGTTAAGTAACTCAAGTCAGGTTTAAAGGAAGATAGAATTCACATGCTTTGTGAAGGTGAAATATGTATACTGTGATTCTATTGCTCATTTTTTCCCTCACTAATAATGGAAAGTAATAAATCACCCATTGGTTCATAATTATTGTGTTTAATTTAAACTAATAACTCCCTGAGCCACGGAGCAATGCGCCCCCTGAATTATGGATTTAGGAGTGAAATTTAGAGCACACTCATTTACGAGGCAATGCAACATTTTCACAGGAGCGCAAAGGCATTTTATTATATTTCCCCTTATTGTTTGGATCAAAGCGGCACATTTGGACAAGGGTGATTATTGGCGCGTTAATGTCTTCCAAGTTATCTGGCATATACATTTATGCTGTGGTGGGAAAGGAATTCTCCCTGATTCCGGGCCACTTCACATTGATCACATGATGCCAAGAGCTACTTAATTGCATCCATAAATATGCAGATTTTTAAGACTCTCCCTGCCACATTCTTAAAGCCAATAGCCAGGCAGGAAAGAAGATTCATGGAAATTCAGAGCAATCTGCTTAGCAATTAAGGCTACAATCCAATGCATTCTTGCTTGGGAGTCTGTTGCTTTGAATGCAGAGGGGCCTGTAAATACACATAAGATTGCGTCGCATGGGGGCAGAGCAGGAACCCAATGATCTGCCTTCCATTTTTACCTCTTTAGCATTGTATTATTTTTTGCATCTTTTGGACGACAGTCATATATATTTTTAAATATTCTTCCCCCATGTGGTCAGCTAGAACATTGGAGTGAAAGGGTTAGGCTAGTCTCATCCTGCAACGTTGGTGTTGCTGTTAAATTACAAACAGGGAACTCTCTTTCTTCTTTTTCAAGGATGAGAAACACTCAGGCTTATGACACTTTCCACCCGGACTCCGAAATGGTACTGTCTAGAATTCTACCAGTGGTCTAAGACTCTTTGATGAGGTGGTAACATTGTTCATGGCCTGAACATTTCAGGCTACTGCTGACTAGAGATGCTGAGAGATATTCCTTTGGGCTCTGAGCTTCCAGCTTTGCAATCAATCTCTGTCAAACAAGGGGAGGTGCAAAATTCAGATTGGGTCAGAAATGAGCTGAACCATTTCCTGATTTTTCTTACCTTATTTACAGAGTGACCCTATGTGAACCATGTATGGCTAACTGATCCCAACTTTTGAAGAACCTCCATTCTACAGGGGGGGAAATGAATGTATTTGGATGGTCAACAAACTGTTTTGGGATGAGAACACACAGCACATTTAAAGTTGTTGTCTCCCACCCCACTGAAGAATTTTGGGGGGTGCAGTTTAAGGGTGCTGGGAACTGTAGCTCTGTGAGGGGCAAACTACTGTTTCCCAGAATTTATGGGAGAAGAAATGTGTTTTTTTAAATGTGCAGTGTGTGTGTGCAACCTTTATCTTCATATATTTCTGTATTGTGTGGAAGAGGACTTGTATTTATTTATTTAGAACATATCTATCCCACTTTGCTAAAAACACTAAAAACCTCTAAGGAGTTCACAACTATCTTAAACCATTACAAATACAATGTTACTAAATGTTCTAGCAAGGCTGCAATGTTCTAACAACAACTGTATCAAATGCAAAATTATAATTTCCACATTCAGAGCAGCACAGTTAGCAGAAAAGTGAAGATGTGAGTCCTCCATGCACATTCAGCCATCTTCAGTTGCAGCCTCTAGTACTACCTCAGGCAAGTTTTCCACACACACCCCACAACTCCCCCCCCCAGGTTCTTGTTATTTCAACGCTTACTTTGACACCTAGAAAGGAACGCTGTGATCACTAAAAGTCAGCATGGGTTTCTGAAAAATAAGTCATGGCAGACTAATCTGATCTCATTTTTTGAAAGAATTACAAGCCTGGTAGATGAAGGGAACACTGTGATATAGCCTATCTTGATTTCAGCAAGGCCTTTGACAAGGTGCCCCATGATATTCTTATAAAGAAGCTGGTAAAATGTGGGCTAGACAATTCAGTGGATTTGTAACTAGCTGACTGACTGAACCTAAAGGGTGCTCATCAATGGCTCCTCTTCATCCTGGAGAGAAGTGACTAGTGGGGTGCCACAGGGTTCTGTCTTGTGCCCAGTCTTATTCAACATCTTTATCAATGACTTGGATGATGGGCTTGAGGGCATCCTGATCAAGTTTGCAGATGATACCAAATTGGGAGGGGTGGCTAATACCCCAGAGGACAGGATCACACTTCAAAATGACCTTAACAGATTTGACAACTGGGCCAAAGCAAACAAGATGAATTTTAACAGGGAGAAATGTAAAATACTACACTTGGGCAAAAAAGAAAGAAAGAAAGTGTTATGTCACAATACATAACGAAAGAAAGAAAGAAAGAAAGAAAGAAAGAAAGAAAGAAAGAAAGAAAGAAAGAAAGAAAGAAAGAAAGGCACAAATACAGGATGGGTGACACCTGGCTTGAGAGCAGTACATGTGAAAAGGATCTAGGAGTCTTGGTAGACCACAACTTGACACGAGTCAACAGTGTGATGTAGCAGCTAAAAAAGCCAATGCAATTCTGGGCTGCATCAATAGGAGTATAGCATCTAGATCAAGGGAAGTAATAGTACCACTGTATTCTGCTCTGGTCAGACCTCACCTGGAGTACTGTATCCAGTTCTGGGCACCACAGTTCAAGAAGGATACTGACAAGCTGGAACGTGTCCAGAGGAGGGCAACCAAAATGGTCAAAGGCCTGGAAATGATGCCTTATGAGGAACGGCTTAGGGAGCTGGGCATGTTTAGCCTGGAGAAGAGAAGGTTAAGGGGTGATATGATAGCCATGCTTTGATGGTGTTTCCTGCTTGGCAGGCGGTTAGACTGGATGGCCCTTGTGGTCTCTTCCAACTCTATGATTCTATGACAAAGGTGATAGTCAAAACACCTAACAGCTTCTACATAAAGACCACGGGGATAGGATAGCACTGCAACACATTTCCATTTCCTGCAGTGAGCAGTAAAGCACACTGTCGTTTGTTAAGGGTGCTGGGAATTGTAGCTCTGCGAGGCGTAAACTACAGTTCTCAGGATTCAGGAGGGGGGAGAATGTGCTTCAAATGTGTGGTGTGTGTGCAACCACATTATACGCAGCTCACTATGGAGACAGGTGGCCCAAACTGTGTTTTGAATCAAACGTGGGGTATGTTTGTATTTGGATTAACAAAGGTAGCACAAGGCAAGACAATGAGGGCACGAGGAAGCAATCTACCTGTCCACAGGTGTGACAGCCAAGCCCTTGCATTTTTTAAAAAATCAGCCTGAAAACTGATTTGGATAACCAGGAATCTCTTCAATCCAAAATGGGCCAGTTAGGCAATAAATGCACATGAAAGAAAATAGAGATGTCCTATTCCATAACAATAATGATTATTTTAATTTATTTTTTAATTTCTATCCTGTCCATCTGACTGGGTTGCCCCAACTATTGTGGGCAGCTTCCAACATATATAAAAACGTAATAAAACACTAAACATTATAGAACTTTCATATACAGGGCTGCCTTCAGGTGTCTTCTAAAGGTTGTATAGTTACTTATCTCCTTGGTTCGGGGGTCACATAACTCCATACCCTCCAACATTTCTCCGATGAAAATAGGGATGTCCTAAGGAAAAGTGGGACATTCTGGGATCTAATCTTAAAATTATGTAAATCCGGGACTGTCCCTGGAAAACAGGAATACTTGGAGGGTCTGGAATTGGATATAAAGTGTATTACAATGGTTTTTGCGTGTGATTTCCTGTGCTGGATTCTTCACCTGAGCGTCAGACAGAACAATACTTGCTTTCCCTTTGGAAAAAACAGACAAAATGCCTGACCTAGCATCCACAAAAGAAGGCAAGATTGGTGGGAAATGAGAGCTGGATCATTATGGCTTTCAGGAGCAGAAGAGCTAGATTTATAGTTGCCGTGTTTACACTACATCATCTCCTGTGTGGTGCTGTACAATATCCAAGCAAGAAGGCCTTCAGGGCTACTACCATTTCGAATGAAAAATAGTTGTTCTGTAGGGCATAATGCAGCACAGATGGCAAGTTGTGCTTCGCCATTTTACTGTTTCTGTACATTACCAGAGCAATAAATACTGGTCAAATCAAGCAATCATTTCTAAGGTTCAATATAACTTCTTTTGCCCATATCTACTTCTACAGTTATATATATTCCCAAGAGAATCCGCTTAGGTCTCTGGGTTTTATAAGTCATTTCAAGGAGAGCTAACAAATAACAGGAGCTGGCAAGTCAGGGCCTGGTTTTAATCTCCAGGGCTAACTCTGCATTTTCATGTGGCAGTTTTAAGTGCTCAGCTTTCGTCCCGTCACATTTCCTATCTCTGGAGTTGCATTTATGAAATCTGCTAATTGTTCTAAAACTCCGAATCATTTTGCTTGCTTAATTCATGAGAGAGAGAGAGAGAGAGAGAGAGAGAGAGAGAGTGAGAGAGTGCTGGATGGAAAACACTATGCTACAATCCACTGTCATGTGTTTGGTAGGGCCTAGGTCTGATTTCAAAATAGATCCCCCCCCCACACACACTTTGTGTTGTATTTTGTTAGAAGGAGAAAGCGTTCGTTCTGGTCAAGACACCTTGAACTTACAGATTTGAAAGAGCTACATCTGTAAAACCCAGCAATGACACGAGTCCAAGTGATGTTGTGCTTTCAGCTTTATTAAAACACAGGGGTAGATTTAGCCTGGGAGATGTGTAAACTGATGAGCAGCAGCCTCTCACTCAAAACTCTCCCCCTATTTTTCCTGCAGCTTGCCCTATTTCATTTCACATCATTCAGAAACTAATATAGCTGGAAGGGGTACTTTCGGAGCTCAGTGCCAAGGGGAGGAATGAAATTCATGACAGCTGGCGACCAGTTGAAAAGGGAAAGAATGAGTCTTGTCAACTTTGGAGTGAAGTGGATGTGCTCGGGAAAGCTAGCTAATGATGCTGGTTTAAAAAGACATGCTTTTGAGTTAGCTCCAAAAGGGAAAATAATACTGTGGCATAGATGATTTGATCATATGTCCTTCCTAGGCATGGGTTGGGTTTCTGACGATGCTTTGTGTGTGGACAGTCGCACCAGAGTGTGCCAGATCGTGTCCTCCCTTAAAGAGGGCGTGTGTTGCGGTGAGACCTGGCAACCAAACCCTGTGTTGTGGGTGGGTATGATTGGATAGCCACAACACCCAATTGGTAGGTCCCTCGATGCAGGGTTCAATCAGGCCAATGGGACATGGGCTAAACAGATCGAGGAGCCTATATATTCGCATGCACGTGACCCAGAGCTTCCTCTTTCGGTGCGTGCATCAGAACACCCACCCACCTCTCCCTATTTTTAGGACTTTGTTGTGCTTGACCTTGCTATGCTGTCATGTGTCGTCTGTCGTTGGGACAGGAGCACGGCAGGAATTTTCCCCACTTGGCTGATTGGCTGGTGCCATTTGGGTTTCGCCTGCCCCGTAGCAAATCAACACAACTTGTAAGGTTGCAGATAGGCTCTGGTTCAGGTGATAGGGATGGGGGAACACTCTCGCCATCCCTATATGAAGAGTATTCCGTTAAAGGAATCCAGGGACTCAATGGTTTGGCCAACCCTGTGAGGGAGTTGTGCCCGTGCCTGAGTCCAGGGGGACATCTGGGTGGTGGACATAACCTGTTCCCGGCTTTCCGCCTATCCAAGTGTTCACCCTAGACTAACCTATGCTGGTGCCCTGGGTCAGCACTACCTGCAATGGTGCAGGGAGCTAGTCAAACCAGAGCCTATGCAACCACTCAGATGATGTTATCAATAAAGTTGTGGTCTAAATTCTGCCAAAAACCAAACCAAAATTTGAGTCTTGTCTGAATTTATTTAGGTCTGAACACGCAACAGCAGCAGCAGTGGGGAGGAGGGGAAAATATTTCAGAAAAAAACCTTCCTTTATTTTATCCTGCAGTTCTATGAACACAAATCCTGCCTTGTCAGTCATGGAAATTACTTTTGAGCAAATGCACATCGGATTGAGCCGAAAGACTCCTTGAAGCAGCTTACACTGCTTATGTGCAAAACACAAATTGTATTCAAATGTAGTCTTTGATTGGCTAATGCTCAAACCAACATTATTGTTGTGGTTGTGTCCAGACACTGAGATCTAGCTCTGAGGGCCTTCTGGTCGTTCCCTCACTGCAAGAAGCGAAGCTACAGGGAACCAGGCAGAGGGCCTTCTCGGTAGTGGCACCCACCCTATGGAACACCTTCCTATCAGATGTCAAGGAGATAAGTAACTACACAGTCTTTAGAAGACATCTGAAGGCAGCCCTGTATAAGGAAGTTTTTAATGTTTTATGTTTTATTATGCTTTCGTATATGCTGGAAACCACCCAGGGTGATTGGGTCAACCCAGTCAAATGGGGGAAGGGGAGGGTACAAATAATAAAATTACTCTTCATTATTAGTTTTAATTACTGGGACGTGGGTGGCACTGTGGGTGCCTAGGGCTTGCTGATCAGAAGGTCAGCTGTTCAAATCCCTGCGACAGGGTGAGTTCCCATTGCTTGGTCCCAGCTCCTGCCAACCTAGCAGTTCGAAAGCACATCAAAGTGCAAGTAGATAAATAGGTACTGCTCTGGCGGGAAGGTAAATGCCGTTTCCGTGCACTGGTCTGGTTCGCCAGAAGTGGCTTAGTCATGCTGGCCACGTGACCTGGAAGCTATACGCCGGCTCCCTCGGCCAATAAAGTGAGATGAGCGCCGCAACCCCAGAGTCAGTCACGACTGGACCTAATGGTCAGGGGTCCCTTTACCTTTACCTATGAGTTTTAATTAAATAAATAATTGAATTTCCAACCTGCCCTTCACCCAAAGATCCCTTAGCAGTTTACAATAAAAAAACACACAAAATACATACCATAATAAGAAGCATATAACAGCAACCCCATCCTACCCTCGCATTATTATTTATTAGATTTTCAGTTGCATAAAGTGCTACCTTGCCAAATACACAGGCCTGGCAAATTGACTTCAAGCAGCAGAAAACACTTACTGGTAGGTTTTATTTGGGGTTCCATGTCATAATTGTGCTTCGTAGTAAAAAGAACGCATAGGCACAAATGTGTGTGTGTGTGTGTGTGTGTCTGTAGAGAAAGGGATGGGAGAGAACAAGACAGCGTTTTAATATATTGCAGAAATATATTAATTTTTTTAAAAAAGTTAAATAACGGTCCAATGCTACAGAGAGTGGTGATTAATTTCTGTACGCCACCTGGCGGACTCCATTGATCAGTGCAGCTGTTGAAGGATAAGCAGCTGTTTTCTGTGATGGATCCAAAGAGACTTAGGTATAGAATGGGAGGCTGCTGTAGTGAATTGTTTGCTTGAACCTCCGTCTGCACACAAGTTTCCTCCTTTTACCTACGCAGGGACCCCAGAATATTGTGTGGTTGCCATGATTACATTGGGATCATCGCTTACTCACTATTAGTTCCTGGTGCCAGTTTCAAACTGCTAAGGTGGCTTTGCTTTGCTTTAATTGCCATGGTTTAATTGCCACGGTCACTTTGTGCACAAATGCGAAGTTAGGATCTGTAAGTGGTGATCTAAACATGATCTGCATTTGCAGGCACATCAAATGGTTGGCAGGTATCTTTTTAAAAGCCTGTCCTTTTCCAGTTGCTTTAACTATTGTACGAGATTTCCTCATCATAATACAAAGCAGACATTTGCCTTTTGTTCTCCTAACCCGTCATATGCTTGAGACACACAGCCATGAAAATTCCATTATTAGCTGTTTACCCCCAAAAAAGGGTCAAATGCCCATTATTGGGGTGAATAAACCCTGGTTTCTTGGCCTGTGAACAAGTCACGTAGGTGCCTATGACGTGGTCAGCTGCCTCCTTTGCCAAGTAGCCAGTGGCAAGAGGGGGCGGTGGGATTTTCAATGGCAGCTGGTTTTCATTTCAAGGATTCTCATTGGGAAAAAGGTATGAGAGGGAAGGGTTAAACCCTCTCCTTCTGACCATGGTCATGATCTACTCTCCCCGGTAGGGGGTGATGCAATGGCTCTGCACCAGTTATCTGACCATAATAGTTTAAAAGTAGGTAAATGGCACAAAAAAAGGCTGTCTGTGCCCCGCTTCTCAGGACTTCCCATGTTGTATTGATCTTCCCAGGCATAGGGCTACAAAGGGATGGTTTGGAGTCGCTTACAGTGCAGTACTGCACTGGGGGGGATCATACCTGCCAAGTCTCCCATATTCCCCGGGAAACCCCCGTTTTTCCAGCTGTTCCCAGCCGAAAAAAACGGATTTTTTTGTCCCCCCCCCGGTTTATTCTGGCGTGGGGGCCATTTTGGAACTGGGCGGAGCATGCTCAGAAGCGACTTTTGATGCTGCTCTGCCCAGTTCCGAAATGGCTGCAGCGCGACTTCTGGTGCGGCGGCCATTTTGGAACTGGGCACAGCAGCATCAAAGGTCGCTTCTGAGCATGCTCCGCCCAGTTCCAAAATAGCGGCAGCGCTACTTCCGGTCTGCTACTTCCGGTCCGGTCCCTTATTTCTCGGGCTGGAACTTGGCAGGTATGGGGGGGGGATGAGGGATGATCATTTGCAAAAAGGCCTTTTTACATAACTCATTTATCTCATTATCATATGCATACACCCCCACCCACCTTTCAAAGCGCTTTTGCATTATACCCAACTGCAAGTGTTGATCAAGGTCTCCAATTATGCGTCAGGGCCTACATTTATACATCAAAAGGGCTCTAAATACTCTGAGTTCTTTTAAGAGCTAGAGGGGTCAACTGGGATTTGTAGCTGTTTGAAAACCCTACAGAACTTTATAGCGCCCTCCTTTAGTAACAGCCCCCTTGGTGATTCAGATGTTCACACAGCCACAGAAGGATATATTGAGCTCTACCCCACCTGATGCCTGTTGTCTTTGTCCATGGAGTTTTCTTGGCAGGGATACTGGAGTGGCTTGCCAGTTCCTTCTCCAGGAACTTTGGCCACCTCATGAGAAGAGAAGACTCTCTGGAAAAGACCCTGATGTTGGGAAAGATTGAGGGCACTAGGAGAAGGGGACAACAGAGGATGAGATGGTTGGACAGTGTTCTTGAAGCTACAAACATGAGTTTGACCAAACTGCGGGAGGCAGTGCAAGACAGGAGTGCCTGGCGTGCTATGGTCCATGGGGTCATGAAGAGTCGGACACGACTAAACGACTAAACAACAACAACACCCCACCTGATTTATATTCTGCCTAGACTACACTTCTGCCCACTCTCAAGAGCTTGATTCCGCTTAACACATCCTTTTATATTATCACAATGAAGTGCCGTCAAATTTTTGTCTAGCCCAGTGTTTCCCAAACTTGGGTCTCCAGTTCTTTTTGTACTACAATTCCCATCATCCCTGATGACTGGTCCTGCAAGCTAGGGATGATGGGAGTGGTAGTCCTGGAACTACAGCTTCCGTCATCTCTGTCCATCGGCCAGGCTTGCTGAGACTGATGGGAGTGGTAGTCAGAGCTCCCCCCCCATACCTCTCAGATGGCAAGTGTTGCCAGTATAAGAGAACAAGGGAGGCATTAATGGTGAGATCCTGCACCTCTTTTTCTAGAAAAATAGGAGTTCTGGTTGTAGTTCAACAAGAGCTGGAGTTCCCAAAGGCTCCCCATGACTGGTCTCATCTGTGAAGTCCGTAACTCCCTCCAATAAGAATAGGGGAACCTCCGAGTGACAAGCAGTCTCTCTCAAACCGGCAGTGCTGACCATTTGCATGGAGTGTAGATCTAATTCCAGGTTGCTTGATCTCATCCGTCACAAAATGAAGTCTAGCAGCTAGAAAGCTGGCAGGTACCCAATGACAGCGTTCCCAAATAAACAAGAAAGCACTTTACCGTAAACAGAAAAGCGCTCTACTGTGACTGTCAAATATACACAGATTTAGTGCTCTGTAAGCATGGGGTTTTATCGTGTTAGATTAATAGGCCAGCCCCTGTCCTTAAACTGGTGCAAAATTGCCCCAGCAATTTTGAAAACAAAACACAGCGGAGCCACAAAGTTGCTGGTATTACAGTAGCTTGGCCGCCCTGTGGTTTCACAAGCCTAGTGGGACTGTAGTTAGTCAACTAGACATGCATTTTGCATGACAAGGGGGAAAAACCGTTACTTTTCAAATCCAAGTTCCTTATTTAATTTCCTTTCCTCTTCCTCCCCCCACCCTTATTCCTATCCCTTTGTTTAATAGCTATATGTTTAGCAAATGTTATTATTTTGTGATACTTCTTCAGAGCATTACCAAGGCTTGAAGTTATAAACCAGTCAATTACGTACATCTCAGGTTGTTGTTGTTTAGTCGTTTAGTCGTGTCCAACTCTTCGTGACCCCATGGACCAGAGCACGCCAGGCACTCCTGTCTTGCACTGCCTCCCGCAGTTTGGTCAAACTCATGTTCGTAGCTTCGAGAACACTGTCCAACCATCTCGTCCTCTGTCGTCCCCTTCTCCTAGTGCCCTCAATCTTTCCCAACATCAGGGTCTTTTCCAAGGATTCTTCTCTTCTCATGAGGTGGCCAAAGTATTGGAGCCTCAGCTTCATGATCTGTCCTTCCAGGGAGCACTCAGGGCTGATTTCCTTCAGAATGGAACATCTCAGGTAGCTGGTGATATTTTATAGCATGGTAGCCACAACTGTAAGATGCTTGTTTCCATATTTCATGGAAAAGCTGGCCAAGATTGTCACCGCAATGCAGGGATGACGTACAGCTTCCAGGTCATGTGGCCAGCATGACTAAGCTGCTTCTGGTGAACCAGAGCAGCACACAGAAACACCGTTTACTTTCCCGCTGTAGCTGTACCTATTTATCTACTTGCACTTTGACGTTCTTTCGAACTGCTAGGTTGGCAGGAGCAGGGACCGAGCAACGGGAGCTCACCCAGTCGCGGGGATTCGAACCGCCGATCTTCTGATCGGCAAGTCCTAGGCTCTGTGGTTGACAAATCAGTCTCTCTTCATTTTTCCCCAATCTTCAGTTCTCCAAAATTTCTCATCACTTTGAGATTTTTTTTATTTTAAAAAGGGCCTGATGGAAATTCATCATCATCGTACAAATTTCTTCTAAAATACACATTTTGGTTTGCAGAACCATTTCTCCTAATATAAATGCATTTTTGCATTATTTCACATATATGTCCATTTTTTTAATGCACACTTTGGTATGCTCGTTTTGCTATACATTACTTCACTGGAGAACTTCATTGCAAAGATTGGGTTCACATATTACTCAGGAAAGTCCAAATTGGGTAGGCTTCCTTTTAAATGCAAGCTGAGCTGAATTTTCCCCTCATACCTGTATATTTTTTTTGGCATGAACAAAGACTTCCATGGAATCTGGAACTCTGAATGATTGGAAACCTTCACCCACGAAGGTTGCATCCTTCCATATGTCCATGCATTGGTAGAAAGGCCAGATGGAATATGTGATGTTACGGGTGAGACTGCTCCCTGCAGCTCCACTTCTCACTCCAACTTACTGCGTGGGAGCTAATAACACTTGGAGCCTCGCTGAAGATAAAGGCGGTGCTCCAAAGTCAATTCTATCGATTTTATTTGGATTTCATCATCCAGCTGTGTCAGGGACAATGCAAGTCTATTTTTGCTTCTAAATCTAGAGCAGAGCATCTTCTATGAACTGAGAGAACTAGACGCGAAGACTCGGTTCATTATCTGATTGGAACTGGCTGGGATTTGTTTTGTACACTGCTAAACAGTTTAACTGGGAGAGATGGGTTTGTAGATGTCTCTAAACAGTCTTCCTAAAAGCTTGTTTTCCTATCAACCGCTTGTACTGAAGCCAAGTGCAGAAGGCCTTCAACATGGGCTGTTTATTACCTCCCAGATGCATTTATTGCATGCCAGATGTCCGTTGCAAAGAGTTCCTGCTCGCTGGCTTTTTCACTAACCCTACACCAAGAGACAACTGCTCGTTTTCATTACTCTGAAAAGGAAGATGCCTTAAGAGGATGCACACAAGATCTTAACAAGTGGGAAGGCCAAACAGCAAACATGGTTCACCAGACATCAGAGTGATGTCAGGTGATTGACAGATGGGCAGCCGTGTCTGCCTATTGAAGAGACCCAGGGGAAGGGTTGGGGGACATCAAAATCCATGTCACCACCCAGATCTCCCACCCTGGTATAAAACAACTGAATCTGAGAGGAAAGAATTAGAAATAATCTTAATTTTGAAAACTCTGTAAGACATAGTTCACAGGACTTATCCAGAAGGATTTTAAGGCAACTTACATAATATTTAACTTTTATCTTAAGGTACTGCAAAGAAACACAGTCCTCTTGGTAAATTGATGGTGTCAAAATGACAGCATTTCTTCCTACTATGGTAAATCGGTTGTTCCAGATGACAAAAAAAGGAACTGAAATTGCCAATCACTCAGATCCGTGTGGAAGAACTTAACACTACGTTGGAAAGCATGAATGAGATACCCTCTCCTGAGAACAGAGCATTTCAAATGTTTACTGTGGGGTTGGGCTGGATGTCCTTCCACCCCTAGGATTCTAGAGTTGTAATGCTGGGAACTGGATAAAGTGAGGGCTGCCACTTCATTTTGTTAAGTAAAAAAGTGTGGATCTATTATCCCTTTGTTACGTAACCAAGGGGGAAGATGTTTCTCTAAAGAGCTAGAGACAGAAGCTGAAAAGCTGGCTCCCCTGTTGGTGTCAGTATGCCTTTGCTGAGAAAACTGTTGCTGAGAAGTCCACTCACCTTATCCGGTGGGCCCTGTGGTGATCCAGCGAGGGGGCCGGAGGCTTGACTGACCTCCTGCCAATGATTGGCTTGAGCCTGCAGGTCTTGGATGGGTTTGCACCAGTGAATGGGCCTGTCAGTGCCGCCTGGGCCCACTCCCGGGAGAGATAAAATGTGGCCCACCTTGGTGGTCCATCCTCTGACCTTTCTCTCACCACTGAAAACCAGTTGCTGGGAATCAAAAATTGGGGTGGCATTGTTACCATAGCTGCCAAGTCTCCCATTTTTTTGCGGGAAACCCCCGTATTTTAAACCGTTTCCCGCTGGCAGCCCGGATTGAGAAAAATCCCGTAAATCCCCCGGATTTCTTACCTGCCAGGGAGGCTCCATTTTGGGTTCTGGCGCAGCCCCAATTTTCGGTGCCCAGACATGGGTAGCGCGGCACCGGAAGTCGCATGTTGTGTAGAAGCGACTTCCGGTGCCGCTCCGCCCATGTCGGGTAGAGCAGCAGTCCGGACATGCATAGAAGCGACTGCTGGTGCAGCGCCGCTGCTGATCCCGAATTTTACAGCGGGAGACTTAGCAGCTATGCACTGTAAGGACCTGCTTATGGGCTTCCCATGCACATCTGTTTGGCCACTGTGAGAACGGGATGCTGGACTACATGGGCCTTTGGCTGACACAGCAGGTCTGTTCTTACATTATTATTAAACTTCTGACATGTGAGAGGCAGTGTCTATATGGCAAAAGAGGCCATGTCTTTCCTCCCCTCGCTTGATGTTGGAAAGGTGCCTGTCTGTGTAAAAGAGAACAATAGACTGTCAGTTTTAGAGTCAGAGACAGAAGTGGGTTTGGTGCTCTTGAAGCATTTTAGGGTGCAAGCCTCCCCCCCCCAAAAAAAATCTAATGAAGAAGCAGAATCTGCTGGCATATTAATGGACTTCCATTACACTCAGCCTGTTTCTATGTGCAAGTAAAGCTCGATCACAGAAACTCGATAAGCCTCTAGTGATATCAAAGGATACAGAACCCAAACATAGCTGCAACTCTGAAGCTCTCACCACTCAGAGAATTGGTGTATGCGCAACACTCTCCTTAAAGTCAACTTGTATTTGGTGTGTGTATGCAAGACACACTGGAGAATAAATAGAGGGTGACATAGCACATTTGGAACAAAGTCTGCTAGTGCAGTTGAAAACAGGTCCAAAAATGAGCACAGTTTAAATGTTAGGTTAATGTTGCTGTGATTTTAAAAAGGCAGAAAATGTGACAGAACAGAAATGGGGTATTATGTCCATCCCTAGTTTGTGTTGTAAAAAGGTAAAGGTAAAGGACCCCTGACAGTTAAGTCCAGTCACGAATGACTCTGGGGTTGCAGCACTCATCTCGCTTTACTGGCCAAGGGAGCCGACGCTTGTCCACAGAGTTTTTCCAGGTCATGTGGCCAGCATGACTAAGCCGCTTCTGGTGAACTAGACATAGCTGCCAAGTTATCCCTTTTTTAAGGGATTTTCCCTTATGCTGAATAGGCTTCCTCGCGAGAAAAGGGAAAACTTGGCAGCTATGGAACTAGAGCAGCACATGGAAATGCTGTTTACCTTCCCGCCGGAGTGGTACCTATTTATCTACTTGCACTTTGACGTGCTTTCGAACTGCTAGGTGGGCACGGGCTGGGACCAAGCAACAGGAGCTCACCCCGTTGCGGGGATTCGAACTGCCGACCTTCTGATCGGCAAGCCCTAGGCTCTGTGGTTTAGACCACAGCGCCACCCGCGTCCCAGTTTGTGTTCTAGCCAAGCCAAATTTGTGCGCCAAGTTGTTGGAGGCAGACAATGTACTTCCCTGGGAATCTGGAAGCTGTTTTTCAGTTTATTGCCCTGTACTGGAAGCACTCTAGGTTAGAAGTGCCATGCATGGAACAGTGGAAGAGTGAAATGACAGTCACGGTCAGATGCAGGACCATCAATTTCCAGTAATGAAGGCTGTGAGATGGGCACAATAACCTTTCCAAAAGGACACAACCTAGTCATGGGTCGAGACCCGATCAAACTTTTATAGTTCTGCCACGACTAGTGCTGAGATGTTTGTGCTTGTTTTACTTGCATTGAGTTTCTCCCCTGCTGACAGAAATCTTGCAGACACTTTAGATTGGGGAAGTTTGGCAGCCATCCTTAGAAGTCTGGAACAGATCTCAGTTCCTCCTGAGTTGCAGTGTATCTGGAGCAATGAATCTGAGCAGCATTCAGATAAGGAGATTCATTTCTAAACCCAGTTGGAAGTGTTTGCTCATATGTGGAAAGGCTCATATGTGGAAAGGTTGATGAAAAGGGAGCATGTGTTGAATTCATGCAAATCTTAGACATCCCAGGGGGTCCCCAAACTAAGCCCCTGGGGGCCGGATGCGGCCCAATTGCCTTCTAAATCTGACCCGCGGACAGTCTGGCAATCAGCATGTTTTTACATGAGTAGAATGTGTCCTTTTATTTAAAATGCATCTCTGGGTTATTTGTGGGGCATAGGAATTTGTTCATATTTTTCTTTCAAAATATAGTCCCACAAGGTCTGAGGGACAGCTGAAAAGGTTTGCTGACCCCTGCATCAAGCCCTCAAAGTTTCATGTTGGGCCAGATTTTGACCATCCAGAGATCTTCAGATCCATGGTTTGTATTGACTTTACTAGATAAGCTGAGAATTATTTGCTGTCAATCAAGGGGAAAAGGGGAACCAGTCGCCAAATGGCATGTCCAATGAAGCTTCAGATCTGAAGGCTTCATTATAACAGCCCTTTGCCTGTACTCAGGTAAGATGTTTCTTACCACTGACAATACAAGGTCATTGAATGGGAAGGAGAGCACTATAACATATTCTGGCAATGCAAATCTTGGTGTTGTGTTTATTTGTACTCTTGGGTATTTATAATGATCAAGCATTATTTCTCTCTCTCTCTCTCTCTCTCTCTCTCTCTCTCTCTCTCTCTCTCTCTCTCTCTCTCTTAAAAATGGCAAGCATCTTAAGAATATATATTTTTAGTTTTCTTTTTAAAAGCCAGTTTTCTAGTCCTCAAAAAGGCTTCAGAATGTCTGGGCGATGCCTGTTGAAATCTCAGGTGCCAGTTGATTGCTGGAAGGATAAGACCACCAATGTCTATGAGACATGATGGCTATATATCTTACTCTTTGTCAGGGGCTAGACTGAGGAGGAATGGTGGGGACGCGCGCCCTCCCCCCCATTCTCCTGAACCTTCCCGAGAACAGAAGGACAGTATAGATTTATAACAGTGGTTTGCAGAAGGGCATAGTTCAGAGGCTGTAGAGGGGAGAAGCTGGGGAAATATTGGAAGAGGAACAGCAGGAAGAAGAAAAAGCACCAGGGGAGAGACAACTGACAGACTCAGTGTCTTTGGAAAGCATTCTTGACCCTCCCCCCCTGCCAGGACCAGGCATGCATTGAGGGTAGTAGAACAGAGAGCTCAGAGGCAGAAAGCTCAGATTAGCCGACACAGGGGTGACGTAGAATAGGAGAGATGTAGGGGGTGGGACTTTACTTGGAGCAACACTATTATCTAGGGGAGACTGCATTCCTTCGCCTCTCTCTGTGAATATTAACAAATTATGTGGTAAGAACTTTTGTTGTTTTTCTGCTTCTTGGCTGCTACCATGGGAGGGGTCAGGTTCCCCAAAGCCTGATACTCTTGGTGTCTGAAGAACATTAGTGGAAGAGTGCTGTTGATCTCATGTGCTGTTTGTGGGTTTCACATAGGGATCTGGTTGGCCACTGTGTTACAACAGGATGAATCTTTGGACCGGTTCAGAAGGGCTCCTATGTAATTATATCAGGTCGCTCAGCAGTCCTGTCCAGTCCGGAGATCAGACTTCCATGTGCTCGATAGTTCCTTTTGTCCTTCCATCGCTACAAAAAGCAACATACAAACAAAACAAAACCCTGCAAAATAAAGAAAATACTTGCAAATGTTTACTTGACGTAATAGATTTGGGTCACCAAATTTGTATTTCTGGGTGCAAAGCAGTCCAAGGCACACCCAGCATAGATATATGCACCAGTTGACCACTGAGCTGAGATTAAATCCTGGGATTTCCAGTTCATGTACAATGCTCAGAACTGCTGTATGACACTGGTTAACATGTGTTATAACAACCCACCCTCAAATCTGATAGCGTAAAGTCAGCCAAATACCCTCCCCAGCAGTCAACCAGGAATCTTTGATGAAATAATGCAGGTAAATATTTTTATTTTATTTAACATAAAAGCAGTACTGTATATTTATATGCTGTTTAATCATCAAAACCTCTAAGCGGTTTACATTAAAAAAAACCAAAAACATTAAACTGTGTTAGCCTAAAAATGTTCCAAACAAAACCATCAGCTTTGAAAATATAGATTGTAGAATAAAATTATGTCTTGAAATTCATGTCAAATTTTCATGCCTGGGTAGGCTTTCTGAAATGAAAAAGCTTATACCAGGCTCCCAAAACAGTACAGTAAGGGCACCTGCCTAATGTCAATGGGCAAGGGGGTTCCAGAATATAGGTGCTAAACTTTTCTGATGCCAAGATAGTGCCTGGCATCAGAAATTATGCAGGAAGAAACTCTGTTCCCAAGGAAGTAATAACTTTTAAGGTTCTGTTTTAATGGAAGACCTTGATTACCTAGCTGTGAAAATATTAAAAAGTGTTAATCTTTTTCCAGCATACATTATTATTTATTATTACCTTTTACTGCTCTGCATTAAAATTGCACCTTTCAGATTTGAGGAAATAAACCAATTTTATGCTCTAATCTCAAATGGTCTTGCAATTACTACAGCGTAGCAAAATGAACTTGGCATTACCTAGGAAATGGATGTCAACTGAAGCTTTACTTCGCTCTGCACGTGTGGGTGTAAAACATATAGAATGGGTTTCCTTTTTCTTTTTAGCAGTCTCCCACTTTTAGCAATTGCCTTGCCGAGAGATCCACAGCAAGGGTTCTTCAGTGAATGAGTCCGAAATGTGTTGGCTCCCCCTGGCAGGACTCAGGAAACTAAAAAAAGAAAATGGATTATTCAAGTATGTGGCAAACTTCTATGCTGACAATTTCCCCACACGATAGTAAGATTCGGAATAACTTTACAGATTTGGTATCTTCGCAAGGAAGAAGTGTTGGAGACTTGGGGTGCTTTTATTACACATGCGGGAGGGCTCCTGTGTGTGTGTCAAAGGGCGTGTATGTCAAAAAGTGTCATGCCATTCTAAAGCTGAACATTCCAATTATGATATGATCAAGACAGTTTGTCCCAATTATCTGAAATCTGGCACACAGAATTGGTCTTATAAGCACTATAAGCCAGCCAATTTTGTTTTGTAATTATATACCTCTGTGTGTGTGTGTGTGTTTAAAAAAATCAACAAAAACTAGTCGAGATACAACAGTTTAAAGATTTCCCCTTGAACCATTTCCTCCTTGAAGTGTTTTATTGCAAGTTTTATTATGCATTGGCTTGTAACATAGTCCCGGCTTCCAATCTTTAAATGCCGGAGATCTGGGGCAGGAATCTGAAACCTGAACAACATTTTAAAACTAAATAAATAAATAAAGGGTCTGACTCTTCTGTTTCAAGTGTATCTGAAGAAGTGTGCATGCACATGAAAGCTCATACCAAAATAAAAACTTAGTTGGTCTTTAAGGTGCTACTGAAGGATTTTTTTTATTTAACTAAATAAAAGCAACCTTAACTTCTTAGCCCAAGTGCAAAACAAATGCAAGATAGGCGTGTTATCAGAAATTGGAGGATTGACCCTGATAATGGGGGTATGCAGTGCTTCCCCCCCTAAAATTTATTTTAGGGGTGCTCTCCTTTTCCTACTCATATTGAAATACTGCCCCTCAATGAGGTCAAACTTAGATTCACAAAATCTTTAGGGGTATGTGTACCCCTGCGTCCCCCCCAGAAAAAAAGCACTAGGGATATGAAATGGGGTTATTTCCAGACCATCACATGCCACATTATAATGCGTGAAGGACAGAGCAATCATAACTATAGGAAGGCAGGGTAAATTGTGTCAGGGTAAGTTATACTGGTGGGACATGGGTGGCACTATGGTCTAAACCAATGAGCCTAGAGCTTGCCGATCAGAATGTCGGCAGTTCAAATCCCCGCAACAGGGTGAGCTCCTGTGACGGGGTGAGCTCCCGTTGCTTGGTCCCAGCTCCTGCCAACCTAGCAGCTCGAAAGCACGTCAAAATGCAAGTATATAAATAGGAACCGCTACAGCGGGAAGGTAAACGGCGTTTCCGTGTGCTGCTCTAGTTCGCCAGAAGCAGCTTAGTCATGATGGCCACATGACCCGGAAGCTGTCTGCGGACAAACACTGGCTTCCTCAGTCTATAGAGCGAGATGAGCATGCAACCCCAGAGTCATCTGCGACTGGACCGAACGGTCAGGGGTATCTTTACCTTTATGTTATACTGGTATAACTTGCCCCATTCGCAGCTCTGTTCAGGAGTGCGGTTCATGCCACCTGAGCCAGCCCAAGCCTGCAAGAGGGAAATTAGACCTTTAAAACAGTCTTACACAAGGCCCACAAGAACAGGCCTTTTCTGTAGTGCCCCCCCCCTTTTATGGAATGCTCTCCTCAAGGAGGTTCACCTGGAGCCTTCATTACATCTTTTTAGGCACCAGGCGAAGACGTTCCTCTTCAACCAGGCCTTGGGCTGATCAATATCTTAAAGGTAAAGGGACCCCTGACCATTAGGTCCATTCGTGACCGACTCTGGGGTTGCGCGCTCATCTTGCATTATTGGCCGAGGGAGCCGGCATACAGCTTCCAGGTCATGTGGCCAGCATGACAAAGCCGCTTCTGGCAAACCAGAGCAGCACATGAAAACACCATTTACCTTCCCGCTGTAGCAGTACCTATTTATCTACTTGCATTTTAATGTGCTTTCGAACTGCTAGGTTGGCAGGAGCTGGGTCCGAGCAACGGGAGCTCACCCGGTCACAGGGATGCGAACCGCCGACCTTCTGATCAGCAAGCCCTAGACTCAGTGGTTTAACCCACAGCGCCACCTGGGTCCCCACCTGAGCCCCAGCTGACCTGGAATATTCTGCTGGAATATCTGACAAGCTGGAACGTGTCCAGAGGAGGGCAACCAAAATGGTCAAAGGCCTGGAAACGATGCCTTATGAGGAACGGCTTAGGGAGCAGGGTATGTTTAGCTTGGAGAAGAGAAGGTTAAGGGGTGATATGATAGCCATGTTCAAATATATTAAAGGATGTCATATGGAAGAGGGTGAAAGGTTGTTTTCTGCTGCTCCAGAGAAGCGGACACGGAGCAATGGATTCAAGCTACAAGAAAGTAGATTCCACCTAAACATTTGGAAGAAATTCCTGACAGTAAGAGCTGTTCGGCAGTGGAATTTGCTGCAAAGGAGTGTGGTGGAGTCTCCTTCTTTGGAGGTCTTTAAGTGGTGGCTTGACAGCCATCTGTTAGGAATGCTTTGATGGTGTTTCCTGCGTGACAATGGGTTGGACTGGATGGCCCTTGTGGTCTCTTCCAACTCTATGATTCTATGATTCTATTCAATGATTCTATGATTTTATCTCCGACTGAGCCGGGGTGGGAGTCTTCAGCTGCCTCTGCCCCAAATCAACCTTTTCCAAACTCTGCTCATCCCTGTGGATGTTGGGTTTGGATGGCTCCTTCAGGGTCATTTCGACATGAAGTTGTCAATGTTGCAGGAGTTTCCCCCCAAATTTCTTTTACACCCATCGATGTGATGCCATCTATGTTCTCTTCAGCAATCATTCTCGACAGAGCTGCTTTGCCTCTTGTGTGGCATAGATTAATGGTCTGTGTGCTTTGTTGATTTGTATTCACAAGCTCTGTTTCCAGAGCGAGCACCCTGAAGCCCTCGTTTTTCACTGCTTGGGAAGAAAGACTTTCCGGGGCTTCCGGTTGACCACGCCATCTTGCTCAGACGGGGGTCCGCACAGCGGAGCGGACCTCGGCGCTTCAGAGGTGGAGGGAATCGTTCCAGCGAAGCGAAACCTCCTTAAAAGCCCCAAATCGAGCTTTTTGGGGACAGATTTTGCCTGGCGGCGCCAAAAGCGGGCTCTCTCCTCCCCGGATCGGCTTTGTTTAAGCCCCCGAGAGCGAGGAGGTGAACCGCGGCGGACAGGCTGACATTGCTGCTCTGAGAGTGCGAAGCTGCGAGTCTGGGAAGTGGAGGTGGCCAATTCTTCAAAGAACATTCAGCAAATGAATAGACTGTGAGTAATTTGGATTCTTTGGAATGTAAATTAAGGCAACAATTTGGACCTGGGAGAGAGGGGAAAAGAGGAAGCCACCCCCCCCTACGGTAACATAAGAGACAGTAAACAGAAACCCGAAGCCGTAAACAGAAGATTTCAACTTAAAAGGATTCCTCAAAGGCATCAAAGAGAATCTCCCCTAAATGCAGGGTAAAAGGGGAGAGAGACTGTGGTTGTGATTGCCCTGCAGAAAGAAGTTAAGACTAAGAAAGACCTTTCTGTTCCTCGGGAGCCGGCAGCCCAGACAATCCAGTGAGTTGATCAGGATTTATAGTTAAATTCTATTTCTATCTTTATCTCTGGACTTTTTGGAAATTCTTTTTTGGTTTATATACTTTTGAAATGTGAGTTCGAACTTTATTTTTAAGAATGCAGCCAGCTTGTTAAAATGGAGTCGAGAAAATAGACTGCGATTATATTCCACCCCATGTGACAAGTTTTGACCTTGACAGGACTGAACTATGTCAACAAAAAGGTACCCGCCTGAGTTTCAGCGGACTGTTTTGACCTTAATGTGGGAAGCAAGAATAGAACTATGTCAAGAGGAGACACAACGGCAAGTGTTACAGCAACAATTCCAGATGATGATGGCAGAATATGATTTCTTAGAAGATGAAGCTTTTGAAACTGAAGAAGACGAATGTGAGAATGACAATGATGAGGACTGTGATGACTTAACACAAAATGAAGCCCATCACGAAAAAAATGATGATTTTACTCTACAAAAAGTTGGATGGAGTGCCTCCCCTTCGAGGGGGGCACGATTGGACTTACTGGAACTCCAGAATGACCACAGGGAAGAAGGAAAAATTAAGCAGAGAAGAGAAGAAGCTCAGGGGTCTGATATGGAGGCCTGGATGGCAAAAGACTGTAAACAGGGGGTGGGGTGAAGGGAAAGTGAAGTTGTGATTGTAAGGATGGGTTAATAGGACTATAACTGGACTGCTGACTATGGAACTTGCTGGATTGGTGGGGTGGAGCCAGTACTCGGGGGGGTGTAAGGTTAGTTTGGGAATAATTATAGGTTTAAAAAGTGAATTGATTCTGGAAAAAGGTGAAAATATGGAGGCCTACAGAGGGGTAAAAATTAGGCACGGGAAGAAAAAATGGGAGTTTGATTTCTCAGTGATTGGACAATAGGCGAAAATGATAATAGTTAGTTTAAAAGTGGTACAAGATATAAAGGTGTATGTTATAAAATATGAACTATGAAACTGTTGAAGATGATAAATAAGGGAGGAAAACCGGGGAAGGGGGGAGGGTGGGGAAGCCCACAAAATATGGTTTAACAATTATGAATTTAACAATTATGATGAATTTTTTTTGTCTTTTTTCCTTTTTGTCTTTTTTTTCTTCTCTTTTTTCTCTTTTTCTCTTTTTGTATTTTCTTTTTTTTTTTGGTATGACAATAGATGGTTGGATGGATGAACTCCTGCGTACTGCCCTGGTTCACTGGAGCTCCCTGGTGGCAGGGGGGGGCTTCGGGGGCAGGGGAGGGGGAGGAGGACAGAAACCCAATCATAAAATGGACCACTTCTGACTGTTCACCTGCGTGGGATACTTCTGTGGCAGGGGAGGACCCATGGAGGGGGGTGGGAAGAAGGTGGAAAAGGTGTATATGTATGTACCATCTTTTGTAATTTGTAAAATCAATAAAAATTATGTTTAAAAAAAAAAAGGAAGAAAGACTTTCCCACCCTGCCATTCACTTACAGTATATTTCATTTTTTAAAATGGGCAGATTGTACGTGGATTCTGGAAAATAACGTCAACTAACACAGTATATTGCACAGGCTCCGCCAGAAAGCAATTCAAAATCAAATCTACAGCAAAGGAGACTGTAACTACACATACATAGAGCAGTTAAAAATATTGTAAAAATGAGACATAACCTTTTCTTTTGCCAGTAGAAGGTCTCTCCTTGCTCCCCACCCTTCTTTAATTTAAGGAGAGGTTCTGGAGAAGATTTCTCCAGCCTCCAGCATGCAGAATCTCATAAAACAGGGCGATTGAAATTCTCCAGACGCAGCTTGGCTTTAGGATGTAAATAACGTTCAGATACTGATTTCCAGAAGCCCACTCAAAGCATTAAAATTGCAACTTAAAACTTCACTGGGGAAAGCACGTGGGGATGGGGGAATCAAAATACAATTCAGGGAAAGATGGATGTTATTTCTGCCAGCAAGCCTTGGCTTGTAAAGCTTCTTCCTTGCATTACAAGCTTAAGCTTGCCTGAGCTCTTCCCCAGCGAGGATTTATGTTCCAATTTACCACACATTGGCCAAATCTCATAGATTATCAGGAGACTGGCCATCAGTCAGGAATGCATGCAGGTGTGGGTCTCATGTTAACATCCAAGTAACCCATAGTGGAGTTGGGGCAATCCGTAACCTGGTAGGCCGATCAAGAGTCAGTCTGCAGAAAGGGAGTCTGTAGTTCAAAGACAAAGGAGAGCGTTCGAGGCAGAGAGGAGCTGGGAAAAGGAAGAAGAGGGTCAGGCTGTTACAAGCACCAGGATTGGGTAGATGGGCTTGTCACGAGGGGTGGGGGATAAAACTAGGCAGATGGGTGGGGTATAAATAATAAAATTATTATAATTATTCAGTTTAAAGGTAAAGGTAAAGGGACCCCTGACCATTAGGTCCAGACGTGACCAACTCTGGGGTTGCGGCACTCATCTCAGTTGTAATAATAATAACCATAATCATAATCATAATATACTCCAAAACAATAAGCTGACTAAAACACAACCATGCTTCAAATTCACAGTTCTCTGAATTTTGCAGTGAAGTTCTCCCACTAGGAAATGTGCCACACAAATGGATATACCAGGGTAAAGTATGCATAAAAATACCTATTTTAGTGAAAATGAAATAATCTCAGAGTCGAGTAGTGATTTCATGCTCTTTATTGCAGCTTGTAAAAAACAGTGAATGAATTTCTCCCCAAGCCTCTGGCTTTATATACAGTGGTGCCTCGCTTAACGAATGCCCTGCTTAATGAAATTTCTGCTTAACGAAAGGATTTTTCAAGCGGAGGTTACCTCGCTAGACGAATGCGTTTTACGAAAAATTTGTCTAGCGAATCGCGGTTTCCCATAGGAATGCATTGAAATTCAATTAATGCGTTCCTATGGGCAAAAAAAAATTCAAAAAAATTCAATGCATTCCTATGGGATTCGCTAGACGAATTTTTCGCTATAAGAAAAGACCCGTGGAACGAATTAATTTCGTCTAGCGAGGCACCACTGTACATTATTTACACAATGGGTTCCACGTGATTGGCTGATTCTGCTCCCCTCCAGGAGCCTGATTGGGCTGCTCCTGCATGCCAATCGGTTGCTGCATTCTAGGATCCTACCTGCCTATTGTTCTAGGACCCAAGCTCAGTACATAACAGAAAGTAACATACACAAATGCATTATACTAAGTAAATTTCATTGAAAAATTATGTGTAATAGCCAAAATTCCACATAAACGTGTATATTAGGGAAAATCCACACAAAAATCCTGATGACTACATCAACCACCATCTTTGACTATTGGCCATGTGGTTGAGGCTGATGGGAATTGGAGTCCAACATCAACTGGAGGATCACAAATTCCTCAACCTTGCACTACATTATGGTAAGCGTGCCTCCCACAAGGTGGAAATGTTTTTTCCCCATCTCTGGAGAACTGACTCAAAAATCCTTCAGTAGCACCTTAAAGACCAACTAAGTTTTTATTTTGGTATGAGCTTTCGTGTGCATGCACACTTCTTCAGATACCTGTTCCACTTCTTAAAAATCCTGTTCCACTATTTCTACTTGTGGAAGGGGTTAGTGTTTTTGACTCGGTACTAAAGTGTAAGCAGGCTCACTCCAAATCTGTATACATTTTACTGAATGACATTGTATACATTGCAGCAGCCTTTGGCTATAAGCAATAAACTTGTACCGATACCGCAGGCTCACCAAAGCCAAGGCTAAAATATTGCTTGTTCACCATTCCTCCTGATTTGCTTGTGGGAAGGTTAGCGGGTGCTGGCTATTTATTGAGCATCGCTTCTGATTTGTTTGCAAGGAGATAAGTTGAAGTCGCATTAAGCACACATTTCAGTGCATTTTCCCACCACGTCTATATTGCAAGAAGCCTGATCTTGAGAAGAAGCAGGATTGTTGCACAAATGCTCCAGATCAACTGAATTTCCCAGTAGGCAATTGAATCCCAACACCAAAACAGCCACAGTCTGGAAGCTCCTCAAGTTGTCCTGTATGCTTTCTGCTCCCATGTGCAATTTCGTTCTGGGTTCCTGAACTCATTGTAGGCAACAGCAAGGCATTGCTCACATCACTTCCTTTCTTCCTGGAGGTATTATTGATGTGTCCTATTTCTGCAGATTTCATCTGAAATGACGTTAGCTATCTGAGGAGTGATATCTACAATGGCCGGATGCTGGAGTCAGAACACAAATAGTAACCGTTACCATTGTACAACTTCGGTCTTTCTTTGCCAGAACATTGTCTGACCAGCAGTCGGATGAACTTAGCAGAACATATGAAGCAGCCTTGAGTGTAGACATAAATCAGGTATAGGTTTTTGTGGGTAGCACAAACCATGTCCAGACTTCCAGACAAGAAGTACTTTGGGATGGTGCCAGAAGATTTATTGCAAAGCACAGATGTGACTGTTAAAAAAAATAAAAATAAAAGCCATGTGAGTTTCATTTAAAAAAAGAAATGGAGTTAGTCCTGCTGGATCTCCCCCCACTCCCAAACCTAAAAATGTTCTTCAGTAGAAATACTTGGGTGTTTTTTTTATATAGTTTTCAACAAAAGAGTTGTTTGCAGATTGTCATATTGGACGCATTCAGTGTGCTGAGAGCACATGGAAAGAAAAACCCATCAGCACTGGTCTTTGATATATGTGGAATAATAACATTAATAGCTGAATAGCAGCAATATCAACTTATATTTGAAATGTCCAACATGATATATAAATCCCATGCATATTCCTTGGGTTGCTTTGATGGAAAAACAGCTTTTGTTGCGAGTCAATAAGTTCAGCGTTAAGCCCTGCAATTTCGTGACTGGCACTGGCAGTCGGCAAGGCTGAGCCCCATGAGACAAAATGTCCCAAAAGTCAGAATCTCTTTCTCATCATCTACAAAGCAGCTCCGCTGGACCAGACCAAAGGTCCATCTAGTCCAGCATCCTGTTTTCACATTGGCCAAGCTGGTGGCCAATGGGAAACCTGGAAGCCAGGCATCAGTGCTTTCCTGCTCATGTTCTCTGGCAAATGATATTTGAAGACATGCGGCATCTGATAGTAGAGGTAGCATACTGCAACCACAGTTAGTACCACTATAGCCTTATCCTCCATAAATTTGGCTAGCCCCCTTTTAAATCTATTCAAGGTAGTAGCCCAGCATAGCTGCCAAGTCTCCCATTTTTCAAGTCCCCCATATTTTAAACCATTTCCCGCTGGCAGCCCAGATCGGAAAAAATCCCATAAATCCCCTGGATTTCCTACCTGCCAGGGAGGCTCCATTCTGGGTGCCGGCGGCGCCCGATTTCTGGTGCCCAGACATGGGTAGCGCGGCACTGGAAGTCGCTTCTATGCATGTCCGGACATGCGTAGAAGTGACTTCCAGTGCTGCGCTACCCATGTATGGGCACCGGAAATCGGGTGGCGCCGGCACCGGAAGTTGCTTCTATGCATGTCCAGACATGCGTAGAAGCGACTTCCGGTGCCGCGCCGCTGCTGATCCCGCAATTTTCAGCGGGAGACTTGGTAGCTATGTAGCCCAGGCATCCCCAAACTGCGGCCCTCCAGTTGTTTTAGCCTACAACTCCCATGATCCCTAGCTAACAGGACCAGTGGTCAGGGAAGATGGGACTTGTAATCCAAAACATCTGGAGGGCCGAAGTTTGGGGGTGCCTGTGGTAGCCATTACTACATATTGTGGAGCCACATAGTTTTGTATCTTCTTCCAACAATTAGCTTCATTGGATATCCCTGAGTTCTAGGAATGAGAGGGGGAGGAAACTTCCCTTTATCCACTTTCTTTACACCATGGATGATTTTACTCACCTCTATCATCTCCCTCCTTGCTCATCTTCTTTCTAAACTAGCAACCCCAAATGTTGTAACTGTTCTTAATAGGGGAACCCCATAATTTTGGTTTTCCTTTTCTGCAACTTTTCCTGGTCTGCAATATTCTTTACTATGCGCATTAACCAGAATTGCACACAGTATTCCAATTGCAGCCACACCATAGATTTGTATAATGGCACTATGATACTGGCAGATTTATTTTCAATTCTTTTCCTAATGATCCTAGGACGGAACTGCCCATTTTCACAGCTGCAACACACTTGGTTGACGTTTTCATTGAGCTATCCACAGAGTTCCAAGATCTCCGCCCTGGTGAGTCACTGCCAATAAGCATATGTGATGTTAGGATTTTTGCTCCAGTGTGCATCACTTGCTTACATTGAATTGCATTAGCTACCTAGTTGGGAGAGATCCATTTGGAACTCCTCAAAACCCCTTTGAGTTCTTGCCACCCTGACCAATTATGCATCATCAGCAAACTTGGTCACCTCACTTCTAACCCCTAACTCCAAGTTAAAAAGCACAGGTCCCAATACTGTTCTTGGGAACCCCATTTCTTGCATCCCTGTATTGTAAGAACTGTAAATACATATTCCTGTTTTTTAATCAGTAACTGGCCTGTTCCCATATCCTATGACTTCTAAGCTTACTCTGTATACTTGGTGACACTCTCAAAGAGTGTCTTTTTCAGTAAGACTTGTTCTTTCATACACTTGGTAACTCTATATTTCATAATGTCTTCTACAAGTTTTCCCAGAATAGGTTTTAAGCTAACTGGCCTGTAGTTTCTCAGATTCCATTGGATTTAGGAAACGTTGTTGCATTGGCTGCTAACAAGCCCTCAGGTACAGAGGCTAAGATCATCCTTCACAGAAGATAGCTTTAAAACAAAAGATATATATTCTCTTCTTGATAACATGTTAGGTAACCTTACATCAAAACAAAATTGTACATACTGCTTATTTGTCGCCAACTGTGCTTCTATATGACATTCAAGCTATCTGAAATTCTACCTTCACGCCAGGAGCCCAAGGAAAGAATTAACTAACCCAAGATTTCTCTCAATACCATCTGCAACAGTCTGCAATTGCTTCCATAAAGGGACAATATTAAAGGGACAATATCAAACCAACATAGTAAAAGATATCTGAATGCCCATCAATAATATTTCGAATGGAAAAAAGTATCATAATATTGACCTGATTATACAACTGCTGATAAATCACATCTCTTATTCAAACTGCTGTGTGCAATGTAAAAAACCCTATACAGTGGTACCTCGGGTTACAGACGCTTCAGGTTACAGACTCCGCTAACCCAGAAATAGTACCTCGGGTTAAGAACTTTGCTTCAGGATGAGAACAGAAATTGCACGGCAGCAGCGCAGCGGCAGCAGGAGGCCCCTTAATTCAGACCTCCGGAATGAATTAAGTTCCTAACCCAAGATACCACTGTACCCCTCCCACCGAGAAAGAAAGATATGAGGACCTTGTTTTCTTCTGAGCTGAAATATGAACTTGTTCAGTCACTAAACTTATCCAGGCGCCCTTTTGATTCACAGGGATCCTGGAGGCCCATTGGCTTTCTGCAGAGACTTGGGTGATGAAGCTGCCTTGAAGATGGCTAGAGATCAGGTGGTGAAAAAAAAATCACAGCAAATAATACTAGACACGAGGGAGAGTTATTGGAGTATTATGAAGTATTAGGCTGTATCCATCATGTCCTCAGTGAATCACCCAGCAGAACTCCTTAGGGTGGTCAACTGTTTGGTGGTGTCTAGGCAGAGGGCCTTCTCGGTAGTGGCGCCCGCCCTGTGGAACGCCCTCCCATCGGAGGTCAAGGAGATAAACAACTACCTGACATGTAGAAAACACCTAAAGGCAGCCCTGTTTAGGGAAGTTTTTAATCTGTGATATTTTTTTAAAAAATTGGTGTTTGTTGGAAGCCGCCCAGAGTGGCGGGGGAAACCCAGCCAGATGGGCGGGGTATAATTAATTAATTAAATAATAATAATAATAGTTGGAAAGGAGAGGCAGCAGAGAGTCAGTGTGGTGTAGTGGTTAAGAGTGGTAGACTCGTAATCTGGGGAGCCGGGTTCGCGTCTCCGCTCCTCCACATGCAGCTGCTGGGTGACCTTGGGCTAGTCACACTTCTCTGAAGTCTCTCAGCCCCACCTACCTTACAGGGTGTCTGTTGTGGGGGAGGAAGGGAAAGGAGAATGTTAGCCGCTTTGAGACTCCTTCAGGTAGTGATAAAGCAGGATATCAAATCCAAACTCGTCTTCTTCTTCTTCAGAACACCCAGGAGGATGCTGTGAGAGATTTGCAAGTCATTTTGAGGATGACATCAGTCGTATCCATGCCAACTTTGACGCCAAAGTTGATGCTGATTTGGGGGATATCTAGTAGCATGTCGTCTAGTGAGGGTTCACAGGATTACTTTCACTTGTGGAGGTCTGAGGATGTGGCCTGGACATTTGTAGGGCCTAGGCCTGACTGCATGCTGTCTTGAACCTTGACCATCTTGGCTAGTAAAATCAAGTAGGGAGGTACTGACTACATGGGTCCAGGAAGTCTATATTGCTTCATTATAGGACTGGTGCCCATCACCATTAAAGAGGCAGTGGCCACTTCCCTGCACCCTGGAATGTTAGAACATTACTGCCCATTCATAAATATCCCTTTATCAGACAAAGTGATGGAAAGAGTTGACACAGGCCATCTGCAGGCGTAGCTGGAGGAAGCAGGATATCTGGACTCTTTTCAGAGTGACTTGAAACCTGGATATAGAAGTGAAACAACTGTGGCCACTCTTAGTCATTTTCAGGAGAGAGACAGGGGGAATCCTGCACTGCTGCTTCTCTTTGACCTCTTCCATGCTTTGCCTTCATCTATGCATTTTTTTGTACATACTTCCTGGCTAGAGGACTGCTTTACAAAATTCAGAGAAAGACCAATTTCAAAGGAGAGCTGTGTTCATGAATTGTTTCGGAAGAACTGGGTCGGTTCGCTTTTGAATGCAAGCTGAATTGAATTTGTTCAAGCTGAATTGAATTTGTGTCTAGAAGGGACCCAGGTGGCTCTGTGGGTTAAACCACTGAGCCTAGGGCTTGCTGATCAGAAGGTCAGCGGTTCGAATCCCTGTGACAGGGTGAGCTCCCGTTGCTCGGTCCCAGCTCCTGCCAACCTAGCAGTTCGAAAGCACATCAAAATGCAAGTAGATAAATAGGAACCGCTACAGCGGGAAGGTAAACGGCGTTTCCATGTGCTGCTCTGGTTTGCCAGAAGCAGCTTTGTCATGCTGGCCACATGACCTGGAAGCTATACGCCGGCTCCCTCGGCCAATAATGCGAGATGAGCGCGCAACCCCAGAGTCGGTCACGACTGGACCTAATGGTCAGGGGTCCCTTTACCTTTACTCTACACAAGGTATAGCAAAGACTGGCAGACCCCTAACAGGAATCAAAGTTCACATTCCTTGAGGTATGTTCAGTGTCGTTGCTTCAGAGAGAAGGGCCTTTAATGTTTGATTATATATATATATATATATATATATATATATATATATATATATTCTGAGAAGAATTCCCAAAGGGAGCTTGTATATATTTCTTTCCTTGCTTTGAAGAAATGGAATATCATTATTGTATCCTAGTCCTTCACAAACAGCCAAGGAGAGACACGAAGGGATACAAGGGGGCAGGAGAAATGAAGTGGATGGAATAACGGTTGTCGACTTCAGTGGCCTGTCAGGAATTGCAAGGTTAATTGCATCTCCCTTTTTAAAATGTCTAAGCTTTAGAAATAACAAAAAAGAGATAAATTCTTTAGAGTAATTATAGGCTGCTATGGCCTTATTAATAATAAAGAAACACACACACACACACACACCCCTGACTGGCTTGCTTCACGAAGAGACGGTGACAGTAGCGCGATGCACGTTGAAGGAAATAATTAAAACCCAGCTCTTTCTCCCTATCTTCAGTGGGCTGCCAATCAATCCCAGGAAGAAAGGAACTGCTAATAAAATATTAATATCTCTCCCCCTCCCTTTCTGGTTATTTTTCCCCCAATAAAAGAAAGAAAAGAAATTGCACGCTTTTGTACACCATACCTTTTTCTTCTTCCTTGTTTGTCAATCAAAAACGGAAGAAGCACGAGGAATGCAAGCCAATGAGGCAGAAGCTGTTGGAGGGTGACGAGGCAGTGGTGGTGGTTTGTGAGTGCCTGGAACCTCATGGTCAATCATGCTTGCCCTTAAAAAAAACCCCAGAATTTATTGAGGCATTAAGGCAAGTGTCATTGGGAAAGGGCCTCGCAGACAAGCGCTGACTGTGCTTTCAGTTTTTCAAAGAAATGTATACTATGGAGGGAAAGTAATTTCTTACTGACAGCCACAGCATGTCAGCAATCATGATATAATCAGCGCAGGCTTTATTATATTTAAGTGGCTTGGAAATCTCTCGATCCTGGGCAGCTTCAAAAAGACCGAGTATGCCTTAAAATATATATTTTTTAAAAATACATTTATGAATACTTAATAGTCACTAACTCCGTGTGCATGTTCTGTGTGGGATGAACCTGGCCTGTTTTCTTTGAAGAAAAAACTAGTCTATCTTATAGGCATCAGGCCTTGGGACTTGCCCACCCTCCATCCCACCAACTCTGCCATTGGTAGCAAGGCAGCAACAAGAAGGTAAGCAAGGCAGGATCTAGACACATCAAAGCAGTGTTTCGCTTAAATGCATTGCAAACTCATACAGGGAAATCTGGTAGGGAATGACGAGGCTCCACAGCGCCATCTGGTGTCACAGTGTTATATCGCACATAAGTAAAGGTAAAGGGACCCCTGACCATTAGGTCCAGTTGTGACCGACTCTGGGGTTGCGCGCTCATCTCGCATTATTGGCCGAGGGAGCCGGCGTATAGCTTCCAGGTCATGTGGCCAGCATGACAAAGCCGCTTCTGGCAAACCAGAGCAGCACATGGAAACGCCGTTTACCTTCCCGCTGTAGCAGTTCCTATTTATCTACTTGCACTTTGATGTGCTTTCAAACTGCTAGGTTGGCAGGAGCTGGGACCAAGCAACGGGAGCTCACCCCGTCACAGGGATTCGAACCGCCGACCTTCTGATCAGCAAGCCCTAGGCTCAGTGGTTTAACCACAGCGCCACCTGGGTCGCACATACAATGCATTTAAAACGCTTTTTCTTTACCAGTCTAGCTGAGTCCCAAGAGGGTGGGGAGGTGGGAGGCATTTGGGCCTCAAGTGTGCCATGCATTTAAAGCCCAGTGCATTTAACAGTCATGGCTCCCCCCCACCCCGAATATCTTTCGCTAGGGATGCTGGGAGCTGTTAGAAGATCTCTAGTTTGGGGAAGCTTTTAATGTTTGACGGATTACTGTATTTTAGTATTTTGTTGGATGCCGCCCAGAGTGGCTGGGGAAGCCCAGCCAGATGGGCGGGATATAAATAATAATAATAACAACTACTACTACTACTACTACTACTACTTATTATTATTATTATTATTAATATTATTATTACTATTATTATTATTATTATTATTATTATTATTATTACTATTATCCCTTCACAGAGCTGCCATTTGCAAAGTGGTTTAAGAGTATCTCCCTTCTAAAGTAAAATAAAAAAATTCCTTCAGTAGCACCTTAAAGACCAACTAAGTTTTTATTTTGGTATGAGCTTTCGTGTGCATGCACACTTTTTTTTTTCACTGTATCTGAAGAAGTGTGCATGCACACGAAAGCTCATACCAAAATAAAAACTTAGTTGGTCTTTAAGGTGCTACTGAAGGAATTTTTTTATTTTACTTCGACCCAGACCAACACGGCTACCTACCTGATCCCTTCTAAAGGTAATTCTGGGGAACCTCATTTCGTATTGTGCTCTAACACGCAGGAATAAACATTATGTTCCTCTGTGTTACCCATACTAACTCTACTGCCAAAACTTCCTTTGGCTGTAATGGAGGGGTGTGTGTGTTTTGTGTATATATCAGAAGAGCCAACTTGAATAAAATATTGGGAGAAGGCGGGCACGGAAGCCTCACTCCTGATCTTAGCCACAGAGGTACCTAGTTCTGGTGAAAGGGTTTATTCCCCTATTTACCCCACTTTTAATGCCCAAAACAGCTCTGTGAAGTTGACTGGTCTCAGAAACAGTGACTAGTCCAGAAACTCAGCTATATAGCTGCAAATACAGTCATACCTCAGTTTAAGTACGCTTCGGTTTGAGTACTTTCAGTTTAAGTACTCCGCGGACCCGTCTGGAACGGATTAATCCACTTTCCATTACTTTCAGTGGGAAAGTACGCTTCAGGTTAAGTACAGACTTCCGGAACCAATTGTGTACTTAAACCGAGGTACCACTGTATAACATTTTAAGTGTGTTTCAAGTACATTATACAAATGTGACACTAGATGGAGATGGTGAGTTTATGGCAAATTCAATATATTTTTCAAAACACTGTTTAAAAAAGCATTTTCACAGCGTTTTTTATTTGTGTCTAGATTCCACCCAGGTCTACTCTGAATTCTTAAAGCTAAAAAGGGAATTGAACCCAACTCTCATCAAGCCCAGGTTTCTAGTCATTTGATTGCCTCCTCCCACCTGCCCAAATTCAATGAGGGCTGGCTGCAAAATTATGCCTTTGCCTGTTTGGGCATATTTTTAGGACCCACTTTAATTTGGTGACAGTAAGATGTTTTAAGTTGCTTTAAAATATTTCATTTTTATTGTTGTAAGCTTCTCTGGGACCTTGGAGTAAAGGGTGGATTAATAAGAACAGGTAGGGAGCTATTACCCCCCCCCCAAGTCATCTGAATTAGGCGCTCCTGGTTTAATTTTTAAAAATGATAAGCAACCGGAAGCTGCTTCCTTTCTTGTCCTAGCAGAGCTCTGTGAACCCACCCTGCGGAGCAAGCAACTTGCAGTTTCTCTCTATCCACTGCAATCGCAAGGGCTGTAAGAAACGATGCTGGTGGGTTTTGCCCAATCCCAGCAACCCTTTTACAAGTTCATTTACAGGGCTTGTTGGGAAACAAAGTCCAAACATGGAAAAGAAAGGCAGCAATGCCCATCAATTTTGGGGGGTGGGGCGACCCCCTAAAATATTTTATTGGGTGCTGCAAAAGAGACCTGAGTCCCTAGGAGTTATTCAAGGTAAAGGGACCCCTGACCATTAGGTCCAGTCGTGACCGACTCTGGGGTTGCGCGCTCATCTCGCATTATTGGCCGAAGGAGCCGGCGTATAGCTTCCAGGTCATGTGGCCAGCATGACAAAGCCGCTTCTGGCAAACCAGAGCAGCACATGGAAACGCCGTTTACCTTCCCGCTGTAGCGGTTCCTATTTATCTACTTGCATTTTGATGTGCTTTCGAACGGCTAGGTTGGCAGGAGCTGGGACCGAGCAACAGGAGCTCACCCCGTCACAGGGATTCGAACCGCCGACCTTCTGATCAGCAAGCCCTAGGCTCAGTGGTTTAGCCCACAGCACCACCTGGTTATTAAACTCTTATTAATCATATGATGAAACGGAAATGAGAGAAATGCCTGCCCTCACCCCCAACTGCATGACTGTGCAAGGTCCCTGAATCATTTCAGGGTCAGGTCAGCGCTGTTCATCCCTGGTTGGACTGGGGCTACTCTGAAATGCCAGAATGGGCCCTGAATCAGATTTTTTCTTTGTGTGTGTTTGTTGTTCGTGCACAGCCCTAGTATATATATATAATATGTACACAGTATATGCAAATGAATGGTAGGCGCTTTGTACGAATCCTGTCAGTAGCATCCCCTTTTTGTTATGCTTCTTAAATACGTTGTTATTTGTCACTTGGAGACCTTTGTGTAATGAGTGACTAACAATTCTAATTAATAAATAACAGTAGACTGAAGGAGAATGGATCATTTCATTCCCCTTGTTCCTAAACTAATCTTAATTTCAGTTCTCTTGAACTTGGGCAGAATTTGAAATCTTACTGAGATTTAGAAAACCAGGTTGTTAAACAGCACACATGTCTACTTGGGGGGAAAGTCCCGTTAGCTTACTCCCCAATAAGTGAGCATATGTAATTAAGTGGGAGATGAGCTCTTGCAAACTTATTTTGCTTTCCCATTGTTTTGGATGGCTCGGTAGAGAAAAAGGACTATGATCCTGAAGTCGGTTGTGTATTCCACCGGACTCCAAAAAAGCACATTTGATGTGCTCAAATTAATTTGTGTTGCTGAGGAGACGTGCAGCTTCATTGTGAACCAGCTGGGTTGCCCATATGGATGAGAGCTTCGTGCCCAGCAATGACACATTGCGGTAATCCATCTGGAAGGTGATAAGAGAGGCAAGTAACTGAAGCTGTCGTCAGCCACAGGATGGGCTAAAACCTCCAAGCCAACCAGAGTTGACAGAATGAGTTATTTGCCAATATTTGCCATGAATATGCCACCCACCCCTGTACCGCAGACATGCAGGCTCTGCCTTATCTCAATGATGTATAATTTGACAACTTTTTCAACTGTGCATTTGTGTGGGGGTGGGGGTGTTTATAACACACCCAATATTTACTGTTCTGTTACATTTAAATGGTTGGTTTTATGAACCACATCTTTGACAAACTTTTGACACTCTTTCCAATATAGGGAGTCGTTTTGGACTCACAGCTGTCCATGGAGGCGCAGGTTAATTCTGTGCCCAGGGCGGCTGTCTACCAGCTCCTTCTGGTAGGCAGGCTGAGACCCTACCTGCCCGCAGACTGTCTCACCAGAGTGGTGCATGCTCTGGTTATCTCCCGCTTGGATTATTGCAATGCACTCTACGTGGGGCTACCTTTGAAGGTGACCCGGAAACTGCAATTAATCCAGAATGTGGCAGCTAGACTGGTGACTGGGAGCGGCCGCCGAGACCACATAACACTAGTCCTGAGAGATCTACATTGGCTCCCAGTACATTTCTGAGCACAATTCAAAGTGTTGGTGTTGACCTTTAAAGCCCTAAACAGCCCTGGTCCGGTATACCTGAAGGAGCGTCTCCACCCCCATCATTCAGCCCAGACACTGAGATCCAGCGCCGAGGGCCTTCTGGCGGTTCCCTCATTGTGAGAAGTGAGGTTACAGGGAACCAGGCAGAGGGCCTTCTCGGTAGTGGCACCCGCCCTGTGGAACGCCCTTCCAACAGATGTCAAGGAAATAAGCAGGTATCCTATTTTTAAAAGACATCTGAAAGCAGCCCTGTTTAGGGAAGTTTTTAATATTTAATGCTGTATTGTTTTAATATTCGATTGGAAGCCGCCCAGAGTGGCTGGGGAGACTCAGCCAGATGGGCGGGGTATAATAAATTATTATTATTATTATTATTATTATTATTATTATTATTATTATTATAGCACCAAACTTATCAGCTCTAACCTTCTGCATATAAGAGCGATTCCTACCAAGTAACGACCTTCAAGCCACTATCTCATTAGCAGAGTCCACATAGATTCCATTCTTGTGAATGGGATTATGTGTCCTTCTGGTTAATGTCCATCGTTGTCTTGCCCAAAATGTGGTAGACATTACAGCAGGGGCAGCCAATGTGGTACTATTCAGATGTTGCGGGCTACAACTCCCATTATCGCTGACCATTGCTCATCCCAGCTGGAGATAAAGGGATTTGTAGTCCACAACATCTGATGGGCACCATATTGGCTACACTTGGTATGAAACAACCAGATTGGTCCTTTGTTATTCTTAGCCTCACCCCCATTGCACAAATATTTCTTGAGTGGTTCTCTTTGGAGTGGATCCTTTGTCCATGTCGGTAGGCATTGCTTCTATCCAAGTGCGTCCGATTCCAGGGGTCGGGTTCCAAAAGGTTGGATCCAGAGAAGCAGTGCAATCCTAACCATGTCTACTAAGAACATAGCTGCCAAGTTATCCCTTTTTTAAAGGGATTTTCCATTATGCTGAATAGGCTTCCTTGCGAGAAAAGGGAAAACTTGGCAGCTATGACTAAGAAGTAAGTCCCATTAAATTCAGTAAGGCTCGTACCCAAGTAAATTGGGTTAGGATTGCGGCATCAGTCATGTTTAGAGTAGATATTCTGAAATCAGTGGGGCTTAAGTTAGCCATTTAAGTTCCACCAAATTAAGGGAGTCCCTCAGGAGCATGACTAAGCCTGAATCCAATCCATTGTGTGATGTCCCTTGACAGTTATTATTGCAGAGTAGGTTCTTTGTCTTATTCCAAGGAAGAGAGACACAGCCATCAGATTTCAGCAGGCTCCTTTACTTTAGAATTGATCAGCCATTACATGTTGAAAACAGAAGCCACCTAGGAAGGGGAAACTAAAGCTAAACTCACGACTCCTGCTCCCAGATGCATCAACACTGTAGGGGGATTTTCTTCTCCATTCCATGAGTATTCATTAAAGATGGTTACCTGTTCCAACAGCTCTGTCACTTGTGTGGAATGTAAACATCCCAGGAACCTGAATCACCTGGAAGGAAGCTTTTGTGCACAGCCACTGTGAGTGGCCACCGAGCCAGTGTTGTGTCATGGTTAGGGAGGTGGCAGATTAGGACTAGGGAGTCTCACATTTAAAATCCCCATTTGGGCATGAAGATCTATTGGTAACTTTGGGTCAATCTCTATCTTTCTCCCTTCATTCCTCTCTGTCCTATCCCCCTCTCTCCCTCTCTCCTATCTCGCAGAGTTTCTGTGAGGATAAAGTGGAGGGAGCAACAAGCAAGCCTTGAGCTCCTTGGAGGAAAGGTGGGGTGTAGAATGAAGGAATGAAGAATGAAGGATTGGAAGCAGCAGCAACCGCGCCAAGGAAAGTACATGTAAGATCTAAGTTGGCTGCCATCTCCTGATACTGATTGCAAAAAGAGGAAAGGAAAGAGAAAATGTTGTCTTGCTCCAGATTTGTAGACCCTTCTACCCATCCATCGCTTTAAACTTCACATTGATTATAAAATGTCAAACATGTTCAAGCAACGTTTAGATTGTTAACAGCAATTACTCACCGAATCACCTAATAGGCTCATTGAAAAATGCTTCCACATTATAGAAATGGACAGATGGAGTACAAGTCTAGCGTGTAGATGCTCTTCCAGGTAACATTTGTTGGCTTTTAAATGTACAACACCAGAAGCAGCAGCAGCAGCACCAACTCACGCATGAATTTTATCACTTTGCTAATTTCCCCATCAGTCACGGTAGATATTGATTGTCCCCATTTAGAGATGCACATAGCATCTCCAAATGAAAAGTTATTTATACACACAGCATGGCATTTCATTCCTTAAATAGACAATCAATGAGTGCTCTTCTAAATGGCATATTCTGAATGTGATAACAAAACTCCAAAACTCAATAAATTGCTGCTTGAAAGCTATTTGGCTCTGTAAATATAACATGCTTGGAAAAATGTGTGTGTGTGTGTGCATGCGTGCATGCTGTGATCTTGTTGAAAAGCAAGATCTGGGACGTTTTTACGAAAATAGTAGCCCCATGTTAGGGACTGTGACACTGAGGAAATTCAAAAGAAGAAGAAGAAGAAGAAGAAGAAGAAGAAGAAGAAGAAGAAGAAGAAGAAGAAGAAGAAGAAGAAGAAGAAGAAGAAGAAGAGTTTGAGAAGGAGTCTCAAAGCGGCTAACAATCTCCTTTCCCCTCCTCCCCCACAACCGACACCCTGTGGGGTGGGTGGGGCTGAGAGACTTCAAAGAAGTGTGACTAGCCCAAGGTCACCCAGCAGCTGCATGTGGAGGAGCGGAGACGCAAACCCGGTTCCCCAGATTACGAGTCTACCACTCTTAACCACTACACCACACTGTTCCTGCTTAGAGGCAAAGGTCCTGCTTTCATAAGGCTCATGTCCAGAATAGACAAATTTCCCCAATGGTTAGGCTCCAAGGACCCTTCACTGCCTCTTCTTGATAGCAACAATATAAGAATAAGAATTAGTTCACTAGCAGTCCTAAATAGATCTCAAAAAACTATATACTAAGGGTGTGCAAGGGCACCAATACTCAACTTGTATCTATATCTGTAATCATCATCCAACATCAGATGTTTCTGAATGCTCTTCTCACTTCAATCTGTGACTCAGGTTCTGATCCACTCTGTTTAAAGTAAAGCTTTGAGTTCCCCATTCGCTCTTGTGGGAAAACCTTTTGGCAGAAGCAGAAGCAGATAAAATTAGCAGCCATAAGAGTTCCTCCATAAATTAGCAAAGTGTGAGTTGCTTCTTCTTCTGGTGCTATACATTTAAAGGCAAGCAAATGTTACCTTGAAGAGCATTTACATGCTAGACATGTATTCTCCAGAGTCAATTAAGCAGGTCCAAGGGCTTTTGTGTGGAAAGTTAAAGGGATCCAGTTTTCTCTGTGGTATATATATATTAGGATAATACATTTATCAGGCCAACTAAAATTCCAAAATCCACAATCATTTTATTGGGGGGCAGGAGGTTGAGAGCTAGCCTCTATTCTTGCTTATACATTAAAAAGAAAACCAAAACCTACTAGCCGCTTCACACTGGTTAACTTCACTTTTCAGACACCTTTTTGTGCTAGAAGGAGACATCCTCCAATATGCATTACAAGGTGAGGCTGCCCTCAGTGCTGTCTGAAGCATTCTTGTGGAAGAGCTCCTAGGGATATTTTTTCAAGCAGAGCAGCGGGTGATTTTTTTAAAACCTAAATGAAGAAAATATAAATACAGTATAAATATAAATATAAATAATATAAATATAAGGGTGATGACTTTTTTACAACCTCATTTCCCTGTATCATAATTTGATGAGCTTTCAATAAAGATTAAATAAAATCTTACTTTCAAAGAGATTTGATTAAAAAAACGTCACGCACAAAATGATTTAAAAAAATTTATTTATCAGTTTTTTGACCATTTTTGAAGTCACTGTAAGCAGATATAAAATTGAACCCAAGCTTTAGAGCAGGCATCCCCAAAATTTGGTCCTCCAGATGTTTTGGACTACAATTCCCATTTCCCTGACCACTGGTCCTCTTAGCTAGGGATCATGGGAGTTGTAGGCCAAAACATCTGGACGGCCGCAGTTTGGGGATGCCTGCTTTAGAGTCATATACAACATTATATAGGGTCATCAAACACACAAGGAAGCTTTTTTTAGCTGCAGTAACAGTATAGACGCCACTAGAGGACGATGTTTTGCTACCTCTCCTGTAGGTTCTTTTCCCAGCATGCCCGGCAGGGTCTGCTGGCTGAATTTTGAGGCCCCCAAAAGGGGCTTTTACCTTGCCCAGGTGTGACATTTGTATACCCTATGTTGCTAAGAACACTCCCCATTGTGGAATGTGGTGTTGTGTCCAAATTTGATACGAATTATATATATATATATAATTTTTAATACAATTTTATGAAATGGCAAAACGGCATACGAAAAAAATTAAAAACGGTTTGTGCGTGACCTTTTTTAGTACTTCAATGGAATATACCTCATTTTAGTCATTAATAGGCAAAAGTTCATCCATTTGTGCTACAGGAAATAATTTTTGAGAAAAAAATGAAAAAGTCACCACCGATGATAGATGATAGATAGATAGATAGATAGATAGACAGATATAATTATCTGCTGCTGTCCTTCAACAACAACAATATTATCTAGCGTTCTTCGGTGCCTCACAGGCAGTATTTGGACAGCCTCACATCTTGCAAAGCCTATCTACCCAGACTAGAGAAACACAGACACAGAAAAAGCACAGTCTACAGAAAAGTGGTGACACTAGAGTGTTGGCCTTGATCCAACTTGGGGCACATAGCTGGCATCATGGTTAGTCTCAGGGGTCTGGATTCAACTAAGTAGGTGTTCCAGTGAGAGTCCTACACACGGAATCCTGCTAGTGCAAAAGGCCTTTTTCCTCTCTCCTCCCCTTGCACCTATTAAATAGGCTCTGGGGGGCCGGATGCGGGGAGGAAAGAGACAATCCTTCTGTCAGACGAGCTGAAATGCTTGCACTGACAGAATGATTGGAAAAGTGTGGCACTGAATTTCTCCCAGAAATGGGTAAGATCACCCCAGATCACCCTCGTTTACTTCTGATTTTGACCCCAGCACAGAGCAGTAGTGCACTATATATTATGATGGTCCCACACATCTGGGATTTGTCCAATACACTACTATAATAAATGAGCACCTTTAGGCCTAAATCAACCACTTTCCAATTAGGAAAATGGAACTTTAATGGGTTTTGATATAAGCCACATGGCTTGTCACTCGTTTTTCTGGTAAACTTCCCCCCAAGTCAGGAACATATGAAACTACATCCCACAAGGACATGCACAGCTGGATAATAACACACACCATGGGTCTCCGCCCCCGCCCCCTGCAAAGAAAGTTGCCGGTACTCACCATGAAGTTGTCGCCCCCAGCACTGACACCATTTAGGGGTTGCAGCCTCCCTAGGCAAGAAAACGGTTCACAAGGCAAAAGTTACTCCAGAATAAACCTGATCGCAGGAAAGGAAACAGCCAGGAAGCAGGGCAAAACTATTAAAGTGGTGGGACATTCGTAGGAAGGTTAAAAAATGACCACTTCTCTGAGAAAAGACGAGCTGGCAAAGACTGGACATGCATCTGACCCCTTAAATGGGGTGGGGGGTAGGATTGGAGAGTGACTTCTGCCACCTCCCCACTTCCCACCCTGGGGCAGTAAACTTCCAAGACCCCCAAGCTCTTGTATCCATTCCTGTTACTGATCCAGAGGGAAAAGAGGGTGTGAGAGAGTGTGTGACTGGAAATGGGAAGCTTCCAAGTTTTGGGCCGACGGAACATCGTGGCTCCTTTTTTCCCTTTTGTGCTTCTTAGCTGAGAATTATGGTTGCTGTTTGAAAAAATAAAAAGGTGCCGGCACTGCCAGAAAAGAAGCACGCACGTATATTCTTGTACAGTGGTGGAGCTGAGTTTACTGCATTGTGTTCTGCTCAGATGTCACCTTTCCTTTTTGTGTGTGTTGGGCTCCATTCTGCAGGTTCTCTCCCCCCCCCCCAAAAATGATTAGCATTGGCATGAGTAAAAGCCAGCTCTGGATGGCACTGACAGTCTAGTGGCTGACACACACATCCCAATCCCTGGACCAGTTTTGTAGCTATGTGTTTCGTAGGAGGCATTTGGCTTGATGAGGTTCACAGGCTGTTCAGGACAAACTGCTGGGTGTTCATTGGTTCTCTCGAATGAATGAGCTATTATATAAGGGCTTGTTATTAGGGAACACAACAAAGTGTCTTGTGGACCTTTAAAAACTAACAGATTTATTGTAGCAGAAACTGTCGTGGTCTAGTGTCTGCTTCATCAGATGCATGACATGTTATCTTCAGTTGGTGGGTATTTCAGGCTAGGTAGGTTCCATAACCTTCCTTTCACAGGTACAGTTTGCTCTTCTGTGCTGAGCTCTGCTCTACAGCTGTTTCAGAATGATGTATTTTGTAATGACATAATTCATTGCCTCAGTTCAGGCCTAAATAAGTAGAATCAAACGTCTTACTCTATTTCAGGCTTCCCCAAACTTCGGCCCTCCAGATGTTTTGGACTACAATTCCCATCATCCCTGACCACTGGTCCTGTTAGCTAGGGATCATAGGAGTTGTAGGCCAAAACATCTGGAGGGCCACAGTTTGGGGATGCCTGCTCTATTTGTTTAGGCTTGAATTGAGACAATAGTTTCCTGACCCTCTACATATGTTATTTAACAGACCAAAGCTGGAATGCGAAGTGCTGTCACCAACGACTGCTGCTTCAAATGGTTATTTTGTTTACTGTAAGTTTTACATAGAACCATTTTGTATATTGTGGTACCATGGGTTCAGATCATGGCATAGCTGCCAAGTCTCCTGTTTTCCCTGGGAAACCCCCGTTTTTAAAGCTGTTTCCCTCTGTCATCCCGAATGGCGAAATATCCCGTAATTCCCCCGGATTTCTTCCAGTGCCGCTCTGCCCATGTCTGGGCACCAGAATTCGGGCAGCGCCGGCACCAGAAGTTGCTTCTACGCATGTCCAGACATGCGTCGAAGTGACTTCCGGTGCCACTCTGCCCATGTCTGGGCACCGGAAATCGGGCTGCACTGGTGCCCGAAGTTGCTTCTACACGTCTGGACATGCATCGAAGCGACTTCCGGTGCCACTCTGCCCATGTCTGGGCACCAGAAATCGGGTGGCGCTGGCGCCGGAAGTTGCTTCTATGCATGTCTGGACATGCGTAGAAGCGACTTCCGGTGCCGGTGCTGCTGATCCCATATTTTTCTAACTGGGACTTGGCAGCTATGGATCATGGTTGGTTGGGAGCAGAACAAACCATAATGCTAAGCCAAGAATTGTGACTTGTTGCTTTCACTCTTGATAGGAAATGAGCAAAGTTGGAGTCATCTGCATGTTCACTTTGGCCTAGGTAATAAAATGGCAGTCAAATGCAAAGAGGACAATTCTATGGCCTTGTTCACAAGTCACGGTAAGTCATGGTTAATGGTTTCACATCAAGGTAAGCCAAACTATGGCTTCCCAGGGCCACTTGAATGCCCTGACTCCTGGAAAGGAGCCTGCACCATTTTGCTCCTCCTTGAACCTTCTAGGACACGGTGGCACAGCTGCTAAGCCAAGTTTGCCTTAGTGTGTTGTCTGAACCCAGGAAAGTAGTTATGGACTCTCTTCCTTGACCATGATTTGTACACTTAGCTGCCATACTGCACAGTGCTAAAAGTGCTGGAGGGGAACAAAGTGGATACAAGCTCCTCTCAAGAAGTCAGAACGTTTGTGCAGTCCTGTGAAAGCAGGATATGCAAACCAGGCCAGTAAGCTATTAAACATGGCTTACCGTGATGTGTGGAAAAGGTCATAGTATTCTGGGCTTTTTGCATTTTATTGCCATTTAGCAATGAGGATAACACTTCAGACATCTGATGAAGCAGACTCGTCCACAATAGCTTATGCTACAATAAATCTGCTTGTCTTTAAGAGACCACAAGGCTCTGCCACTTTTTGCAACAGAAGGCCGACCTTCTAGACGATGCCATTGGAGACTGTCTGTAACAGGCTGAGTATATATTTTTCTTCTGCTGTTGGACATGGCCTAGTTGGGAAATATAATTTTTGTTCAATAATCCACTAGGAAAATAAAATTGATAGAGATAGGGGTGTGCCTAAGTTCCCAGCACAGGAATGCCTTGCCAAGGTGTTAGAAAATGTGGGTGCGAAATTTGCATGGTGCTGTGTGAATAATAATTGAATATTTGATCTTCAGCGATTGACTGCTCAGCCTTGTGGTTGCAAGGGAACAATTTAGGCACATTCCTTCGAACAGCGGATAGAGAAGCCAAGGTTTCAGTCTTGTATTTACACACGCAGACACACATGTGTGCACACCCCTTGTTTACGCATCTCTGTGTGCCAAGCATATCTGTCACTTGCTTGTGCCCTGTAAGGCACTTATTGCAAACATTCTAGAAGCTGCACATGAAAATTTCATGCCTCCAGGTGCTCCATGGATTATTCATGAGGCTTTTGGTGCTGTCACCATGGGAGCCAATAGGCTACGACGTATTTAGCATATTAATGCCTTTTTTTGATTTAGTGCACGAGCAGCTATACCACACCACCTGGAATGCAAGCACAAACTGCCACTGATTCAAATAGCTATGCAACATGAAATAAGGGGTTGGGAATATTTTCTGGAGCTGTTGGGAGGAGGGCAATATACACACACAGGCATGAACTTCCCTTCCCAAGCAACATCCTCCAAATGAAATGTGAGCTTCCTGAAGATTTGTTTTCATAATAATGCTTTCTTTTTATCTGCTGGGAGCTTGGGGCTCATTACACGGTCTGTCCTACTGCTGTAGCACATGGTTTGGGGAAAAATTTTTTAATAGGCAAGCCATGTGATTTGTCAGACATTACATCAGAATGATTTAATACACCAAGGGCAAGATTGTATGTCAGGTCCAGCTGCTATTATTGTTTCTTCAGCAGGTTTGCTGGAGAGGCTTCAGAAAGCTACTATGAGGAAACCATCACCATTCATTTTGCTGTGGTTCTTAAACAGAGGGAGATGGAGCCATGCGGCGGTATTCGCTTTGCCCATCGCTATGGCAATTTTCACCTTAGCTCTTGTTCAGCAGCTGAAGGGGAGTTGTAAGCTTTTCATTGAAGCTAACATGTTGGAAACAAGAAAGGCAATATGCCTAGAAGAAAAAGGGGGTGGGGAGATGCAGAGGTTTCAAATTACACATATAAGGCCATGTTAAACATTCATAGACTTAGTATTAACCATTCACTTTGATACGTGCATGCGGCGTGGCACTCTAACCGAGCCCTTTCAAGACGGAATCGGGAGAATGTCTCCTTTTTTCCCAGGGGAAATTGGAATGCAATGGCAAAATGAAGCAACAAAGGAGAATGGGGAGGGCACAGTAAAGGGCTGGATACTGGGGGGGGGGGATTCATGGTGGTTCCTCTCATCAGAGCCTTCTGGTGTCGTGTAGTGGCAAAATGTGTGAGTGGAAAGCCAGTGACATGAAATCTCACCTCTACCATGAATAAACTGCTATGCTCAGAGTGTCTGGGATGATTAAAAATTAGAATTTGGATGCAGACAGAGCTTAATGTTCTGGTTCCTTCCTTGCATCCAGCCAGACAATTTTTACTCTTCCCTTCAGAATTCCCCTTGTCCTTCCAGTCTAGTATAAGTCCCGGGAATGACTGGCCTGTGATTAACCCAGGGCATGTTGAAATACTGGCTTGAATCCAGGAATGGATCTACGATTACACTAACTAGGTGGTCCCTTATTCTCTCTCATTTCAGCCTCGCTTCCCACCCCACAACATGGGGATTAATAACACCAAGCTACCATACGAAACAGTTGTAAGGATTACTAGTATAAACAATGCGCTTTCAGCACATTGGAAACTACCCCAAATTTTATTATCGTTATGATTGTTATATTTAAGAATAGATTCCTAAAGTTGCAGGCCTGGAATACACTGCCACTCAATTCAAACACCCAGATCCTCTACAGTGAAGTACTCTTAACATGCTGAATACATTAATCCCAGAGGGACGTGATCCAGTTGGCCCAAGAAAGCAAGGTTCCCCAGAACAACGATCTGCCAAAATCAAATTACCCACTGGAAAGGGTTTCGTGCCCCCAAATACCCTCTAAGTGGGGAAAAATCTTTTCCCCCAACTAATATATCCAAGGCTTTTAAAGCTCCTCCCCCACTATCACAAATACCGTGAACTAAGATGGTCCTTGGACAAATTAAGAGTACATCGCTGGCGCACCCTCTCCCATACAATGCCATAAAAATGTCTACAGCACACCATCACTTTGGACGGGACTCAATGAATGAGTACTTTCAGTGGAAGCCCTGTTGAAAGACTTCTGCATGTGCAACAAGGCTTCCCCCTCTCCTTCCCTCGCCCAGAAAGAGGGGGTTCAGGTGTGTGTGGAGAGAACCCCCCAAAAAATCATGCAGTGGGAGAAGAGGGAAGAATGCTTGCCCTGGTGGAAAGACCACCTTAGGATGTCACTGAATTCCTCCCTTTGTATTGAGATCCATCCACGTTAGCAGCAGCAGCAGCAGAAGAGACCAAACATGCATGGTGCTTCTGACTGGCAGCTCTCTGGAAGCTTAAAACTTGCAGTCTTAAACATTTTTGTACTATCCCAGACTGGAGAGTTTTAAGGAGCGGTGGTTTGTGCTGAAGGAAGGTGCTGAATGTGGTCATTATTCTTTACAGAGTTGCGCAGAAGTTGCCCCGAGTCGTTTGACCCTTTTTAATAGTTCTCTTTTCTCCTAGAAAAACCATGAAACACTTGCTTTTAAACTTTAAAAGCAACATATGACTTTTGCTTAATGTACTTGCTCTTGTCAGCAGAGGCGTAGCAAGCCCAGGTGGTACCCGGTGCAGTTTTTTTTTTGTCGTCCCCCCCATGCCGCTTTGCGGGGGCGCTGGCAAAGCTGCGTCCTCTTGGGAGCCATGGCTCCCATCTGTCCCCCTCCCTCCCTCCCTCCCTGTAAAGCAGCAAATCAGGAGCCGCAGACAGAGGATCCTCTACATGCAGCTGCAGTGGCGCGATGGCTGCTTGCGCCGCCATGGTGGGACGCCGCCTTGTCACCCCCGGAGACGTGCCACCGGGAGCGCACCCCCCCACCCCCACCACCCGTTGCAATGCCACTGCTTGTCAGATTGAATGTAGAAGAGAGGTAGGCAGTACTCAACATTACTGAAACGTATTTACATAAATCTGTATCTGAGACTGATGGATATTTACAGACTGGCTCTGAGGCAGGCAACAGCATAACACAACACACTTGCAGCTCTCACAATTAAAACTCTCACACACAGTTGATATTTGAACTAACTGGGGGGAAACTGTTCAGTATATACAGCATATATGACATCACAAGATCCCACGCTACAGCATTAACCCTTTGCATAGTATTTTGGGTGCACCATTGCTCCAATACCGGATAAAAACTTCCTTTCAGGGGAACAAGGAGATTGTTATTGTTAAGCATATTCAGCACACATTCAAGAAATGAGTAAAAATGGACAAGACTGACTACTATCCCAGTGTTTCTCCTCTAGTCTGGTGTCCTCCAGATGTTTCAAACTGCAATGCCCATCAACCTGACTCAGATTGCGGCATCCTATGCTCACAAAAAATCACATATGTCAGATGTTTCATTTAGCACTTCCTGATCCATCCCTCTTGAACTGTATTCTTTTTTCCCTGTTTTAGTCCACAAGGCCCCACATGGAAAATGTGGCACCACAGATACAGCACACATTTCAGTCAGTTCCAGTGACCGGTGCCTAATTTAATTGCTGTTATTATGAATGGTTTGCAACACCAAAGCATAGCTGCCAAGTTTTCCCTTTTCTCGCGAGGAAGCCTATTCAGCATAATGGAAAATCCCTTTTAAAAAGGGATAACTTGGCAGCTATGGACCAAAGAATTAAACTCTAGCAGAGTCCCTTTCCAGAGGGGGAAAACTGGATGGTTAATATTTTTTTAAAAGGAAAAAGAGTGATCTTGGCGATTACAGTCAGGTTAGGCTAATATTGATCCTTGGGTAATGGAAAAGTTAACATGAGACCAATTAACTAGGTTTTAAAATGACAAATGCATGCCTACTGCAAGGATTTGTTAAAGCTGTTGAAAAATGCTGGGAAAATGGTATGTATGTTGATAGAAATTGCACACATCCTTCAGAAAACATTTAGCGATTAAAGTTGCAGTCCAAAATATAATTATTCTCATCTAGTGTTTTCCTGCAAAAATCATATAATGTGCAAACCATCAATGGCAAACTTTGGGCTCTCAAATTTCAGCAGCATTTTGTGCAGCGCTAAAATTTGGTGCCCCTACCTCTGTTGCTCCCTTCTACCATTCTTGTGCTTTGTTGTGGCACAAACCCTGCAGCGCCGTGCCCAATGTGGCTGAATCAGTTGTGCTACCCTGAAACCACCTCTGAAACCACCTTCTCCTCCTCACATAGAGCCAGTGTGGTGTAGTGGTTAAGAGCGGTAGACTTGTAATCTGGGGAACCGGGTTCGCGTCTCTGCTCCTCCACATACAGCTGCTGGGTGACCTTGGGCTAGTCATACTTCTCTGAGGTCTCTCAGCCTCACTCACCTCACAGAGTGTTTGTTGTGGGAGAGGAAGGAAAAGGAGAATGTTAGCCGCTTTGAGATTCCTCCCGGTAGTGATAAAGCGGGATATCAAATCCAAACTACTCCTCTTCTTCTTCTTCTCCTCCTCCTCCTCCTCCTCCTCCTCCTCCTCCTCCTCCTCCTCCTCCTCCTCCTCCTCCTCCTCCTCCTTCTTCTTCTTCTTCTTCTTCTTCTTCTTCTTCTTCTTCTTCTTCTTCTCATGGGCTTCTTCATTTAAATCACTGGATAGCTCTCCACAGATATTCTTGACTGGTGTCAGAGCCGACACTAATGGCTTGGAGGCAGTTTACCTGAAGGATTGCTTTCTCCCAAATATACCCACCTGTACCTTGAGATCTTCATCAGAGGTCCTTCTTCAGGTTCCCCACTTAAAGAGGTGAGGTGAATAGCTACAAAAGAGAAGGCCGTTCTTGGTGGAGGTGCTTCTATTAGGGAATGCCCTCCCCAATAATGTATTACGTTAAGATCTTTTCTGCCCCGGGAGAAGAATTTTTTCTTCACCCAGACTTTCAGAACTATGCCTAAGCCCTTGAAACAAATGGTTTTTTTTCCTGGGTTTTTAAATACAGTTTCATGATTTTTTTGTGCCACATGTGCAGGCTTTTAAGTGGGGAGATGGTTGATTTCAACATCTGAACCCTTTTTATTGTATATGTTATTGTCTCCTAATATGTATATTTAATTGAACACATTTTGTGGCTGTAGAACTGTGGTGGAGAAGGAAACCTCCTGAAGAATAGCTGTGTTCTAGTTGGTATAAAGTTTTGTGAACTGCAAATTAGGTTGGTTCCCGTTGAAATGCCATGGCTAGTTAAGAGAATAGCAATAATCACCATAGGAACTTAAATAAGGTGAAATGAAAGATTTGGCTGTGTTGTACACACCTAGAAATACTATTGGGGGAGGGAGAAGGGGGGAAACCAAACTGTTGACAGCGGTGCAAACTACCCAGAACAGAAACAGCTAGCAATGTAGAAACTAAATAGAATGTGCTCAATGAAAGAAATACTTGTATATAAAATGTACACACAGCCACAAAAATACCGTGAGGCCAAAAAAAAAAAAAGTTGACAGCAGGGCCGGCGCTCTAGAAAACAAGCAGCTGGCAATTTACAAAGTTAATAGAATAGACGAGAGATGGAAAGAAAGAACTGGATAAAGAAGGACTTGGTAGAGAACCAGTAGGAAGGAAAAATATTAAAGATTCTTCGTAGATTGCTCTTCACCCCACCCCGGAAATGGGTGGGGACAGGTATTGGAGAAGAACAACAAACAAGGAGCAAAACAAGACAATCCCCAGTTCACGCTAGACCACCGAGTACTGGAGCGGAGGTGGTAAAAGACATATAGAAAAAGATAGTAAATGGAAAGAGGAAAGATAGTAAATGGAAAGAGCTGTTCGGCAGTGGAATTTGCTACCAAGGAGTCTGGTGGTGGAGTCTCCTTCTTTGGAGGTCTTTAAGCAGAGGCTTGACAGGCATATGTCAAGAATGCTTTGATGGTGTTTCCTGCTTGGCAGGGGGTTGGACTGGATGGCCCTTGTGGTCTCTTCCAACTCTATGATTCTATGATTCTATGAAATCAAAAGGGTGTAACTCTCTCTCACACACACGGCTGGATCCAGACTACCTGCGGATGAAACTGATTGTGGGGTGCTCTGCTGGAGGTGAACGTTTATTTAACCAATTCCCCCTTCCCCACTTCAAATTTGAGGACCCTTTGGAAAACTGTGGTGGGCAATAACCCTGGTCCGATGGGGCAGGGCCACAGATCTGCACTCCTGGCACCGGAATCCCTACAGTTTACCCGGATAGGGATAAGGATGGCAGCGAGGGGAGAGCTGCAAGGATACACTGGTGGGAGTGCTGGATTGGCTATGTGGGCATGTCTGCTTACCCCTCCTACCCCATCCAGGTAAACTGTAATGGCACTGGTGTTGAGAGACCAACCTCACAACTCTGCTCCATCATGTTGGGCACTGTTGGTGCTGGGGAACATAGGAGGAAGGGGGGAATTGGTGGAATGCTGCCTCTCCTCCTCCTGAGACCGAGGAGCTTCTGCTGGAATCCTGGCCCCTCCAGAAGGAGCTCTTCCGTTCACAAAAGGGCAAGTTTGGATCCAACCCAAGATAAATCAAGAAGGACATTTTTGATTAATCGACGCGGATAAAAGTTTAAAGGCAGTGTTTCAGATCAAAAGGATGCTATGTTTAATTTATAAGTAAAATAAAGAGAAATGGGATGTAACGAAACAAGCAAAAAGAAAGGGAGGGAGGGGGGAGTCAGAGCTAAATACCCAAACCTCAAAGTTTTTGCATGCCTACACTTGTTTTAATTTATTCGCCATCCATACGGAGTCAATGCTGTTTGACTTAAGCATTCATAAAACCTGAGACAGCTACATCAAAGTAATATCAATCTAATTCCCTTGAAGACATCTGGGAAAACAATCATGTTAGATAATCTTTGGAGAAAAATGCAAACGTGTGTTTGAGGGGGTGGGGGTGGGGAATCCATTATGTAGTATAGCCACATGCTTGCAGTAGCTTCTTGCAAATGAATAACACCCCCCTCTTCCTCCCCTCCATAGCTGTCAACCCTCCCGTTTTTTTTGTGGGAAACCCCCTTATTTCAATCAGTTTCCTGCTGGCAGCCCGGATTGTAAAATATCCTGTAAATCTCCCTCCCTGCCAGCCAGGGAGGCTCCACCTGCCCCCCCCCCCGCGAGAGAGCAGCCAGCCGCCGCCCGGTAAAACGCCTCGCTCAGCGGCTAGCTGCTTGCTCACTTGCCAAGTGCTGCTGGAAATCGCCTCTGTGCATGCCCGGGCATGCGCAGAACCGATTTCTGGTGCCCAGACATGTGGACACGGGCAGCCTGGCACCGGAAGTTGCTTCTGCGCATGTCTGGACATGCGCAGAACCGATTTCTGGTGCCCCGGACATGGGCAGAGCCGGCACTGGAAATCGCTTCTGCGCATGCCCGGGCATGCACAGAGGCGATTTCCGGCAGCACTCAGCAAGTGATCCCTTATTTTTAAATCCTAAAATTGACAGCTATGCTCCTGTCTCACCAATATAAAATGCCCTTTTCTAGAATCAATAACAGTAATGCAGATTTTTAGTGTGAAATATAAATTAGAGCTTGGAATAAGGTTGCTGTTGCACCACACGCTCTACCCCAAGATCCCTGATCAGGCAAACTTATATCCACTTACCTGATAGTAAGGCCTATTGAATTCAATGGAACTTAGTTCAGAAAAGCCAAGGAGTGGCTTGTCATTCAAGTTGCAATCTTCCAGTAATTGCTTCCCCCCCCCGAATTGTATCAAAGATCACGAACCGAAATCTTTTGCGTGGAGTCAGGGTCAGTTTTGATGTAGGAAATTTTGCTCAACTTCCTATATAATGTTCTTTGCTGTTAAGTGGCAAGAAGGGAACAGCAATGGGGTTATAAAGGGGTCGCAGAGTTGGTTTGTTTTTGTGTCCTTATGTTATAAAAAAAAAACGACTCCCGATATAAAATGCAATGTTTTTAGGCACTCTTGTTGGAAGCCCAGCACAACAATGCCATTGAGAGGTTTCCTCAAGTTAATATGGTATGGAATTGGGTTCACTGGTTTAATAACGAGTATGATCAGAATCGCTCTGTTAGGAAAGTAACATGCAGTGCCAGCCAAGATGGTCAGCTCAGGGATTTAATTTAAGAAGTCATGCATTCAAGATGACTACTGTACAGTTGTGTTGGGTCAGTCTCCCCATCTTGGTGTTTTAGCAACAGACAGGAAGGTACTAGCCATAGCAACCAACTCCTACGGGACAAGGTCCCCTTCCGCCTCCCCAATAAAATATGTGAGGGGGCTGACCCACCCAAATTTAATGGGCATTGCCAGTCAAATGTGATCGATTATGCGGGCAATATTCTTTTCAAGTTGGGACCCTTGGTACTAGCTGTTAATAATAAGGTAAGTTCAGTTCTCCTAACCTTCATACTTCCTTCACGCCCTTCATTTTTCCTTACATGGTGCCAGTTTGAATTTTTGGCTCAATTTTGCATGCATTCCGAAGAGAGTTGAGTCTAGGTTTTCTGATATTATTTTACTCCAGATCACCCCAGACTTCCAAGGTGATTTGGGATGAGCTGCTCTGCCTCAGAGAATTATAAAGCTACCCTGACCCACTCTGCGCACGGCACAAATAGACCTGAATCAGCCCAAGTCGGTTCAAGATTTGGCCGAATTGATCGCATGGTCCTCGTTCAGTATATGAATTTCTTTAGCCCAGGATGATTAATTAAACTATAAGCCAAGCACCATTTATCTCCAGCTTGGAATGTTAAACAAAGTTCTGAGCGTGTGCTCCTAGTGTTCAGCGGCTTAGGCACCCGACACCAGAAGTTACTTAATATCATTAAACACTTACTCCTGGTGAGTCTGTCATTGATTGCTGTGAAATACATGGCCGGACTGCCCATCCATGCAAAGGCAGATGTGGAACATTACAAAGGAAAGTTCATCTTTTGCAAGTACTGCTCCTTAAAGTCGCTTTTGACACTTGTATTCGCAAAGACATACGTGGAACACAAAAAGCTTCTATTTGGGCATTACGTTTATTTTTTAAAAAAACTGATTTATTTGTATATAGCAAACAAGATGAATTTTAACAGGGAGAAATGTAAAGTACTACACACAAAAAATTGAAAGGCACAAATACAGGATGGGGGGCACCTGGCTTGAGAGCAGTACATGTGAAAAGGATCTAGAAGTCTTGGTAGACCACAAACTTGACATGAGTCAACAGTGTGATGCAGCAGCTAAAAAAGCCAATGCAATTCTGGGCTGCATCAATAGGAGTATAGCATCTAGATCAAGGGAAGTAATAGTACCACTGTATTCTGCTGTGGTCACACCTCACCTGGAGTACTGTGTCCAGTTCTGGGCACCACAGTTCAAGAAGGATACAGACAAGCTGGAACGTGTCCAGAAGAGGGCAACCAAAATGGTCAAAGGCCTGGAAACGATGCCTTATGAGGAGCGGCTTAGGGAGCTGGGTGTGTTTAGCCTGGAGAAGAGAAGGTTAAGGGGTGATATGATAGCCATGTTCAAATATATTAAAGGATGTCATATAGAGGAGGGAGAAAGGTTGTTTTCTGCTGCTCCAGAGAAGCGGACACGGAGCAATGGATTCAAACTACAAGAAAGAAGATTCCACCTAAACATTAGGAAGAACTTCCTGACAGTAAGAGCTGTTTGGCAGTGGAATTTGCTGCCAAGGAGTGTGGCGGAGTCTCCTTCTTTGGAGGTCTCTAAGCAGAGGCTTGACAGGCATATGTCAAGAATGCTTTGATGGTGTTTCCTGCTTGGCAGGGGGTTGGACTGGATGGCCCTTGTGGTCTCTTCCAGCTCTATGATTCTATGATTCTACATACAGTACGTGGAACACCAAAAGCTTCTATTATTTATTTGGACATTACGTATATAAGAACTGATCTATTTGTATTTCCTATTCTAAATGTTGGTCTTTAATTGCTTCTACTCAATTAGATAATGTGAAAAGAGTTATGTTTCTATGATGTATAAAGAATTCATATAGTTAAACACAGCCAGTTACGTTGTGAGTATATTTGGGGGTTGTCTTGCAGTCATATCCAAAGCCCTCTCTCATTTTCTGGTGCATTTGGTTCAGGAGTGGTGAAGGCAGTAGCAAAGAGCAAGCCTTTCCTTGTAGCTACGCACCATACTGTAGTTGGTGTTACGAGGTAGATGCAGGAGAAGCAAAATCAAAATGCAATCCCAAGGAGAAAATACCATATTTATGTGGCATGTATGTGCCAACATTAGGAACTGGGGGGAAACTCAGAAAACAGATGATTCCCCCTCCCCCAATGCTTGCAAAGAAAACAGGTTGATATCAGACAAATATCCAGCTGAGTAAAGGGCACTGTACTCAAGGGTGTTATTGATGATGTTGCTGTGGTTGTTTTTGTTATCGTTATCAGGTCCAATGAAGTCATCCTGTTCAAGCAATGGCTTTCACTTCTGCAATGGAACTCCCCCTCTCTTTGCCCCAATCCCCTCTTCTCGCTCCCCCCACACACACCGCCAAATCTTCTCAAAACAGATGGGGGGATGCCTGGGGGGAGGAAAGGGAGGGCAAGTCCCTATATGCAAGTAGAAGTCCTTGAACAAATGGGATGACTTCGAACTTGTGAACCAAAGGTAATCCACATGGCTTTAGTCGTAGAGTTTCCACCTGCTGTTTTGTTTTGGGTTACAAGATATCACAAAAGAGGACCTCGACTTACGAATGACTCGACAACCGAATTTTTCGATTTACAAATGGGGCTAATGGCCGTGCGCTTACGAATGTCTCAACATCCGGGGGGGGGGGAATCGCGGCAGTTTTAGATAGGGATTTTTCGACTTACGAATTTTTCCATTTTCAATGCATTCCTATGGGAAATCGCGTTTCCAATGGCATTTTTCAACTTACGAATTTTTCGTCTCACAAAGGTTCCTTCAGAACGGATTAAATTCGTACGTCAAGGCACCACTGTATATGCATGCTCAGGACTGCAGGTTCAAGGCAAAGACAGTGTCTGCTGAATGGACATTGCCAGGTCTCATGGATTGTGACTAACGCTTCACAAAAGGCTAGTTGCTTGTTTTCAGTATGCCACTATGATGATGGGAGCTTGCAATATTTTAAACGACAAGCTCATTAAAGCAAAAAGAACATAACTGCTCAGATAAAGATCAGAGAATCTGGAGAGGGCTGGGGTTTGAATAAATGCAGCACAGACATCTGAAATACAGATTTTTCCAATTTAAGTGATTTGGAATGCCATGAAAACATGTTGCTCTAATTAGACAATTGTAGTGTTCAAAAATAAATACTGACATTTGCCGGGCATGCTGCAATGGTGGGTGGATGAAATCTTCCTACTCCTTTCTATTTCTGGGGAGTCTTGCCTCTTTTGCCCAAATCCTTGCAGAGTTGTGTCTAGCAGGTTTTACCTCTTTCCTTTGTGCACAGTTTGGACTATCCAGCTTGTCTGTTCTTCTGCTCCCTGCCTCCATATTAGACCTAATTAGAGACTTAGCTAATCTTCCATATCGGAAGAGGCATGTTGGATCTTCTTTTTAAAAAACTGGAATTGTAAGACCTACTGTACCAGCTAGAGAGAGATGCAAAAGGCACACAGTTAGAAATAAAGAACAGGGTGCCTCTGAGCATATTCTGAGCTTAAGCATTTGCTTTCAGAAGCAGGAATCATATCCCTAAATCTAATAAGCCATACAGTCGTACCTTGGAACTTGAACAGCTTAGTTCCCGAACGTTTTGGCTCCCGAACGTCGCAAACCCAGAAGTGACTGCTCCGGTTTGCAAACTATTCTTGGAAGCTGAGCATCTGACAGGGCTTCCGCGGCTTCCGATTGGCTGCAGGAGCTTCCTGCAGCCAATCGGAAGCCACACTTTGGTTTTTGAACATTTTGAAAGTTGAACGGACTTCTGGAATGGATTCCATTCTATTTCCAAGGTACGACTGTACTTACATCTCGCAAACCTGTTTGGCCAACCCAGTTCAAGAAAGAAACTCAACCCTGTTGGACTCCAGAGCTACATCCCCTCTTGTTCAGATGACTTCTCTCTGAAGTGGCACATGCACTCAGCCAGTCTGTCAGCAAGCATGCCCATTTAAAGTTTGCTTCTATCTTTCCTGCCATGTTCATTACCACCAACAATTTTAGCTTAGCAAGCACAAGAATGAAGCATAGTGATCAAATGGCTCAAAGCTAATAGCCCTAGAGAACCCCACAATTGCCATATAACTACAAGCCTGGAGCATGAGCAGGGCCAGCCCTAAGGCAAGGCTGGGTGGCGCAATGTGCTAGGGCGCCAGGCCACCAGGGGGCACCGAGCTGCAGCGCCCGCCAGACAGCCGCGCTGCGCCTGCCAGACAGCCTTTCCCTGCATGCCGGCTCAAGTTGCGGTGCCCCCTGGCAGCGCCACCCTTGCCCGCCTCTTCTCGGGCTGCGGGCGCCGTTGTGGGGAAGCCAGCCGCGAGCCTCCCATCGGCGCGGCGGCCAGGGCTCCCTGGACGGCAGCGCCGTGCAGCCGTTTCGGCAGAGCAGGCGGAGGCGGAGCACAGCTGGCAGCGTCCCCGTCCGTCAGGCCGCCCCTCCAATGGCTTGCTGTGCCTGGCACTGCCGGGGAAGCACGAGTCCGGCAGAAGGCACGGCATAGCAGCATCAGGGGTGGAGCGGCGCCTCTGGAAAGTGGAGTCTCCGTCCCTCCGGAGGGAAATGTGAGGGTGGGGTGGGGGGCGCCTGAGGGATCCCTGCACCACGGCGCCCGATAAGGTTAAGACGGCCCTGAGCATGAGGCATTTTTTTAAAAAAATACAGTGGTACCTCGGTTTATGAACATAATTGGTTCCGGAAGTCTGTTCATAAATTGAAGCGTTCATAAACTGAAGCGAACTTTCCCATTGAAAGTAATGGAAAGTGGATTAATCTGTTCCAGACAGTCCGCGGAGTACTTAAACTGAAACGTTCATAAACTGAAGCGAACTTTCCCATTGAAAGTAATGGAAAGTGGATTAATCCGTTCCAGACGGGTCCGCGGAGTACTTAAACTGAAGCGTTCATAAACTGAAGCATGGGTGTAATTGGTTCCGGAAGTCTGTTCATAAACTGAAGCGTTCATAAACTGAAGTGACCTTTCTCATTGAAAGTAATGGAAAATGAATTAATCCGTTCCACATGGGTCCGCAGTGTTCATAAACCGAAAATTCATAAACCGAGGTGTTCATAAACCGAGGTTCCACTGTAAATAAATGGTGATGCGAGGAAATAGAAAACTTACACCTTTGGGTGCCTAGCTGTGCTGTCTTTGAACACAGGATCACAATGCAGAAGGTAGAATTATCACGGGACACAAGAGTTCTCTCTCCTCGAAGAAGAAAACTGTTGAGTAAACGAACAAATGAACGCAACATTTTTCCAGACTGAAATGAATAATAAGGGCACTTTTCTACAGCTAGCACTCCTTCATTTCAGGATGCTTGAAATCTTCAAAGAGATATATTAGCTGCTCCTGTGACTTCTTTGTTCCCTTCTAAGAAAACAATTATGGTCCAATTTCTTCTTGTTTAGCTCGTGTGCCTTGATTAGGGCTATGCAATCTTGCTTTCAAACAAGATGTATAATTTTGTGTAGGACATGCATTCAGCCTCCCGTCTTTGTGGGTTACAATAAATTGCTCAATTTTGTCTTTGTGGACTCTGTAGTCCAGGGCATTCAGCTTACCTGCTTGCCATGTGTTATAGTGCCCTTACTAATGAATGCCATTAGTGCCCCGGAGAAGGGAGGATGTTTTGATCTGGTATCCCTTGCTTCGGTTAAAGATTACAGGGTGAGGAGCTTAAGTCCTTAAATTCTCCTATAAATGCTAGTCAACTTTTAATGCCATTTTTAGAAATCATAAATTCAGTGGCTACACCTCTCTTTATTCAGATTTCATCATAGCTGCCAAGTTTTCCCTTTTTCCCGCGAGGAAGCCTATTCAGCATGAGGGAATTTCCCTTAAAAAAAGGGATAATTTGGCAGCTATGGATTTCATGAAAAGTTAAGGCAGCTTTTATGTAAGGATAGGAGAGTGTATGTAGTTCCAAATGCAGGGTGTGTGTTGCTGAGGCTGATGAAAATTCTGGTCCCAAATACTTTCGGGGGCGTCAGGATGGGGAAGGAATTCTGGGAATTGTAGCTTCAGTTGCTTGATAGACTCTGGGAGGATCTACACACAGGGGGAAAACCGCTATAAATAAGTCGGAAATTAAATCATTATAACAAAAGAAAAAAATGCTATGGAAAACCGCTTAGAATTTTTGTCGTTGCTCTCTGGCACCATCTATTGTTGCATATTTATAATGTATTCAAAATGCTGTTTCTTGACTAATGTAGCTGAGTCCTCCATGTGTTTATTCTAGTGGACAGAAAAAGGGTATAGGAGTTCGAGTTGGCATGGTGAGCCTCATGCAATAATCTAACTTTGAAACATCTGAAGACATACCAATCAATTGTCACGTTTAAGAGGGACATCCCAGAATTACAGAAGCCATCTCGGCTTCTGATTGGATCCCGGAATGTCCCATTTTTTGGGTCTGGCACTCTGGCGTGAAGCAGCTGGCTCCCACAAACGATTTTGATCAGTGGGATGTTGGAGGGTATGCTAAGAGAGTTCTAGTGTGAATGGGAATCAGATCTGAAGGCAAGGCTAGACAGATAGGGCTCAAATAGTCCTCGGCTCTGTGAAACAAGGTATTGCTCCACTTGGTTTATTCCCTTGAATGATAGCTGGCTGGGAAGATAGAGGTTGAGGAAAGGGCTATCGCATGCTATACATCACCTATTTTTAGATTCTCATGAAATCTGTTCCCTAACTTTTCCAACTATCAATTGACAACCTTTAGGGTGACCCTGGGAGATTGTAACTATCAGGGAGACAAGAGTTCCCATCATAGTTATGGGATGCAAGGCGGGCTTGATCAGTGGAATGCAGCTACATTCCAGCATGACAGAAGATATCAGAGAGAGAAAACAAGGGATAAAACTTATTTGAATGTCTCCTTTGAGGAATCAATGGCTTTTTCTGGATGAAGTAGCAGGATCTTTCAGCAAAATGCAAGAACAAAGGCACACAGGCTGAAGGGCTTTCTCTTAGAGCATTCCCCCACCACCAACGTTTCTTTTTCTTTTTTAGTTTCAAAAACCTAGGGAATCAGAGTCATCACTCTGTGTTAATTTTGCAGTTTAGTAGCTGAGGCCTAACTTTGCTCCCGGTGAGTCTTCATTGAAGTCAATGGAGCCAGGCCAACAGCATGTTTTCCTTTTGCAAAGTCAGGAAATGCCAAAGTCATGGTTGAACGCAGAGCAACACAACCATACTTTTACATACTTTCTCACTCTCACACAGCTCAGGGGAATTTACTGAGGAATTTGGAAGGGTGCGCTCAGATCCACTGCAGCTCTCGGGCTTTCTAAAGAATGCTTGATCTTGTAATCGGGACAAAGTGCTTATTGTGTACAGAGTACACACTTGGTCCCAAGGTAAATGTTTGTGCTATGCTGTGATCTGGTGGTGGCTATGCAAAAAAGAGTGTTCTGTTGATATCTATGAGGTTTCATGTAGGCATTTCCAGCATAACATGAAGAAAAGTTAACACCATAAGTGAAATTCTATCCCATAAGTCTAGGATGGCCATGGTGGCAGGGGGTGGTGGCAGTTGGCAGTCCAATGGCATCTGCCATCAATCATCCAAAAGCAGAATAAATCAGTAAATAAACAACATATCCAGCAATACTCCAAATGCTTGAAGGAATAAATCACCTTTTACTTAACTCCTGAAATCCACAAGAGAGGAATCCTGGTGGGACTATTCATTGGGGAACGTATTTCATAACTGTGGATGAAAATTGCTGTACCATAAATCAATGTCTTCAGAAGACCCACAATAAAAACTCTTCTGAAGTTGCCTGTTGCTAGGAGATTTCATATGAGTTGAGGGGCTTCTAAAGTTGTGCTGACCACACAGAGCTTTAAGAGTCAATACAAATGTTTTTTGCACAGCCCAAGAAACTACTATAGCCATGAGACCAGCCAGATGGGCAGGGTATAAATAATAAATTATTATTATTATTATTATTATTATTATTATTATTATTATTATTATTATTAGCTCTGATCCACAGAATCCAACTTGAGGATTGTGGCAGGTGAAAGTACTCATGTGAAACAGAGTCAAGCAAAATGTGGAGAAATGCTCTGTGGAATGACAAAATATTCTGCGACAACTGTCAAAGCTTGAAACCTTTTACTGTTAAATTCTTTCTAGTCTGTTTAGCAGTACAGTGGCAGTGGTGAATGGTACTGCTTGGCTGCCCGGGGCGGCACCCCCTGGGGGCAAGGCATTGCTCCACAGCACGCATGCGTCCTGACATCACGACGCACGCGCCAGGACGGACTGTGCATGTCCGCACATGCACAGTCCGTCTGGGTTGGCGCTGCTGCTCTGCTCGGCCAGCACGCTCTGAAGCAGAGCACGCTACGGAGCGGGTTGCTCCGCAGAGAGGCTTGCTCGTGGTTTGCCGTTGCCGCTCGGCAACCCGCTCCGTAGCGCACTCTGCTTCTTCCTGCTCGGGCAGAGGAGGCAAGGGGCGGGCCAGGGGCCGGGGGTGCTGCCCCCACCAGAGTGGAGCTAGGGGCGGGCCCCCTATTGCCCCTCCTTTGCTACGCGCCTGTACAGTGGTACCTTGGTTGTCGAATGGCTTGGCTCCTGAACAAATCGGCTTCCGAACGCTGCAAACCCGGAAGTGAGTGTTCTGGTTTGTGAACGTTTTTCAGAAGCCAAACGTATGATGCGACTTCCATGGCTTCCAATTGAGTGCAGGAAGCTCCTGCAGCCAATCGGAACCCACGCCTTGGTTTCTGCATGATTCCGGTAGTCAAACGGACTCCCGGAACGGATTAAGTTCGACAGCCAAGGTACCACTGTAGTGTTTGGTGACGGGTTCCAAGAGGGAAGAGAGAGAGTCAACCAGTTTGTGTTTTCTCTCACAGCTTCTTAATTCTCATCCTTCCCTCCTGCCCGCTTTCTTGTCACATAGGCAGGGCCGCTTGAGTTGTTTGCACTGTGGCCTGCTTCAGAATTTTCTACATCTACTCAATGCTTGCTTAGCACTCAACATTCTCTTTCTTTCAAGTATCCCAAGCTGGCAATTTCCCACCACCCAAGACGCACAAGATTTTAGCTTCTTAGCAAAAGGCATGTCTTTCCCCACAAATGGAGATGTAGTGGCGTGGTGAGGGTGCACCTGGCGAAGTGTCTTTTGCCTTGAAGGTCTTCTGTCTTGAAGACATAAAGCTTCTGTCAGGCAGTAAAAAGTATGGGCATCCAACAATGGGAGGAATTCACCGTTGTGCTAATGTGATTGTTCCGTCAGGGCCAAATAAAATGATGGCACCCAACCCCAAAATCCCCTTGGTAATGACCTTTAAACACTTCCTTAAAACTTTTATATTATTTGAGGATTATTGGATATATGTATATAATTACATAGAATTAAGGGAGAGCAGTATTAGAGAATAGTAATTAAAGAATCTGAGATAGAGATAAGTGGAAGTCTTCTATGGGAGGAGGAGATAGAGGAGAATGATTAAAGTAAAGGTGTATGATATAAATAAGATTGGGAATATAGTTGGAATGATGCTGAATTGGTGATGAATTGGTGATGAATTGGGCACGAATGAACAACCAAATGTATGTTTTTTTCTTTTTTCTTTTTTCCTTTTTTCTGTTTGTTTGTTTGCTGATTGCTTGTAATTTTTATGTTCATGATGATGATGATGATGATTTGTATTATATTATGATTATTATTATTTAGAGCTGAATCTATTTGATATTATTCTTTATGTTATATTATTATTATTAGTTATACATGATTTTGTATATTATTATTTCAATATTATTGTTTGTTTTGTATGCTTGTTTTTTGAGTGTGTTTGTGAATGTATTTTAATTCAAATTCTAATAAAGTCAAATTGGGGGGGGGACTTTTATGTTTTCCAAAGCTTTCCCGGACTCTTAACTTTTAATTCTGCTTTGTATCGTGTTCAGTTTGGCTCATATCTATAAATTTATCTATAACTTTCTTTTTATTTAGTTTTTAGATAATTTTCCTGAATTTTATTGTTATATTTCTGTTGCATTGAAGCAAACTGCTTAGATACATTTGTAACTTTGAGTGACGTGAAGTGTTTTATTTACAAACAAACAAACATAGTGCTAAACAAACTGTTAATGGTATGTATTTCACATTTTTCTGTGAAGATTTTCCTTGCAGTCTAAAACCCTCCTCTAGCTAAACACACATTTCCTTCAAAGATAAGGCTTATCTCATAGGCAAGGTGGTCTCTCTTCACTCCCTTCCTCTACGTAAATCAAAAGTGGGCCTGTTGAAGTCTGGCTTTCGCATTGCTACATGTGAACGAGTAAAGAACATTCGATTCTTAATCCTCACACGGCTTTCTGCTTCTTCCCGAGTTGATTTAGCTCCTCCGAGTGGGCCCTTTAAAGGGGCTCAGCTGGCATAAACATTAGGCCCACTCGTCTTCTCCCATTTGCTGAGTAGAAAAGAAATAAATAAAATGTAAATTTAAAAGTCTGGTTTATGTTATGGCCTTGCATGCACATTCCTTTTGGGGTGGTTTGCTGTATTTGTTCCACTAATTATCACTGAAGTGTGATGTGCGGCGCAGGTTACAGTAATATCAAATAACTAGTCAGCCCACTGCAGATGTTATGCTTTAAGGAACAGAACGGGGAAATAAGAGGATTCTTTCAAGTCTCTGAACTTTTGAAATTTAATACATATTGGAATCTATCTATGCAAGGAGGCTTAATCTCTATGTTGCTTGGAGGGCGACGGGATCTAGAGGAGGACAGGCCTCCTGTTCTTTCATGGGCCCAGTTTCTATGGATAAACATCCACTAAAGGAAGTCTGCTGAGTTCAATCGAACTCATACCGTACCTCAGGAAGGGTGCATTATGGGTCACGAGAGCCACCTTGCATTTGTAGCATTGGAAAGCAACCTGATCCGTTGCATATCCTCTCTGCGCCATTCTAGTTTGACTTTTTATTCAGGTTCAGATTTGACCTGTTCAATTGGAAGCTCTCCTCCCCACCCCTTGACTATAATGGGGGAATTCAAAAAAAAAAACCCGGCTATAACATATTCCCTTTTGACAGAAGTGGATTCAATTTGCAGACAAAGGAGCCACTCTAGAGTAGATTGAGCCTACTGAATTGCAGGAACATCCACCCAGCGGTTTTTATGCAAGGAATGATGGTTAGTTAGTTATTTCAAAGGGGTGGGGGAGGAATCTTAACTTTTCTATTTTCTGTGAGAATTGGATGCAGTTTTCAGGTTTCCCCTTCTTAGGGGGAAACATTAATAAGAAAAAAATATTAGCAATACTAAACAGCAAGATCTCAGTCTAATCACAGTGTGAGGGATAAGAGGTACCGGCAGCCCCCTCCCATCCTGAATACCAGCTCCTCCCCCAGTGGGGAGGGGGAGACTTCGAGTGGTGATTCAGGAAGTGGAAACAGGAGCTCGAGTACCTTAGGGGAGCACAGGCACCGCCGGGGAAAGGAACAGGGAAGCAGGGAGACGGTGGGAAAGAGGCCGATCCCAGCTACTCCGGAATTGCGTAAAAAGCGCAGGGGGCGGAGATTCAGTATGCCAAGATTACTTTGCTGGAAGAAAATGCGTGAACCGCCATTCGGAGGTTCTGCGGAAGACTAACAACATGCACCACTATCTGTAAATAGCACTGCTTTCAGCACTGTAAATACACAGCACCAATAAAAGGTTAAAATGCAGAGCTGTGTGGAGTCGTTACTCTGAAGTAGCCCACCCAGGCCACTGTGACAGCTGTGACACACAGGTACCCTAAAACTGAAAGAGAGGGATACGAAACTCTGAAGAAACAGAGAGCTAGAACTAGAAACAGAGAAGGAAGCGGTTGGAAAGGAATAAAGAGCAACAAACTCACACATGTGCAGCAGCACAATGAGGGACTCTGGGAGTAGTTTGCACAAACCTAAGGAAAAATAAGAGAAGACACATGGAATCAAAAACAAATAAAGTCAGTGTCATTTGCTGAAAAGGATTAGAACAAAAAGGAAGAAATTGTTGTTGTTGTTAAATTATTTATACCCCACACATCTGGCTGGGTTTCCCCAGCCACTCTGGGCGGTTTCTAACGAAATATTAAAATACAATAGTCCTTCAGATATTAAAAGCTTCCCTAAGCAGGGCTGCCTTCAGATATCTTCTAAAAGTCTGGTAGTTGTTTTTTTCCTTTGACATCTGGTGGGAGAGCGTTCTACAGGGTGGGTGCCACTACCGAGAAGGCCCCCTGCCTAGTTCCCTGTAACTTCGCTTCTCACAGTGAGGGAACCGCCAGAAGGCCCTCGGCGCTGGGCCTCAGTGTCTGGGCAGAACGATGGGGGTGGAGACGCTCCTTCAGGTATACTGGACCCAGGCCGTTTAGGGCTTTAAAGGTCAGCACCAACACTTTGAATTGTGCTCAAAAACATACTGGGAGCCAATTTAGGTCTTTCCAAAGAAGGGCAACTGTCACTCTTTTGGACTGTACCATTGACACCAATCCAGGTAGTTACAGCATTGCAGTTTAGACCAGCATGGCTCCAAGTGGGACTTGTTATCGTTCTACTGTGGCCATGGCTAGAGAGGTTGTCTGATCATCCTGATCATTGTACAGAAGTGCCTCTGTCTAGGAGCAACCTAACTCCACTGTGGAGAGACAGGACTAATTCCTTCCCAGTTTGAAGATGGTGGCAACCAGGGTCATGCTTATCCCACTATCAAACTTATGACTTGGTTTTCACATAACACTAAGCCAAACCATGTGACTGGGCAAATGTGCAGGTTCTGAGTGAGATGTCCTTCTACCTCCCTGAGTCCTTCTACCTTTGCTGATCACTCATAGCCAAGTAAGATTGTCTTCCATAAACACGGTTTTAAAAATCGAGTCCATAAGTGACTGTAGAGGCCAATTCTGGATCCACATGTCCTTCCACAGTGGGAACATAGGTTTCCGGGCAGGAGTTGATCACGGTGAGGGTTTGCCAAGCATGCCTTCCTCTTAGTGTGTTTCTCCCTTTTGTCCTGAGTTTGAGTGTCTTCAAAGCTCATGACACCTTTGGTAAAGGCTGTTCTCCCATTGGAGTGCTCGCAAGCCAGTGTTTCCCAGTTGACAGTGTTTATTCTACATTTTTAACGATTTGCCTTGAGAGAGTCTTTGAACTTCTTTTGATGACCACCAGCATTACGCTTACCATTTTTAAGTTCAGAGTAGAGTACTGTAGTTGCTTTGGAAGACGATAATCAGGCATCTGCACAACATGACCAGTCCATCGAAGTTGATGTTCATCAGGAATCATTGCTTCAACACTAGTGATCTTTGCTTCTTCCAGTAGACTGGCATTAGTTCACCTGTCTTCCCAGGTGATGCGTAAAATTTTTTGGAGACACCATTGATGGAATTTTTCAAGAAGTTGGAGAGGGTTTTTATAAGTGGTGCATGTTTTACAAGCATACAGTAAGACTGGTCCTTGAGTCCACTCGTGTGAGCAATTCATGGTTCAGCTCAGCACTATATTCAGTCTCAGGCTCATGGCTTGTCTCACTACAGAGAAACCACAAGGGCCAAAGTTTGTCCTAGGGGTTTACTGCTCATGGTTCCTCTGGGGAAGATAAACCATAAGCCTGGTGTTATGTACTGAGCTGAATCCTAGAACAATAGGATTCAGAAACAGCGGGAGCTACCCAATCCAACTCCAGGTGGAAGTGAATCCGCAACCTGATTGGCCTGCTGGAGCAGCCAATCAGGCGGCTGGCAGAAGTGAATCTGCTACCTGATTGGCCTGTAGGAGCAGCCAATCAGGCTGCAGGCAGAAGTCAATCCACAATATAATTGGCCCACAGGTGTAGCCCTGAAGTAGCCAATCACGCAAGGCCCATTGTGTAAATAATGTATATAAGCAGATGGTTTTGGGAAAAGAGCCATTCTTCTTCTCCTCTTCTCCTTGATGACTATGAGCTGAATAAAGAGCATGAAATTCACTCTTGACTCCGAGTATATTTCACTGGCGACGAGGATGGGATGCTGCTGAGCTGACCGCCACCACGCACTGCACCGCAGCACCGCCACCTGCTGCACCGCTGCATCGCACCGTGCATCCAGGCTTCAGCTTCAGGACCCAAGGAACCCAGAATGGCAACCGACAGCAGCTTCTCGCCATTCAAACCAGCATCAGGAGACTGGGAAGGGTACGCCGCCCGTTTCAACTTCCTCCTGCAAGCGAAAGAAGTCACCAACGATGCCATGAAGAGGGCGACATTCTTCAGCGTTTGTGGAGAGGAGACGTTTGAAATCGCCCGGGCTCTCCTTGCACCTAGAGATGTCGCTACCGTCTCTTACAAAACAATAATGGAACGGCTGAAGGAGCACTTCTCACCACAGCCCTCGGTGGTAGCTTGCCGAAATGCCTTCTACGCAAAACGGCAAGCCCCGGGGTAAACCATAACTGGGTTTGTGACCTCCCTCCGCCAAGCCGCCCGGTTATGCAACTTCTCAGAATTGGAGAACATGCTTCGTGACCGCCTCGTCGGTGGCCTGAGGGACGAGATGTTGCAACGACGCCTCTACGCCAAAAAAGACCTCACGTTCCAGATTGCTCTGGAGGAAGCCCTGGCAACCGAAGCCGCCGAGAGGTCAACGCAAGAGGCACGACCGGCCCCGCCATCCCAACCGAGGGTCTACCACGAAGACCTCACCGACGAATCCGAATCTGACAGGGAGGAAGTACACCGAGTACAGCGGCGCACTCAAGCAGCACACACACCACAGCAACCTCGACGAGAAGGAGGGAACTGTGCAAGCTGCGGGGAGAACCACGAGAGGAGGACCTGTCGTTTCCGTAACGCAGAGTGCAGGCAGTGCAGAAAATTGGGACACATCGCCCGGGTGTGTCGGGCTCGACTCACCCGTCGACAAGCATCAGATGACCGACCCAGGAGCCCCAGGTCACACGGCACCATGCACCAAGGCAACTCGACGGAGATCACGGACTACCAGGTATTCCAGTTGCCCCATCCCAGCACAGAGAAAATTTATATAGAGGTACAGATAGAGGGAGCCCCATGCCGCATGGAGCTGGACACGGGTTCAACTCTATCCATAATCTCGGCCCGAACATTAAGGGAACTGTGCCCTAATGGGGGTCCCAAACTAAGGCCGGCCCCATTCACCCTCCGGGACTTCCAGAAACGTAAGGTCCCTACTATGGGGGTGGGGACCTTCAGGGTGCAATATCGAGGGCGAAAGCAACAATTGGACTTGCTGGTAGTTAAGGGCCCCTACGTTACCTCACTGGGACTGGCATGGTTTGGACCTCTGGGGCTAGCCGTTACCGGGGTGAACCGCACTAGCTTACAAGTGGACGTGGACGCCATATGCAAATAGTTTCCAGGGGTTTTCGATGGGGCATTGGGACGATATACAGGACCCCCCATTGCCCTACAGCTAGACCCCGCTGTACGACCCATCAGGCACAAGGCCCGCCGGGTCCCGTTTGCCCTGAAACCCCGCATAGACGAGGAATTGGACCGGCTCGTGGAGCAAGGAGTGCTGGAGCCGGTGCCCAACGCCCCCTGGGAAACTCCAATTGTCACACCCGTCAAGCCTAACGGTTCGGTCCGCATCTGTGCAGACTACAAATGCACCATAAACAAGGCTCTCACGGCCCATGCATACCCAGTGCCAGTGGTCAGCCATGTCCTCGCCACCCTGGCTGGGTCAAAAATCTTTGGCAAACTGGACTTGGCCCAAGCGTATCAACAGTTGCCTGTGGACGAAGCCACAGCAGAGGCTCAGACGATTGTGACGCACAGAGGGGCATTCAGAGTAAAGCGGCTGCAATTTGGCGTTAGCGTGGCACCAGGCATATTCCAGAATCTAATGGACGCTCTCCTTAAAGGGATTCCTGGTGTCACCCCCTTCTTCGATGATGTACTGATCGCCGGGCCCACACCAGAGGAATTTGAGGACCGCCTCCGCTCCGTCCTGCACCGTTTCCAGACGGCGGGCCTCAAGGTGAAGCGGGAAAAGTGTTTACTGGGAGTGCCGCAGGTGGACTTTCTGGGATTTAAGGTGGACGCAGAAGGGGTCCATCCAACCGGTGACAAGGTACGGGCCATTTGTGAGGCCCCAGCGCCCAAGAGCAAGCCCGAACTTCAGTCATTCTTGGGACTATTGAACTTTTACCATGCCTTCCTTCCCCATAAGGCAGCGGTAGCGGAGCCCCTACACAGACTCCTAGATAAAAGGGCCCCTTGGGTGTGGGGCCAGCGACAAAGGGCCGCATTCCAGGCAGTCAAGGACTTGCTCGTCTCGAACTCGGTCTTAGCACACTTCGACGAGAGGCTGCCAGTGGTGCTGGCATGCGACGCCTCTCCCTATGGCATCGGCGCTGTCCTGGGACACCAACTCCCGGATGGAAGAGAGGTGCCGGTGGCATACTTCTCCCAGACGCTTGCTGCAGCCGAACGAAACTACTCACAGATTGACAAGGAGGGTCTGGCAATCGTGAAGGGCGTAAAAAAATTCCATGATTTCTTGTACGGGCGGCCCTTTACCATAGTGACTGACCACAAGCCGTTGCTTGGCCTGTTTGCCCCTGAGAAGCAGACCCCCCAAGTGTTGTCTCCACGTGTCCTCAGGTGGTCAATTTTCCTTGCCGGCTACCAGTATGCACTAATCCACCGCCCTGGGAAGGCGATGGGCCACGCAGACGCCCTCAGCAGGCTACCACTACCAGAAACAGGCCCCGACCCAGCGCCTGCACAAGAGGTTATGACCCTGGAGCTGCTTCCCGACCGACCCATTCAGGCACAAGAAGTTGCGCACCATTCCACAAAAGATAGGGTCATCTCCCGGGTCCTGGACTGGGTGTGGCGAGGATGGCCCAGCAGCAGCCCCGGGCCAGAATTCGCTGGCTACACAAACCGCAAACATGAACTGTCGGCCCACAAGGGGTGCCTGTTATGGGGAAGCAGGGTTGTTGTTCCCCAGCCCCTCCGCAAAAGGGTCCTCACAGCCCTACACGAGACACACCCAGGGGTAGTGAGGATGAAGGCCCTTGCCAGGAGTTATGTGTGGTGGCCGGGGATTGACAGAGAGATAGAGGCCTGGGTCCAACACTGCCAGACCTGCCAAGAATCCCGCCCGGATCCCCCAAGGGCCCCAGTCCAGCCCTGGGAGTCCGCCCGACATCCATGGTCACGCTTGCACGTGGACTTCGCTGGCCCCTTCCAGGGAAAAACATTCTTCATAGTGGTGGATTCCTACACCAAATGGCTGGAGGTCGCACTGGTACCGTCCACTTCTACGGCGGCAGCCATCCGGGTACTACGTAAGCTTTTTGCAACCCACGGGCTCCCTGACACCCTCGTCTCAGACAATGGAACCGCATTCACGTCAGAGGAGTTCCAGACCTTCACAGCGCAGAACGCCATCCGCCACATCCGCTCAGCACCATTCCACCCTGCCACCAATGGCCAAGCGGAGCGCATGGTGCGGACCACCAAGGACAGCCTCCGCCGCATGACACAAGGGGACTGGGAATACCGCCTTGCCGCATTTCTTCTAGCACAGCACAGCACCCCAAGCACAACGACGGGCCGGAGCCCAGCTGAACTACTAATGGGCCGGCGCCTTGCAACTAGACTGGACCGACTTCACCCCAACAGAGCTCAGGATGAGGTAGTGGTGGGGAAAGGCAGGAACCCCCGGACATTTGTGGCCCAGGACGCAGTGTACGCAAAGAATTTTGGGGCAGGCCCAGCATGGGTACCCGCCACAGTCACCAAGGTGACCGGTCCCGTGTCGTACGAGGTACTAACGGAAGGGGGGCAATGTTGGCGCCGCCACTGCGACCAGCTACGGCGACGATTCCCAGGAGGAACCTGGGAGGAGAGCGGGACAGAGGGGTCCCAAGGGGACAGCAGGGCAGTGAGGCCTGTAGAGCGAGAGGGGTGGGCAGGGGAAGCAGAAGCAGTAGGCACAGAGGGGCGCCCCGAGGCTGGAAGGACACCGGAACCAGAGCCACAACCTAGTGGTTCAGTGGCGCCAGACCAGACAGCCCCGGCACAGCCAGCAGCCTCGGAACACGAGCCAGAACCAGAACCCCTGACCAAGGAACACCCCAGGCCACAACGCACACGGAGGCGGCCAGCAGACCTTGGGGACTACGAATGCAACTTCCCGGGCAGGACTGGAACTTAGAGGGGAGGGGTGTTATGTACTGAGCTGAATCCTAGAACAATAGGATTCAGAAACAGCGGGAGCTACCCAATCCAACTCCAGGTGGAAGTGAATCCGCAACCTGATTGGCCTGCTGGAGCAGCCAATCAGGCGGCTGGCAGAAGTGAATCTGCTACCTGATTGGCCTGTAGGAGCAGCCAATCAGGCTGCAGGCAGAAGTCAATCCACAATATAATTGGCCCACAGGTGTAGCCCTGAAGTAGCCAATCACGCAAGGCCCATTGTGTAAATAATGTATATAAGCAGATGGTTTTGGGAAAAGAGCCATTCTTCTTCTCCTCTTCTCCTTGATGACTATGAGCTGAATAAAGAGCATGAAATTCACTCTTGACTCCGAGTATATTTCACCTGGATTCGGACACAGTGCTAAGTCAAACCATGGCTAAGTTTGCAGTAGCAAAGCAGCAGGAGGACCAGAGGTGGAACAAAGCAGCGGTGTTCCTCTCTTTGGAAATAGGCACATGGCTTGGCTTAGCACCACATGCAACTGAGCCAATGTGATGAGTCAACACCATATTAAATAGAAACAAGTGCAGTTGCATTATTATGCATGGCTTCCATTTTGGAGATGATCATTTGTCAGATGCGGGATGAAGTGTCAGCTTTGGTAGTCATTCAGTGCAAGAGTGTTCTTGCCCTTCGGGTGCCTGGCACTACTAGCTTCTTCTTTTTTTGTCACTGGAAATGTGAGAAATGGAAATTATCTTCTGCCCTGCCCTCTGCATAGATCTACAGATGGCTCCCTACCTTAGGCACAGCCAGAAACTGTTAAGCAATAATCCTCAACGCTGCGAATATAATTCTACACTCCACCCCAATTCTTTTTTCCCCCTTGTTAACAAAATTGCCCTCTCATATTTCCATCCCTAAACGCTCTCTGCAGAGAATCTGGAATGCACAGAGTAAACACATAAAGAATTTTCAATTCCATAAAAGAGGGGGGAAAGAGTACTTCAGATTGCGGATTTCTAAGGGAAGAAGCTTCACCTCTCGAGTGAATTAAATAAATCACATTTAAGCTGCAGAAGTGTTACAAGCCTGACGTAAATGCTTGAAAAGTGCTAGAGGATAGTTAAACATGGTTGGGATTTTTAATATTTGTTGAACAATTGACTATGTTGCCCCTTGGGTTGGTATCCGAATGACATGCGATCACACATGTCTGCATGGCACCAAACCCAGAAGTAGCCTCCAAATGTCATAAAGATGTCATGTAGTGGGGTGGAATGGGGGCAGAATGGGGTGGAATGGGCTTACTCACACTTCACTGACACACACAGGGGTCTGGAATGTAACCCCAGCGCAAAACAAGGATTACATGTATAGCCCACCCTGGGCTGCACCCTGGGAAGGACAGATTAAAAATGCTACTGCTACTATTGTTGTTGCTGTTAACAATAACAATAATTTCATTTACACAATAATGGTTTCGTTTAGGAATTGCTTCCTATGAAGCACCTTGAAGGAATTTCACAGCATAATAAAAGCATAGTGTAAAATAATTGCATATATGAAAACAGTTAAAACAACAGCATGCATGAAAACAATGATACATGTAAAAACAATGCAGAGAAAGAGATCTCCACCTAGAAGGTCTGCTGAAAGAGGAACGCCAAAAAAGACAAAAGAAATGGTGCTTGTCTGATATGCAGCAGGAAGGCGTTCCATAGGGTAATAGCAGTGCCATTTTTCTAGACAAAAAAGAGGTGCCGGAACTCACCATGAACGCCTCCCTTGTTCTCTTATGATGTCAATGGTGCCCACCTGAGAAGTGTCGAAACCGAGTTCTGGCTGGAAAAAAAAGGTCTGGGTAACATGTAGATAAATAAGCAAATAAATAAATAAATTGTATTGTCTGGCTGGTACAAGATTATCCCCCATAATAAAGATAAAGGTAAAAAAAAAAGGTAAAGGAAGGTTACATCCAGTCGAATTTGACTGTGGGGTGTGGTGCTCATCTTCGCTTTCTGGCCAAGAGAGCCAGCGTATGCCCACAGACAGCTTTTCCGGGTCACGTGGCTAACCTGACTAAGCCGCTTCTAATGCAACGGGACACTGTGATGGGGAATATGGTGTATGGTTCATACCCCTGATAGTTCCGCAGTGACTGCATATTCTCTGGGCCAAAAACGTGGGTTGGAATAACTGTGGAACAAGCAGAGAAGGACACACTCACCCCAGCACCAGGTTTTTTGTATGTGTGCAGTGTGTGTTCGTGTTTTCCCCTAAGGTTTTTCTTTGTATCAGAGGAAGGCGGGAGTAACAGAAGCTTTCTGCCTCACAAGGGTGTTGTGAAAGGAATATAACCGGGGGGGGGGAATATATATTAAACATTCAGGGATTATAGCAATTGAACACCTATAAAAACGTAAAGTAAGAACCCTCGGAATCTATTTTATGACAAGCACACTCGGCTGCATGAATAATGTATATTCATTAAGCAAAGGCAGGATTTCTTTTCTGGTTTTTTAAAAGAAGGATATTCAGGTAACAGCCAGTTAAACTTCCCACATAGGTTTTTTTTTAATTTATTTATAAAAAAAGTACATTTCCCCCTCTGAAACACACATACTGGTAGTTGGGGCTTCTGCAGCTGACTTGGGATGCTGAGCAGCAGCGCATCACAATAAAAGCCACAATCCGATGTAAAAAAAAAAAAAAATTGTGTATTGGATCAAGCAAGGCAAAGCAAACAACATGACTTTCTTCAAGTATGGCTTTGAGTGCAATTATCCCGAGGGCCACTGGAGCAAAATAGGAGAAAAGAAATTATATATATTTTTTCGAAACGACGACCTTGGGGTTTTGAGCATGCAAGCCGTACATTGAAATGTCTTTTCACATAGCTCTGCTGGGTATCAAATGAACTTTATTTTGAGTGACAGCCGGCTATTTTCTCCTCCAGATTTTCAGTCTAACTCTATTTCATGGTGTGCCGACTCCCTATATGATTGCCCCAATATTCAGGTGCAGGGAAGTAAATGTTTCATGAAAGTGGTATCCCTGTCAGTAGTGTGCATATCATCTCCAGCCCCCCTGAGCTGTCAGCGAACAGATTGTCGAATTACCATTAGAATACAGGAGCCTATAGCTGCAGGCAGTAAATGGAGAGCCAGTAAGCATATGTCGCCAGCATGATATTTTAGCTTCGTATGAATTTGTAAAGTGGAAATAAGCCAGTGGTACTGTAGCAACTGCTAACTGTTCTGTCTACCCGTGTCTCCACGTCGCACCATATGGTTGCAAAATTTGCAGTCAAAGGGATTTTTTATTTTTTTTTAAAGATAACTCACATTTCCGAAATACAGTGTAACAATATGTGTCTTGGGATAAGCAATGCTTCAGAGCACAAGCAGCATTTAAAGGGTGGGTTTTGCTGTGGTTTGGATTTGTTTAAGTCCTTGAATCTGCTTTGGAACCCGTCTTAGAAACTGTCCAAGTAAAATCCATTTCCAAATGGAAAATGTTGTTAGGCACCTGGAAGTTTGGAATCAGACTCTCCTACATAATGCAGCTTTTGCCAGGATGCAACCTCACTCGAGTGGTTGTGGCTACCACCGATTGTCATTCCCCGGTCCTTTCTACCCTTCTTGTTGAGATCCCAAGTGCTGAGAGATGTTATTTAATTTATGGCTTTTAATTAAACAGAACAGGCTGGGATAAAAGGGGCAGCTTTTATCCTAAGCACCTATCCCTAAGTCATAAATATGCAGATTCCGTCCCATACACCCCCCCTTCTCTGGCCTTCTGCTGATACCAATCCTGAGCTTTAATATATGGCGAACATGAAGAGGAAGCAGTTGTCACGAGACCTTTCCGTGCTGTAATGGAAAGTGAATCACATTAGCATAAATAGGATTTATGACTGCTCGGATTTAAGTACTATGACAAGAATACCTGCAGGTTTGAGGATGAGGTATCATAATATACTGCCAATCAATACATAGCCAGTGTTCTTATTGGACAGTTGGGTGGTGGTAAAAAAAAACCCATCCGCACACCCCTTTGGGAAAACTGGAGATAGCTTTTCTTGCTATTTTCCATCAACATATGCCATTTCTCTATTACAATGGTAGTGAATGTGGTGGAGATCTAGTGGACTATGGGTCCGGTCAACTCTGACCATTGGCCATGCTGGCTGGGGCTGGTGGGAGTTATGGGTCACAAATACTAGAGGGCATCATGCTGGCTGCCCTTGCACTTTTCTATATTTTCCTCGTTCCAGGTGAAGCATACTCCAGTAACCTAGCAATGGCATAAAGCTTCATCAAAGAGATACCAAATGGTACCCAGAATTAGGAATGGATGACTCAGTCTATCCCCTTCATGGATCAATGCCTTGTCGTGGCGAAGGGGCTTGAATAACTCAGAGAAGCTATGAGCTATGCCATGCAGGGCCACCCAAGATGGACAGGTCATAGTGGAGAGTTTTGACTAAACGTGATCCACCTGGAGAAGGAACTGGCAAGCCACTCCAGTATCCCTGCCAAGAAAACTCCATGGACAAAGATTGTTGGGAAAGATTGAGGGCACTAGGAGAAGGGGACGACAGAGGACAAGATGGTTGGACAGTGTTCTCGAAGCTACGAACATGAGTTTGACCAAACTGCGGGAGGCAGTGCGAGACAGGAGTGCCTAGCGTGCTATGGTCCATGGGGTCACGAAGAGTCGGACACGACTAAACGACTAAACAACAACAACGACTCAGTCTATGTCGCTTCCACTTTGCACAACCCTAAACCCATTCCGACCTGTTTCCTTTCCACAGTAGCCTGCCAAGGGTTTTTGTGTTTTGTTTTTTAAAAAGCCATATTTTAATATTGTATTTTTTTTTCTCAATATATGCATTTCTAACAGTATTTTCTCTCCAAATATGCACCTTTAAACATTTTTTTTATATGCTCTCTGACTTGAAAACTGTGTGGGACCATTCTGGAAGTTTGGAATTTGGCAGAGAGCTACATTCTGACCTGCACGTTTGTCCAGGAGGTGCTGGTCTGATCAGTTTGTACAGGAATTCAGAAAGATCCAATTCCTCAAGCTCAGAATGATGTCCCTGACCAAATCCAAAAATTGTAACCCAATTGTGAGTGAGCCTCTTAAGGGAGGTACATAGAAGGGCTTTTCTCCTGCCCCTTCTTTTTTTCATTTGGGCCAGAAGACCCCTGTCTTCCGCTTTCTCATTCAGCATATTGCAGTGAGACAGTACTCTATACTGGAGGACATGTGTATGTCCTTTTTACAGTAGTAGTAGTAGTAGTAGTAGTAGTAGTAGTAATGCTCATGAGAATCAGGAGTTTTGTTTGCTTTAAGTCGCACATTATTATTATTATTATCATTATTATTAACGATGTATTCAGTCTTCCCTCCCGACGGAGTCCAGAGTGCCAAATAGCAAAAAGTTGCTATAAAATAATATAAAATCACATCAAAAGCAATTATAAACAATTAAATGCCATCTAAATACATTTAAGATAAAGAACCTTTGGGTCACACAAAATAGGAATCTTCACTTCCAGATTTGAATCCCCTCCCTTTGCCTGTACTCGGCAGCCCTTGATGAATGAGCTTGCCAAATTCATGGTTCCAGCTCAATGGAAATGACCAAAAAAAAACCCCCCGCAAAAAACAAGCAAAAATAAATCAGCACTGTGCCTGCAGCAAAAATGTTCATTTCCATCTTGGCCACAAACAGAACTGCTGCTGATGACCTTTCATTTTCAACCCGAAGGGCTCATCTGCACCTTAGCATGCATGCAACCAACCTTCTCCATGTGCTGAAGCAGGCGATTTCATATACATGCATATTTATTTATTTAGGAAATGTATTTCTAGATTTTGTATGGAAAGATTTCCTTCCTTCCTAACTTCCTTCCCTCCCTCCCTCCCTCCTTCCTTCCTGCATTCCTTCCTAAACCCCGCTGATCAATAATACACTAGATTTCAGCTCCCACTTAGAAATGAATGCTTTGTTGAGTTGTGCTTGGGTTTTTCTTCTCTGCTGGAAATCCCCTTTCATTGGTCTGCTTTTCCTCAGTTCTGTTTTTCATTCCATTCTGTTCCTACCATCTTCCACTCTCACTGTGCGAACCACACTCATTCTGCTCAGCTTTTCAGTCACATCACGTCAAGGGATGACCCATCTAGCGCATGATGCAGTAACCAGCCTGCAATGATCTTCTGCAATATGATTAAATGTGTATAGATTTACACTGCAGGCTTATTCAGGGTTTAAGTCATTGGCTCCCAAGCCCTATCAATGGCACAGGCTGGGCTTACTTAGCTCGCGATATCATACTGACTCCCAGCGGGCTCCCATGTCAACACAAACTACAACCTGATAGCAATTTCTTTCTTTTTCCCCCCTTCCTTTTTTCAGCAAGCCTTTCTAAGGGAGATTTTTATCCCAGTCTGTATCAGTACAGTGGTACCTTGGGTTACAGACGCTTCAGGTTACAGACTCTGCTAACCCAGAAATAGTACCTTGGGTTAAGAACTTTGCTTCAGGATGAGAACAGAAATAGCACGCCGGTGACGCAGTGGCAGCGGGAGGCCCCATCAGCTAAAGTGGCACCTCAGGTTAAGAACAGTTTCAGGTTAAGAACGGACCTCCGGAACGAATTAAGTTCTTAACCCAAGATACCACTGTATTGGATTTTAAATTACATATATCTTACTATATAATAAAATTGTAAGGTTGTCATCATGCTACAGTTTCTGTAGCCAGCAATAGGCTGTCATGGCATCTTCAGTGTGATGATGGTACAACAGGCAGGCAGGCAGGCAAGAAAGCAAGTACTGCCCATGGCAGGTGGCCCAGGTGAGCTGTTTAATAGGGGGAGGCACTTCAGGGAGCAGCGTGGCAAACTGCTCTCTAAAACACTTCACCCTCCATTAAACATAGCTGCAATGGTGGGGTTTTAAAGGAGAAAGGAGGTGCTTCAGAGAGCTGTTTCACAAACCACTCCCAGAAGTCCCTCCTACCCTCCTTTAAAAGGGGGTTGAGGTTGGACCAAGCTGTGAAGAGAAGGGGTTTGGGTCAAGCTGTGAGGTGTGGGGAGGGTTTTGGTGTGATCTATGAGAGGACAGGGTTAGGTGAGCTTTGCTGGAGATGTTTTGGTGAGTTGTGAGGAGATAGGCAAGAGGCTGGATGAGGTGTAAAGCGGGGCTGGCAAAGAAGTAGGTAGGCTGGAGAGCAGAGCAAGCAGGGGCCGCAGCCCCTAGTAAATATACATTTGTTTCACTTGCTTTTACATATGAAATTCCTGTACTTTCTTTTATTGGTGATGTTTTCATTGTTGAACTGCTTTGAGATATTCTATAGGATGCAGTTCATCCTTGGGAATAAATAAGCAGTTTCCTATTGTTAAGGTAGGATTTCTGTAAGCATATTGATTTCTGTAAGCATCACATTACAGACTGTGATGGTAAACGTCGTATTACTGGTCTAGGGAGGCGCCACCAGTAGTCAGTTCAAATCCAGCCCTGCCTTTCTCCTCTCCTTGTCAAATACAGACTGGAGAGGAAAAACAGGGTACACAGGAAATGGAAAGGGAAGGGAAAGAAGTGAAAATTGGGACAGAGCTATGATATGGAATTGGTCAGTCACAGATGCCTTTATGAAAATCCTCCCCTCCGCCACCCAGGGAAAAATGCTCTTCCTAAACCAGTGCCGCAATTTGCAAACCAGTTTCTAGAGCTGTATCAATCAGTTTCTAGAGCTGTAACATACTGCATTCATTCTAAAAAACCTTCAGTTTAGTTGGTGCAGATCTAAAGTACTCGAAATACTTTTCAACACATTTGTGTTTTGTTTTTGTTTCCCCAAGAAAGATACTGGATGGCTAGGGTTGAATAGCCCCTGTTCTGCAGCTGGTAGCAGTTACAGTGGTACCTCGGGTTACAGATGCTTCAGGTTACAGACTCTGCTAACCCAGAAATAGTACCTTGGGTTAAGAACTTTGCTTCAGGATGAGAACAGAAATTGCGCGGCAGCAGCAGGAGGAGGCCCCATTAGCTAAAGTGGTACCTCAGGTTAAGAACAGTTTCAGGTTAAGAATGGACCTCCAGAATAAATTAAGTTCTTAACCCGAGGTACCACTGTATATCACCACTGGGCTATATACCGGTACTTCGGTTCCTTAGAGGTATTTTTCTGCCTCACTTCCGTAAGCTTTTCCTTGGATTGAAAATGGTGCATTTTTATGAAAGCAACTTAACAAGAGAGGAAAGCCACCTCTCTCAAAATAATAGATAAGGAACAGTAATAGATCTATGGAGTGGGAGATTGTGTGTGTGTGTGTGTGTGTGTGTGTGTGTGTGTGTGTGTGTGTGTACAGCTGCAGTTAGAGACCAAGCTATAGATACAGATACAAATACAGATATAGATATAGATATAGACCTAGATATATTATGGCTTCCCACCAGATCAGAATTCTTCTTTGGACGTGAGCTGTTTCATAATTATGCACATGCAAATAAAGCTTGGCAAACAGCTGTTTCTGTTTGTGTTTGTATATGTTATAAGCCAATCCTTTAAAAAAGGAAATTGGGGGGGGGGGGGAGAGAGTGTTTGCTATGCACGCCAAGTCCTCCTCTGCCAAATTTTAGCTGGGATCTCTAATCCTATGGCTATAGAGCAAATCCCAAAGATGATGTTTATAGTAGAATTGCTGACAGAACGTAATCCATAATTACAGGAGGCTTCTGTAAATATAGAGGCCTGTATGGTGCATGTATCTATATGCAGTCTATACATAAAGCACATATGTGGCATGCCGTGTTTTGTTCCTGACATATTTCTGGAAAGTGGGAAATGGCATAGCCTTGAACACACTTGAACGGGAATCTTAATAAGAAAATTACATCTCCGCTGGAGAGCTGCAGCCAAAGCTTTAGCTGGTTCTTCCAAATCAAGATGTGAACCCTCCCTTCTGCAGCTCCTGGCCATGCTTGCCTCCTGCCTTCTTCTCATTTTCCTGCTCCTCTCTTCTTCCTTTCCCTTCTTTAGAATATTCCTTTTCTCAAGTCATTTCCTGATCCCCCTCTCATTTCCCTATCACATCCATTTCACTTTCCACTTTCCAAATGCATCACTTTCTAGTATTTCTATCAGAGAGTTGCACCAGTGTGTTCCCGCCCCCCTTCTAGGTATTTATCGTGTAACTAGTTAGCACGCTCCACTTTGCGGACCCAGGTGGCGCTGTGGTTAAACCACTGAGCCTAGGGCTTGCTGATCAGAAGGTCGGCGGTTTAAATCCCCATGACGGGGTGAGCTCCCGTTGCTTGGTCCCAGCTCCTGCCAACCTAGCAGTTCGAAAGCACATCAAAATGCAAGTAGATAAATAGGAACCGCTACAGCGGGAAGGTAAACGGCGTTTCCGTGTGCCGCTCTGGTTCGCCAGAAGTGGCTTTGTCATGCTGACCACATGACCTGGAAGCTATACGCCGGCTCCCTCGGCCAATCATGCGAGATGAGCACGCAACCCCAGAGTCGGTCACGACTGGACCTAATGGTCAGGGGTCCCTTTACCTTACTTTGCTGAGCAGAAGAAATCTCTGGGACAGCTTGGTTGGACCAGTTTCCTTGCCAGCACAGAGTACTAGAGATTTCTGCTGTTTTAATAGTATTTCTTTCTTGTTAGCTTTGGAAAGCTCAGGAAGCGGCAATCTTGGGGGAGGGAATTAATGACAAGGTAAATTGGGGATCCCCCCTGTTAAAACACAATGTCTATAACTCCTGCTACAATTGGATCAAGGCCCTCACGAAGCCTCATGTTGCTCTGTTGCTGTATTTTCCCATGTGTCTTGTTTCTTTTTGCAATAAGTGAGGATGTCCAAAATACTGGCTACCAAGCAATCAAGAGCTTGGAATTTTTGTTGTTGTTAAAATATAGTAGTGGGTGATTATTATTTTTTAAGGTAAAAGCTTCATATAAGGTTTTTTTTATAAAATAAAATAAAATCCTATATTGCTCTCCTTTAACAACAACAACATCAACAAAATCCCCATCATTTTTTGTCCCCTTTTCCAAAGGTTTCCAGAACTTTGCAGGCAGCATTGCTGATAATCTCACATTGTGATCCCTGTCGGAGGAAACAAACAACCACCAGAATGAGAAGCTGCAATTAAAACAAAAATGTAGAAGCAAACACTTTATGCCTGCAATCCTATGCACAGTCTCCACTGAACTTAGTGTGTCTGGTTTCTGGGTAAACACAAATAGGTTCAGCCTTTATGGATGGCATGTTTGTGTGCTATGGAACATTTCTAGGGCACAACAGATGAAGCTAATTCTGGAACTGGATACTTGCATCCTGCATAAAATCAGAACACAAATCTGCCTGGTAGGTTTGCCGCACATCGGGAAGTTCATCCCATAGCTAAGATTTAGTAGTGTGGCAACCTGAAATTATGGAACAGTAGCAATGCATGTGCATCCAAACCACAAGGCTTTAAACACAGCCCCTTGCGTGTTCATCAGATAATTTATTTTAGATTATGCACTAGGACTGTAAATGCAGCCTGGAGTGAGACACAAATTGGCCTGTTTTAGATCTATGTTTCACAGCCCTCAGGCTGTTACCACCGCCACTATCTGAATCCCTGCCAGCCTTCTCAAAGCTAACAGATGCACAGAAGCTTCAGAGAAGGTGGCGAGAAGCAACGCTGTACAGGTCTGCTCAGAAGAAAATGCCATTGAATTAAATGGGACTTATTTCCTGGGTAGGTACAGAACTGCAGTTTGAGAGGGTTTTCGTCACTCCCAACATGTACAACTGATAACTGGGACCAGCAGCATTAAATTAGTTAATTAATTTAGAGCTTGCTCATCAATTAATATAGGCTGAAGGTTGCATTCCTCACCCAACAAAAATCCAAAAATGATGAACGCACTCATAATTTTACCCCCACCCGAAAGGTCAGCATGAAGAAGAGGCCCTGGTGCCTGAGAATGCCAGGTTCATATAATAGTTCCCTCCTTATCAACTGCACACTCGTAAAAGGTCTTTCCATCAGTGCTATTTTTCTGGGGGTACACAAGGGTACGCAGTACCGGCACCTATTTTTTCCAGAAGAAAAGCACTGCTCTCAACCATCCATTGGAGTGCAGGGATCCCATTCCTGGGAGATGACAGCCATGTGGTGGTCTTAAATCAGGCATCCCCAAACTGCAGCCCTCCAGATGTTTTGGCCTACAACTCCCATGATCCTTTGCTAATAGGACCAGTGGTCGGGGAAGATGGGAATTGTAGTCCAAAACACCTGGAGGGCCGAAGTTTGGGGATGCCTGTCTTAAATGGTGAAATGCCCAGATTCTACCAAGAAAGACACCCCCCCCTCAGCTCAGTCCTCCAAGAAACAGGGAATGATCTTATTTTCCATACAATGGAGATTGCGCTTCCGCCAGTCCCAGGAAAAGGAAATCACAAAATTCTGTGACGAAAGAAGGTGCTTAGGAAAATACATTGATGCAATTTAATATTTGATGTTTTTTCAAGTTTTTTTATCTGATGAGTGACTGGGGCAATCCAGTCAGATGGGCGGGGTAAAAATAATAAAATCATCATCATCAGGGTGGCAGTATGTCTAATAATAATAATAATAATAATAATAATAATAATAATAATAATAATAGCATAATAAAACATCAAACATTAAAGGTTTACCTATACAGAGCTACTTCCCTTTCAGGGTTGTTTTAAGAGTTGCCTAGTCCAAGTCCAGTTTAAATACAGAGAGCCATAAGAAGGGTTATCATTGTAAGATACTATTTTCCAATTTGGTTTCTGACACTCCCAGAGATGGAAGGAAGTTAAAGTTCCAACCAGAGAAGAATGAATATTCAAGATGATGGACTATGCTGAAATGGCAAAACTGGCAGGGAGAATCAAAAACCAAGAAGATAATAAATTTAACAAATAAGGAGGGGGGACATATATAGATTATCTTAAAGAACACTGTACACAGTTAAAAACATTAGCAGGATTAATTTAACACTTGTAATGTAATAATTCTTGTGACTCTGTGAGGGATAAACTACAGTGCCCAGAATTCTTTGAGGGAAAGAATATGTTTCAAATGTGCTTTAAAAGGTAACGCATGTACAGTGTGAAATTTTGTTATGAAAGGCAGTCTTCCCAAACTGCGTACCAGGGCAGGAGCCACCCTAGTGTGAGGGGAGGTGTTTGCGTGCTGTGAGAAATAATTAAATCAAAATAATTATTTGTTTAAGTTAAATTTTAATTAAAGACTTCTCCGAGGATGTGGGTGTACCTCCTCTCCATCAAGTTCCACTTTGTTTGGATGTGTGCGGAAAGTAAATGCTTTAAGTTTAAGCTTTGTTAATTTAACTAATTTGATCATTTCCTTTAATGATTAATTAAAACACCAGAGGAATCGTTCAATCTTACACTCTACAATCAAATCTTTTTGGATTCAGATTTAAGTATGCCTCCAGTTTTAATCCCTACCTACTCCACCCTCCCTCCCAAACAAAACCATAGTGTGGCTCAGCTGTTCAGGAAACACTGACTTCAGGGAACTGCAGTTTAATGAGCATTTGAAACACAAGTGTTCTGTGTTTGTCAGCAGTACCAAAGGTATTACTGCTGAAAAGATTTTTCCAGCTGTGATTTGCTCTTAGCGCTGTGAGGCATTTCCATATATCATTTCTCCATTTGTCCACCCTGCATAATAGAAATGGAAATGTGTTAGTAATTTGAATCCGACTTGCCGAGGAGTCTTCATGAAGGCTAACTTCCGAGCAAGAATGTATCTATCAGGGGTCAACATGAGCGAAGCCTGCACCCGCCACAACATGGGCAGCCATGCTTTTTTAGGACGGTGTCCCTGGAAACAATGTTGCAACATCAGATAGCTTTCTTATCGGAGACATTAGTGGCTCCCTTTCAAAGCATCAGAAGGTCAGTGGTTCGAATCTGCACAACGGGGTGAGCTCCTGTTGCTGTGTCCCAGCTTCTGCCAACCTAGCAGTTTGAAAGCACGCCAGTGCAAGTAGATAAATAGGTACCACTCTGGTGGGAAGGTAAATGGCGTTTCCGTGCACTCTGGTTTCCGTCACGGTGTCCTGTTGCGCCAGAAGCGGTATAGTAATGCTAAACCGGAAAGCTGTTTGTGGACAAAAGTGAGGTGAGTGTTGCACCCTATAGTCACCTTTGACTGGACTTAACCGTCCATGGGTCCCTTACCTTTCCCCCCCTTTTTTTACTGCCAAGTGCACAGCTAATTTTTAAAAAAGAAAAAAGAAAGAGTGAAAACCCCTCAGACTACCTTATAAACAACAGGAAGTGCTGCCCAACCCTCCCAGAAGTCAAATGATTTCCATGCCCACTCCATCCCCCATGAAAGTCTCTGAATTTCACATGCACACATTTGTGTAGAAAAAAGTTCCGACAAAAGGGGCGCACTTTGCACAGCCCTCCTGGGAAAGCGCTACGGTCCGTTCTACACTTAAGGATCCAGAGTTTCTCTCTCATCAGATTAAATTATCCTTCATTCAATGAAACCAGTCGATTGCCAGCATTATTTGCCACAGTGATTTGCTGCAGGTTCCCAGATCCCAGGAACAGACTCCAGAAAAGGCTACTCATCTGATTGTAAGATCTGTGGCTCTAGAATGAAGGAAGCAGGTGGGAGCCTGCACCAAGCACTTCCTTCTCCCACACTCAATCTGTACTCCAACCTCTACCCTGGAGGTTCCAGTTCGGCTTCCTTCTGATCTCAGTGGATGGTGAGAAGCAGAGAAAACCAGCCAATAGTGAAAGCATCCAATCTGCATTGAACAGTGTGGCTTTGGGGGAGGTAGGTTCAAAAGGTGGCGCTGGAGAAGGGAACGATGCAATCAGCAATTTCAGTGAGAATGCCAGCTTGATTGCTGTTTGTCTTGGTGAGAACGTACAGTTAGTTATCGGCAGTTACATGGTTCGCCATCCGATTACTCAATATAAACTTGGATAAAAGTTTGTATCAAACTTGGATAGGTAGCTTCTTTTGTTGCCTGGGGAAGGGTGATGACTTTTTTACAACCTCATTTCCCTGTATCATAATTTGATGAGCTTTCATTAAAGATTAGATAAAATCTTACTTTCAAAGAGATTTGATTAAAAAAAACCCTCACACACAAAATGATTTTTAAAAAATTATTTATCAGTTTTTTGACCATTTTTGAAGTCACTGTAAGCAGATATAAAATTGAACCCAAGCTTTAGAGTCACATATATACAACATTATATAGGGTCATCAAACACACAAGAAAGCATTTTTTAGCTGCAGTAACCATATAGACGCCACTAGAGGACGATGTCTTGCTACCTCTCCTGTAGGTTCTTTTCCCAGTATGCCCGGCAGGGTGTGCTGGCTGAGTTTTGAGGCCCCCAAAAGGGGCTTTTACCTTGCGCAGGTGTGACATTTGTATACCCTATGTTGCTAAGAACACTCCCCATTGTGGAATGTGGTGTTGTGTCCAAATTTGATATGAAATACATATAGAATTGTTAATACAATTTTATGAAATGGTAAAACGGCATACAAAAAAATTAAAAACGGTTTGTGCGTAACCTTTTTTAATATCTCAATGGAATATACCTCACTTTAGTCATTAATAGGCAAAAGTTCATCCATTTGTGCTACAGGAAATAATTTTTGAGGGGGGGGAATGAAAAACTCATCACCCTACTGGGGATGTATTCAAGTAAATAAGGAATAGTGCTAGTACAATGGAACTTTTCCCTCTCCTTCCCCTGTGATCCCACATCCTTCCCCAAACCAACTCCCATAACAAATTTAAGGGGCACACAGTGGGGGAGAGGGGGAGAATGTCCCATTGCAGGAAGATTCCTTGCACAGACTGAACAGTTTGCTTAGTACTATGTTGAATGCAGTCCTTGGTTCAGGCCTCAGCTCTAGTTGCTCTTGGTTCATATCCTGCAAGTTTTTTAAAAATAAATAAATAAGTAAAATCACAGCAGCTTCTATGAAATGAGCCTGATTGGATTTTCCCTGGAGACGGAGCTCTAAAAAACAGGACTCTCCCAGCTGAAGTGGGATAGTTAAAGTATAGGTGGTGTTATTGCGTTTGTTACTACAGTATATAGCCTTACATTGTCAAAGAATGCACACCTAACATGTTTCAATCTGGTGACATAGATGAAGGAGAAAAATGGAGGGAAATGGTTATCAATGACAATCAACAGCGGCGACTGAAATACTATGCATATGTAAAGGGAAGTATTTAATCTTTCCCTTCCTTCCCCTGCCCCCACCCCCCACCTTCTTCCAGCAGTAATATATACATGGAAATTTCAGTCCTTGATTAAACCCTGAGTAGCAAATAACCTTCACTAAGGCAGCTCCACTTTCAAAAGAACTGTAACCTGAGCCTTTCCAATTATTGCTGTTCAAAATGAACTGGAAAGCCAGGATGTCATGTTCAAAGGAAGAGACAATTTGGAAGCAACTTCCTGTTTGGACATTTTGGGGTTTTTGATCTTGTAATGTCATGAGCGGACGGAAATTGCATAGATACTTTCTCCATCTGTGTGCCATGTCATTATTTGCAATTACATAATTTAACAAATGAGGGGTCAATTGTTCACTGTGTCTGCTTTTAGAACATCAAGTCCTGATGCATATGTTTATACATTTACCCTCAGCTACATTGCACATAACTAAATGTGTGGTTTATAAGTCTTTGGGTACCCTGTTATTATTAATAATTTTGTACCTGATCATTCTTCAAACAGTAAACACAGTCAGTTTTTACTTTTCGAAAAGTTGATATTCATCATTTAAAGCTATGCTTCAGCCTTTCAGACAACAACAGGTGAAGGATTTTAAAAGATCATCATCGACAGTATTATAAAAGGGTATGGTTTTTTTTACGAAGCTGACCAAAAGATCAATTATCCCTTTTTATATATCCTTGTAGCAGGGACGTGGGTGGCGCTGTGGGTTAAACCACAGAGCCTAGGGCTTGCTGATCAGGAGGTCGGCGGTTCGAATCCCCACGATGGGGTGAGCTCCCGTTGCTCGGTCCCAGCTCCTGCCAACCTAGCAGTTCGAAAGCACGTCAAAGTGCAAGTAGATAAATAGGTACCGCTACAGCGGGAAGGTAAACAGCGTTTCCGTGCGCTGTTCTGGTTCGCCAGAAGCGGCTTTGTCATGTTGGCCACATGACCCGGAAGCTGTACGCCGGCTCCCTTGGCCAATGAGCGCAGCAACCCCAGAGTCGGCCACGACTGGACCTAATGGTCAGGGGCCCTAATATATCCTTGTACAGTCTTGGTATAATGCTTTAAAATTATATAAATAATATAAATTTGCATGTAGGATTCAAGTTCTGTTGTGTGGGCAGGACGGTCCCTCCCCCTACCTGGCCCATCCCCTGGCAACGCCTCCCCAGACGGGATTGGGCGATTGGGGAGGGCGAAGCCAGCTCGTACTACTGGGAGCCGCACTGGGATCCGGGGGGCTGTGTGCGACCATGCAAAAGGCGCCCCCATTTGATGTGGGGAGCAGTCATTCCAGATTTATTTCTATTATGATGCTTATGCAGTTGCACACAAGGGCCATGAAGGCACTTCCAGGGCTTACATAAAAGGGGTTCTACAGAACAGACACAGTATCCAATAAAATTTGCCATTGCAGTCTGTTTCCAGGTTCTGAAAAAAGAGAATCAGTAACAGAATATTCATACTAAATGAACCTTAATTAGAGAGCTGCAACAAGTTGCCTTGCCTCATCTCTTTTTGTTACTTTTGCCTTCCCCAACCTGAGGCCTGCTAGATGGGCTAGTGACCCAGGGGTCAGCAAACTTTTTCAGGAGGGGGCTGGTCCACTGTCCCTCAGACCTTGTGGAAGGGCCGGACTATATTTTTTTGGGGGGGGATTAACGAATTCCTACGCCCCACAGATCACCCAGAGATGCATTTTAAATAAAAGCACACATTCTACTAATGTAAAAACACCAAGCAGGCTCCACAAATAACCCAGAGATGCATTTTAAATAAAAGCACACATTCTACTCATGTAAAAACACCAGGCGGGCCCCACAAATAACCCAGTGGTGCATTTTAAATAAAAGGACACATTCTACTCATGTAAAAACACGCTGATTCCTGGACCATCCGTGGGCTGGATTTAGAAGGCGATTGGGCCGGATACAGCCCACGGGCCTTAGCTTGCCTTCCCATGGGCTACATCTACTTTTGGATTACAACTACCGGTACTGTACCATCATTTCTGATCTTTGGCCATGCTGGCTCCACCTAGTGGGAGTTGTAGTTCAGAGTACCAGGTTGGGGAAAACTGTGTTATTCCTTCCTGCCATTTTAATACACTATCTATTGATTTACATAACGCTGAAACGTACGTAAATTGCATTACTTATTTATTTATTTTGCATATTATGGACGGTTAAGTATTCAACGAAAGTTAACCCTTTGGGAGGAAAATGCTTGAAGACTGCATGTGACCAGCATGATCCAGATCAAAATTTGAACATGGAGAGAGATGTCAACGTACGCTTCACTCTTCCTGGTCAGGCACACAGAGTGTGAAAGCAATTCAGATTCAGGGCAGCACAAAATTGTGCTTTGGGAGGAATGGGAGCTCCCAGAACCTCTGCTGAACAAGGGCATCCTGGTGTGCAGAATTGTAGAAGAGAATTCTAGAGATGGAAGAGACCCCAAAGGAGTTGGAGTTCTGCCCACAGCCATCCCTGGTTGTGCTCAGGCAAGGATTCACTAGGTCTGGGTCGATATGTCTATTCCTATTACGGAGTACATGAAGAGAGCATTAGTTTAGGAAGCTGTGACGGGGGACATAAGGCAACGAATGTAAATAAGAGTACATCTGTTTTCTTCCTTTCCTCCTTCTATAGAATGCTTTTTGTCACTTTTGCACTAGTTCTGCTTGAATCTCGTGCGACATGTCGCAGACAAAACGAAACAAATCTCACCGCGCACACATTCTGTTGAAATCTGCCAGGCACCACTTCAAGGAATTCCTTGCTCGGATTGGTCAGCAAAAGGATTCTGGGAAGGAATAGGACTTATTTATCAAGTTTGCAAGGTCACATCAATTGACCTGCTTCCCTCTGGTTTCACTTAAAACTTAATTTTGCTCCATGGAAATGACAGGCTCTTCTCCTGTTCCATTCCCTGGAGTCTCTCTGCAAGGATTTCTGTTTTCCACAACGTAATATTTTTAATCTTTTGGGTGAAGAGAAGCATCTGTTCTAAAGTGTGGTTGGGAATACACATCCAGTACCCTGAAAACAACCGCACCGAATATTTGCTCAGGCCAGTTCCACCACACTTCAGAACGCATGTCTCTCCTCGCCCTTCGAAAAGGAGATAAGAGATACGAAATCCTCCTTCAAAGGAAGCAAATACCAAACACATTTTGATACTAGATTATCTTCTAAAACAAGCTCATCCCACTCAGAGCTTCATATTCTATTAAAAAGGGGACAATACAAGCCATAACTTATTTTTTCTACTGCATTTTTTAAAAATCACGGTGGGCATGATCCAGCCTTTGTTAAACACCTTTAAGTCCCATCGATATTTCCCCAGAGTGTGCATTTGTTTCACTTTGGTTGGATGATGTCCAGTGTTGGTATTGTATAGATAATTATGGAGAATTGGGCACAATGATGATTTATTCAGGTGATTATTTTAAAGAGTTACAAAATTAGAGGGGGGAATTCAACACCACAATAATACGATTGTTCCGAAAACACAAACATTTCTCCTGGACACCCCCCCCTTCCCAGAGCTGAACTGGGATTCACTGTACAAGTTCTTGCTACTAATGTGACTATTTAATTGAATATAGCCCAATGGGACCCTGCAGATAATACTGGACTACAACTCCCATCAACCTTCACCCATAGCTGCCAAGTCTCCCGTTTTCCACGGGAAATCCCCGTTTTTCCAGCTGTTCCTAGCTGAAAAAAACGGATTTTCTTTTGTTTTTCCCCGGTTTATTCTGGCACGGCGGCCATTTTGAAACTGGGCAAAGCAGCATCAAAAGTCACTTCTGAGCATGCTCCGCCCAGTTCCAAAATGGCGGCAGCGCTACTTCCAGTCTGCTATTTCCGGCCGGTCCCTTATTTCTCTGACAGCAACTTGGCAGGTATGCTTCACCATTGGCCATGCTGGCTGTGGTTGATGGGACTTGTATGTGTTATCCTTGCCATAAGCCACTATTCTGGGTGTGAGCCCCATTGAACTCAGTGGGACTTGCTCTTGAGTACAGATTATTATTATTACTATTTATCACACTTATTAAGAAATAGCTCAAAAGCAGCTTACAAAAAAGTAGGGCATAAATTAAAACCAACATGAAACTAAAATGAGTATAAGCTAAAAAAAAACACATTCGTATTTCTTTAAAAAACAAAACAAAACGCTGAAGGAGGTCGTGAATATCAAAAGCCCTCCAAATTAAATCAGTCTAATTGTATGCCATTTGCACCCTGTTCCATTTCAGTGTGTGCCCTTCCAGCCCATTGTATGAATTACCTAAAATACACACATTTGCATAAAATACACACTTCAGTGCTTTTCAGCGCGTTCACTTAGTCAAATATGCATTTTGTATACATCCTTTTTTTAAAACATAAAATGTGTGTTTCTGTGCACTGGAAATACATTGGAAAAATCCAGAGGAACGAGAGTTGGAGAACTATGGGGTGGGGAGGGAATTGTAAGGAAATGGGAGAAATTATAAGATGCAGTGAAAAAAAAGGGAAAGTAAATGGAACCCACGGAGGGTTAGAGGGAAATCCAAGGATTCACGGGTTCCTTTATGTTTATGATTATGAATACTATTTGAATATAAATGTAAACTGTAAAAACAAATTTAAAATTGTAGAGAGAGAGTTGTGTTATGATCTGCAAGCGAGTTCAGGAGTGTTGGATCAGGTCCCCATTCCCAGCATAAACTATCGGATTTTACTCACTAAGTGTCCAAATTATATTGATGCACTTACACCATTTGTAAAATACTCTCTCTGGAATGACAATGCACGTCTCATCCCCAGTAACATAAAACGTACGATTTTAGCATCTCTGATGAGAAAGCGCACTGCATGACTGAACCGGGACCTCCAGTTATGCAAACAAATCCGAAGGCAGGAGAGGCTGATGTGCAGATTAGTATCTACTGCATGCTTGCATGACAGGCCGCCCCCCCAAAAAAATCCAAGATACAGGCTTTGAAGTTGGTGGAACAAAGCCCCTTGTATTGCTGATGTTAAAGAAATACTTCCAAGAAGAATCACTTCATGATCTAAAAGCCAACATATTTGATCCATTAGCAGCAATATTAATCATGTTAATCTATAGAGTTATTTAAGTATTGGGAATACGCCATTGCAGGTGTTGAGGGGGCGGTGGGGGAAAACCTTTGGTTGAAATTGGCTTTAAAAGGTAACATGAGAAGAAAAACCTTTGTTCGTCCCTTTCCCCTCCTCTCTCTCCCTGTAAATCTCATCATGCTTAATGTTGCACCATTACATAGCTCTTATTTTGCATAAATACATGATGATTATAGCAGTATAACCTTGGCAACACACTGTCCCCTTGAGGCACCCTGAAATAGAACAGAAATGCAGATTATGCCATGTAACCACCCCGTCGGGAGCAATATTTTATGTTGCTTTATTTCCCTTTCCATAAGATTCAATGAAAATGAAGGTAATTTTCGGTTCTGCTAGAACAATGAGGAAGTGGAACAAGGAAAAAGTACAAGGAGTGCATGTTCCCGGTCGTAACTTCGTGGAAATCCCGAACAATGTTCGGTGCTTAAGTTGACATCTGTAACTAAAGGCCAAAGATTTGAAAGGACCACTATTAAAAACCAGGGGTGTAGGAAGGGGGGTGCGGGGTGTGTGGTCTACCCCAGGTGTCATCCCTGAGGGGGTGACAAAATGGCACACCGTGGGGGCGGCACTTACCGCGGGGCCTGGTCTGCAGCGCGCCCAAGCCTTATGCCTCTCCTGGGAGGGACGCGCCGGCTTGGGCCCCGCTGCCCAAAACGGCAGCATGGGGCTTGTGTTCACCAGGCAGACTCCATGTGCAGCTCACCGCAGTGCCCCCCTGGGCATCCCCGTGGGTGGCTTGCCCCGTCCTCGCCACTCCAGGAGCCGTAGCTACACCCCTGCTAAAAAAACCCTACTGATGGGTGAGCTCTCTCCCCTCATATGCACTGATTTGCTGCATAATTAAAGTGGTTTTTCCAAGGCTTCTTGGGAAATCCTTTTTGCGTATTCTTTCTGAGAGAACTGTGAAAAACCCAGTGTTGGCCAGCTCGTCCCCAGTCATCTCCACCTTTTATTTCTCCCTTTGGCCAAACTTACATTGGCAAAGGGGGAGCAGAGATAAGGAAAGATGGTGAGGAGGAGGCCTTTAACCTTATTCTTTAAGGTGGAACATTGACTGCTGAGAATTGATGGCTACCATGTACCCTGGGAAATGTCTCAGCGTTCAGTCAGGAGGAATGGAGAAGTAACACTGAGTCAGAAACCAGAAGCCTTTCTATTGGGCATAGTCGGCAAAGAGATTCCTAAGAGAAATGTTACTTTTTTTATGTATTCCACGACAGCAACAAGAATTCTACTAGCCAAGAACTGGAAATCCCATGTATTACCAACAGGGGACGATTGGCAGATGAAGATGATGGAGTTTATGGAATTGGCTGAGATGACCGGAATAATCCGCAACCGGGGAGGAGAAGCGATTGAAGAAGAATGGAAAGACTTTAAGCTATATTAAAAAATATATGCAAAAGTTACATATTAAGATCAGAATTAGGAAAGAAAGAAGCTGTGGAATGTATGAATATGTTAAATAGAAAGGAGTAAAATAAGTTTAGAAGATGTTATTAAAATGTATTTGAAATTGCTAAAATTTAATTTGGTAAAGAACCACAGGAGACGGGAGCCCGAGGGGGTCCCTACATATAATGTGAAATGAAAAAGGAATAAGTATTTGGTTTTTTGTGTTTATTTGTCTTTTTTATTGTTATTGTTGTATTGTCTTTTTAGTTTTTTGTTTTGTTTTGTTCATTTTTGTTATTATTTTAAAACTAATAAAAATTATTATAAAAAAGAAGAAGTAACACTGAGTTGAAATTTTCATGAGGTCAGATTTATTTATTAAGAAAAATTACAAACCACCCACTCGTATGCAATATCAAGATGGTGCACAGCAATCTAGACAAATGCAATGGAACATAAAATACCACAAAACTCTACCTCCTCAATCCATCCATTAAGGAGACATTCACTAAACCTCTTTTTCCCTCCAGGTTTCCTGAGGATCCTGTTGAACCTTCCATAGCAGGCCTGTTTGTCACCCTGCCCTTCACTTGTCTAAATTTTGGGAGAGGTCAGGAAGCCAGTACCAAGCAGCAAGACCATATTTACAAAAGCTAAAAGTTCTTTAGGTATACAATTGCTTCATAAGTGATTGGATCACACCTCAAGGAAAGCCTTGAACAAAATGAAATTCAAACATTGGAAGGATTTGGGACTTTGTTACAAAAAGCACATTTTTTTATAAAAAAAAACCAAATCAAACCAGGGGCACTTCATTTAACCTAATTCTGAATTTTGGCATCATTGCAGTGATTCTTAATCTAGGTTCCACCAAGTGAAAGAAACATAAGCAGTTTTGAGGCTGCACGCAGTATCAGATGGAGAGAATTATAGCATGTGGTTAATCCTACCAGTGAAATCGATGGGATTTAGGAGGCTTGACTTTGCCTGGGCCATGCAGCTTATTATTAGCTGATGATCTCAAAGTGTCGAAAATTCTGCTTTCCGTGAGCTTGAAATACAACATCTTCAGAAAAGAGCAATTACCCATACTCTGCTGGGGAAACAGGTAGCCAGAATGGATGGTTTCTGTGCGATGTCAGTAACACCCTTGGTTTTAACTCCCCATATTAAAAACAACATCTCTTATTGTTGTTTTTCGGTAATATTTCTGTCCATTTTTAGCTCGGTGTGCAATGTCACTTACATCAGAGAAATTGCCCTCATTTATTTCCAGAAAGGGAGAGCGTGTTTGAAAAATAACTTCGAAATAATTCCACTCGTGCAAATCCAAAGTGATGACAATGTGTTGCTGATATTTTAACAAGATTTCCATCCATATTTTCCCTATTGACAGTGGATTCTTGCAGCTTTATACCATGAGATAAAGAAGGGCGACATCCAGCCACATCAGACATTGGGATGTGGGCCTGCATGTGTTGGAGGGAGGCCCATAATGCACCAATGGAAAACAGCTGTATTTGTAGGTCACTTGACATTTTGTTTATGCATTTTGTATCAGTCATGGATGGCACACAGACATTTAAAAAGATGTTCTCCTTGGCAAAATACACAGAATTAGAGACCAGGAAAGAACAGAGTGCCTCTCCAAGGCACTGCTAAAAACTCTGATGGTTAATTCTCGTAGGCACCTACTGCAACTGATATGAGTCATCACTTAGGTGCTTAAGTACTCATGTGGACTCATGTGTCGAATCATAGAACTTTAGAGTTGAAGGGGACATTGAGGGTCATCTAATCCTGCTGGATCTGGCCCAAGACCCATGTAGTCCAGCATTCTGTTCTCACAGTGACCAACCAGATGCCTTTGTGAAGCCAGCTTAGTAGGACTTGAGCCCAACAGCACCTGTGATTCCCAACAACTGGTATTCAGAGGCTTCTTCTTCTTTGGCAATCACTCGTAGCCGAGTAAGATTGTCTTCCATAAACACGGTTTTAACAATGGGACCGTAAGTGACTGTGGAGGCCAATTCTGGATCCACACGTCCTTCCACAGTGGGGACATTGGTTTCCAGGCGGGAGTTGATCACGGTGTGGATTTGCCAAGCGTGCCTTCCTCTTAGCACGTTTCTCCCTTGCGTCCTGAGATCGAGTTTCTTCAAAGCCCATGACACCTTTGGTAAAGGCTGTTCTCCACATAGAGCGCTCGCAGGCCAGTGTTTCCCAGCTGCCAGTGTTTATACTACATTTTTAAAGATTTGCCTTGAGACAGTCTTTAAACCTCTTTTGTTGACCACCAGCATTACGCTTTCCATTTTTAAGTTCAGAATAGAGTAGTTGCTTTGGAAGACGATCATCAGGCATCCACACAACGAAGTTGATGTTGAAGAATCATTGCTTCAACACTGGTGTAGGACAGCTTAGTAGGACTTGAGCTCAACAGCACCTGTGATTCCCAAGAACTAGTATTCAGAGGCATACTATCTCTGACAGGGGAGGTCAAACTTTAACCATCGTTGCTGGCAGCCATTGGTAGCCTTGTCCTCCAGGAATTTGCCATTCAGGTTCTGCATAATGGAGAATCTAAAAACAACTGTAACGTTTTTCCTTTTTGGCCATCTGGTGTCACAGTGTTATAATGCACTTAACAAACAAACAAACAAACAAACAAACGACTAATGTAGCTTAGTCTTTGCTCTGCAGTCCTGACTCTGAGTCTGATTCAGATTGCTGCAGTCCTGCCTTTAGATTGCCCTCTGATTCTGACTGCTCTTTGGTCCAGACTCCCATTTCACTCCAGACTGTGGCTGATGTCCCAGACCTGGCTATTGCCTGGGACAAGAAAGAGTAAAATAAGCTGGGGGGGGGGGGGGAATGTGGCTTCGCTTGAAGTGTAGAACCTTGGCATTTTAAAAAACACAACACTTCACTCATCACTGGATGGTGCTCTTATTCCTCGTCACAGAATCAGTGCTTCATTAACATGTGAGCCCATTAATCTCATAGCTGGCATATGAATTCCCACTTGATTTGAACATCTGCCTGGAAGGCGCATCTCTAATTATGTTATTCCACGATTAAAATAAATATCAAAACACATTTCTGCTTCTTCCAGTTTGCTTTTCCTCATACTACTACTGCAGCAATAATCGTGGCTAAAGCTTGTCAACTCTCAGTGGTGCTAAGATTTCATTAAGAGAGGGCGATGCAACAGAGTAATTCAATACACATTTATGGAACAAATGTCCACAGGGTTTTATTACTGTCAAATCATGAGGAAAACCAAACAAGCCTCTTGAACTGCAGTTTCCCACACTTTAAAATCCAAATATCTTTAAGTAACTAACTTCTGTCGAATGCTAATTGGTGAAGCATAAAAAAATTACTACGAAGTCACTAAAAACAAATCACTAGTTTAATGCATGTCACATCTGTATATTTGGATGCCTTAATATCTGCAAATGACAGGCACAAGCCAGAGTATGGTGTGAACCACAGAAGCCTGGGGCTAGGATTCACATCCCGAGGATCCTCAGATAATTGTATTATGTGCCTCCCACTCCCTCCATTGCGAGAGGTCCAAGGGTATTGCTACAGGGTTTGTTTTCCTTGGATGAGATAGCACTAGATATTTATGGTGACATGTAATATTTACTTTATTTATTTACAACTATGTAAGCAGAGCGTATTGAAAGCAAATGGGGTCTCACCCCAACAGGCAGCAAAACTTCTGGTTCTGTTTCAGAATCCCGAAAGCAACCATGTAAAAGGAAAAGGGGGGAGGGGATATGCCAGATGAGCAATCATCTCTTTGGGTTGTATCTAGCTAAACCGTACTCAGAATAGACTCATTGAAATAAATGGGCATAAGTTACTTGTGGCTAATTAAATCCATTTATTCCATTGGGTCACCTCAATTATTTAGTTGGAGAGAACTATCCGCCTGAGTCTATCTATCAGTGCCTAAATTTAAACTGGTGCTTCTTCTAGCTGACTGTTTTGATCCCATTCCACATCCCATTCCACTTTCCAAAACCTCAGAAGTTCCAAAACATTATTTACGTAATTATTAAGTCTTCTCTAGTTCAGAATACATGCACACATCCCAGTTCTGTGGTCTTGGATTCATTATTGGTAGGTGTTTTCATTTTATAAAGATCGCTCTCGAATTGTATGGATACTTGGTGCTGCGCCTTGTCCTAAGTTGTGCTACCCAAGACAGCCCTTTTGTTGATGCCACATTCCTCATGCTTCTCTGAGAAGTATTGTTGCTCTTCTTGGACTTGCATCTTCCTTAACTGCATTTGAAACCAGAGATGATGTGACTGTCAGGTAGCAAACTCAACAATTGACATGTTCCGTATCTTATTTAGTACCTTTAGTCCAGGCCAGGGGCAGACTTGGGGCTTTCAAATTTCAGTGGTACCCTGTTTGAGGTCAAAATTTGGCACCCCGCCTCTTGCTTTCCATTCTGCTCAGTTCACGATGTCAAAGTTGCAGTAATCTGCAGTGCCCCTGGCTCAGTGCCCAGTGCAGTGGAACCAGTCACACTACCCTAAATTCACCCCTGATCTATCATTCTTCCATCAGGAGGCATAGATGAGATTCGGTGGCCATTTTCCATGCAGGTACCAACCACTTGCTTCGTGTCATCAAGGTGGCTGAATCTTCTGTCCTCAGATCATACCTTACTGCTTTCTAGAAACACCAGCTTTCAAGCAGAGCCCCGTTAACTTGTCAACACTGGCAGTGGTTACTGCAAACTGGCACATCAACTGATGGAAATGTGTCTAACTCTCAGTCAAATATTTATTATAGTCATAAGACAGCATAAGGTAAAAGCACCTACAGTACATAAATAATTAGACCTTGATAAATAGGTGATAGGGCAGCTATAGAGGTAAGGGAAGCACATACTCATTTTTTCAATTACGCTAGACCAGGATAAGATAAAAACACATGAGGCACATGAATCAAGCAAAATATAAAATCTGTAGGTGTAAACCTTCAGTTTTAGACCTGTTGTGTGGCACACACCATCCTCCGACGTATGTCAATCATAGCAACACAATATCTAGTGTCTGAATATGTTATATCAGGCTTCATATCTTGGAGCAATATAAAGATATAGAATTGCCCTGTGTGTCCTGGGAATTTGTACATCATCGGCATAATAAACCTGGCACGTATATTTGTATAATACTGGCAATTGGGGGGCGGGGCGGGACAAAAAACATGTCCAATTGTTTCTATATGCTCAGAGCCATTGGAACGTTTTATCTCTTCATAAGGTGTCTTCCTGAAATGACCTTTCTGGGTGGCTGAAGGGAGAGCCTGGCAACAAGCCAGAGTGAAAGCTCGTCACTGTTTTGGTATTTCAGATTAGTTAAATATTCCATTGAGGAGATAAGATACCTATTAGTTTCACTGGTGATGAAATTGGGGGACCTGGCTAGATCTGACTGAGGTTTTGTATCAACCACACACTGTTTAATGCAGTGGTTCCCAACAGGTGGTCCGGGGACCCCCAGGGGTCCGCGACCTATGCCAGAGGGGTCCGCAAGATGCTATTAGAATAAAAAATATATTAAATATATTTTGTATGATAACAGATTTTTTGTTTTGGCCGCTTCCTGCATGAGCAGAGTCTAGCGCAAAACTAGAATTAGATAGAGGCAGTAGTTCTGCTGTATGCCGTTAGGTGGCGCTTTACAAACACTACTGTTTTGCAAAGAGGCAGTGTGCGCATTCTACTAACGCTCACCTCCCCAAGATGCTTTGCGCGCGTCGGCTTCATTTGTGCGCTACTGCGCAGGTACCCTGTCTTCTCCATTCCCCTCCCTCCTCCCTCTTTGCAAAACAGTAGTGTTTGTAAACAAAGCGTTGTTTTTCGCGGAAGCTACAGTTCGCGTAGTTAAAAATGGACCGTTGGTTAAAAAGTGGTTCGTTAAAACGACAAAGGCCTACAGATGAAGAGGAAGAACTGTAAAAAACGTATAAATATAAAATATAAAAAGACTCTTAATTTGGCTCTCACTTTTTAATTTTAGGATTAGGAATTAATGGGGGTCCTTGTCACAATAGCGGCTCGATGAGGGGTCCTCGAGAAAATTTTGTTGGGAACCCCTGGTTTAATGGTTTCTTGGGCCTGTTCACAGCCCACACCAAGAAAAAGCTGTGGAGTAAGACCTAGAGTTAGTATTTTGTCAGCTTCCATGTTGTTTGAAAGTCATCCTTTATAATGAAGGGGGAAAGGCTGCATGGGAAGAAGGATAGTCTAAACCAGAGATAATAAAATAATAATAATAATAATAATAATAATAATAATAATAATAATAATTTATACCCCGCCCATCTGGCCGGGTTCCCCCAGCCACTCTGGGCGGCTTCCAACAAAATATTAAAATACAGAAATCCATCAGACATTAAAAGCTTCCCTGAACAGGGCTGCCTTGAGATGCCTTCTAAAGGTCTGGTAGTTGTTGTTCTCTTTGACCTCTAGTGGGAGGGCATTCCACAGGGTGGGTGCCACTACCGAGAAGGCCCTCTGCCTGGTTCCTTGTAACTTGGCTTCTCGTAGCGAGGGAACCGCCAGAAGGCCCTCGGCGCTGGACCTCAGTGTCCGGGCAGAACGATGCCCAGATTAAACGTGGCCATCCACACACTAGCCTTGTGTCTAACTCTGTTACAGCGTATGCTACGTATCTTGAAAAGGAATCTCAGTAGAAAAAACTCTCGTTTGAAACCACCTGGTTACTGTTGGTTAAAAAAAGGCAGACTACATTACTTCTTTTTAAACTTCTGTTGCCCACTAGCTATGAGGGAAAGCACACCTATCTTCCTGCTCCAACCCTGCAAGTCCTGGAAAGGGATGCAGTCAAGCCACCTGCGCAATCTTTGGTGAACTGATTAACACAAACAGCCACAACTTGTTAGCTGATTTAGTCATCGAGGAATATAAATAGCTGATGTAAGAGACAGGGGAAAGGTTGAGTCATTGTAAAATGACATGTTTGATGGCTTCTGTAGCAGTTCATAATTGTATGAGATAAAGAACAATTTAGAAACTTGAACGGCTGGGTCATTTACATGTGTCACTAGAACCTCATCATGAGAACAGAAGTGCTACCTTATACCGGGTCAGACCACTGGCCCATCTAGCTCAGTATGGTAGCTCCTGTTGCTTTGTCCCAGCTCCTAGCAGTTTGAAAGCACGCCAATGCAAGTAAATAAATAACTACTGCTGTGGCGGGAAGGTAAACAGTGTTTCCGTGCGCTCTGGTTTCCGTCACGGTGTCCTGTTGCGCCAGAAGCAGTTTTAGTCATGCTGGCCACATGACCCGGAAAGCTGTCTGTGGACAAACGCTGGCTCCCTCGGTCTGAAAGCGAGATGAGCACCACAACCCCCTAGTCGCCTTTGACTGGACTTAACCGGTCAGGGGTCATTTACCTTTTTACCTTTTACACTGATTGGTAGCATGTCTCTTGGGTTTCAACATGGTAGCCTTTGATAAGTAGCCTTATCTGCAAAAAAATATGCCAAATCCCCTTTTAAAGCCATCTAAGTGGAACTCACCTTGTGGCAGTGAATTCCATATTTTAACTATGTTGCTGTTGCTGGCATCCACCTGTCTCAAGAGACAATGGAGTGCGCCTCTCAGGGTGTAGTCAAACTGCTGCATTAGCAACACCGCAATGACCTCCCCAGGAGATCGTTTCTAAGAACTCAAGTTCTTAGTTCTAGTCACGATCAGCTGGAATGGAAAGATTCCAAGAAGAGGGTAAGCCACATGTTGCTGATCCTTCAGCAGAGCCGATGGAGAAGGCCCTGCAGCCTCGTTTCTCCCACTCCTATTGCTTTCCGAAATGGCTGCCAAAAGAGGCCAGTCGAAAGAGGTGCCTGTTTTTTTAAAAATATTTAAAATAAACTTTATTGAATTACACATTAAGAAATACACTCACAATCACACCAAAAAATAAGCAAAAATGTCCAAATCATAACATACAGTAACAAAACTTCAAAAAGAACAAAAACAGAAAAACAAACAAAATCATACATATTATAAACATAATCATAATAATATAATAATCATAATCATAAATCATAATCATAAATTAAATCATAAATTGTAATTGTAAATTAAATCATAAAGAACATAAACATAATCATAAATTAAATGATAAAAAATATTTAACTAGTTATCGCATTAATTCTCTTTCATACCCGAAATTCCCATATTGTCCTTTTCTTAAGATTAAAGTCCTCTATCCCCTACCCCCCCATCTCCTACTTCCAGCCATTCCTATATATTGAGTTATTCCGTTCTTGATTGATGCATACTTATTTCCAATTTCTCTTTTTCTTTAATTTCTTCACCCTTCATAAATCTGCCACAAGATTCGCTTTTTCTACCTTATTTTTTAGATATATCTCAAAGGACTCCCAGTCTTTCCCTGCTTTCTCCTTCCCTATTCCTTTTGAAATCCCAGAAAGAGGTGCCTGTTGAAGTGCAGTAGTTTATTAGTTTCACGGATATCTCAGTCTAAAACGTTAGTGATGTAACTGTTGGTTTACAGCAGTCGGAAACGCTTGAATTTACTTAACCTCAATGAAGCTCTATTTGTTCCAGCTTTGGGTAGAACAAGACCGGGCTTGCAGCTCTTTAGATACATATGCTAGTGGCTTTAAGTAGAAGCTGGAGTTGGAATGTAGGGCATGGTAAATAAAGCCCCTAGCAACATCAAGTGCTACATGGTTCAGGCCAAGGGTGTGTGTGTGTAAAATTCTATAGGGAGAGTTTCAATTTTCACTCTTTCCTGTTAGCAGTTGGCTTGAAGCCTATTCTACCCACATTTCATTCATTCTGTCATTTGGAGTACCAGGGTGCCATCCTAACTGACCTCCAACCATGACAAGACAGTGTGTTGCACTCCATCCCTACCCCCTACACCATCTGTCCATCCCCCTGACTGGTGTGTTGGACTGACGATAATTTGAGACCACTCCGTGTGGACATTTAAGTCCCTGAGGGCTATCATCCTGAAATTCTCCAATACGATGCCAGGACCACCTTAGCCAACTCTGTGCAGTTGAACACGACAAGGGATCTCCTTGCTCAGGGTTTCCCAAATGTGGGTCTCCAGCGGTTGTCGGACTACAACTCCCATCATCCCTAGTTAGCAGGACCAATGGTCAGGGATGATGGGAACTGTAGTCCAAAAAATAGCTGGAGACCCAAGTTTGGGAAACCCTGCTTAATGCTATATGCTTTGCAAAATAAATGGTTGCCAACATTTTTCTACGGAAAAGTTATCATCTCCAAAGAATACTTTGTTCGTGACAATCATTCCAAAAACGCAGGAATCTATTTCAGCGCTCTCTCTCTCTCACACACACACGTTATCCAGTTAGATGTGTTCCCTTGATGTGCAGTTCAATTCTGCACATGCTTGCTCAATGAGACCTACTTGCAGGTAAGTGTGTGTATAGAATTGCAGCACACACACACATTGTTTCCTATGTTCTCAGGGAGGAAAGCAATTGCTTGAGAAGAACAGGTACCCGAGAATAATAAGAGTCATGTGGAGCATATGTAATACCTTAGTAGACATTGTGACGAAGATTGCTGCTGCCTTTTTGGAGGGGGCAGGGAAGAACCTTTCTGAAATAAGTATTATTTTAATATTAAAAGAGGGAAACCCAAGAGGGAAACCATCAACTTGTGGTTTAACTGACAGAATTAAAATTCCATCTCTTCAGCAATACTGTAATAATAAAAAAATCCTGAAGGAAACATTCATTCAAACTGTGATGAGCGAAATGGAAACTGAAGTTGTTATGAAATGTAAAAAGTTTAAAACTTTCAATTATGTGCAGGTTGGACATGTTTTAAAGATAGGAACTTTAGAAGCCATGTCACCCGTCCCGCTTTTCTTAAAGCCAAGTAAAAAGAAGTGTAATAAATGTGTCTGGATATTTGTGAGCTTAAAAGCAAAGATGATTGAAGCACACAATTGTTCTGTCTTGCAAGATGATACCAAATCTGCAGAAAAGGACCTGATGAGGTCCATGAGATAACAATTTCGGGACTGTAATGAGCAAAGCCGCTAGGAAATTGCTACGAAAATGGTGGGATTAAGGTCCATTTACTGAAGAAAATTGCAAGGAAATGGCAGGCACATATTTGGCAAGATATTTATTGTTTCTACAAATTAGCTTTTAAAAAGAAAATCTTGGGAAAAGTACACTTCCTAATTTTAAGTAAGAAAAGGCAAACTCTTTCTTCTGCCCTTGTTCTGCTCTTGAAATGGTGTTAAAGAAAATTCCTCGAGCTCTAGTCTTTAAAAAATTTTTTTTAAAAAGCTGAAGTCTTAATTCTTATGAAAAAATAATTAAGGGCATTAGGACAATTTGACAAACCCACAATCCAGCCAGGGTCACCCCAAAGCTGTCTTTGGCATGTGTATTCATACTGCGCATGCAAGCAAGAGCCACTCAAGAAGTATCATTTCCCAAATAGGAAACAGGACTTAGCTACATTAGTCAAATTATGACATTATAAATGTGTTATAACACTCTGACCCCAGGTGGTGCGGTAGAGCCGAAATCGCAACTCAGTGATATTTTCCATTTGGAGCATTGCAACAGGTTTTTCCAGAGCATTTCCAAAATGTTCTTGGTTTTTTTTCCAGCTGTGTAGATCTAGCCTGAATGGGTTACTTATACAAAGTGCCCATCAACTGCTCGTGAGCAGGAGTTAGGTTGCAGCTCTATGCACACTTACCTGCGAGTAAGCCTCTTTACATTTAGTGGGGCTTGTTTGCAAGCAGACATGCAAAGGATTGTGTTGCTCTCCCCACCCCACCCCCACCCCACCAAACAGCGGATCAGTATGACTGCTAATTTTACGAAAGGAATTCATGGGCAGAAACCCAGCTGCTGAATTGGATCGCTTCCTATATCTTGCCCTATTTACCATCCTGCAGATTGTTTGGTAGAGAGATTAGCTATTGCAAATTGGTTGGCAAGAGACTTTGCGCTCTAGAAATGCTACTATAAAGGTAAAGGTAAAGGGACCCCTGACCATTAGGTCCAGTCGTGACCGACTCTGGAGTTGCGCACTCATCTTGCATTATTGGCCGAGGGAGCCGGCGTATAGCTTCCAGGTCATGTGGCCAGCATGACAAAGCCGCTTCTGGCAAACCAGAGCAGCACATGGAAACGCCGTTTACCTTCCCGCTGTAGCGGTTCCTATTTATCTACTTGCATTTTGACATGCTTTCGAACTGCTAGGTCGGCAGGAGCTGGGACCAAGCAACGGGAGCTCACCCCGTCACAGGGATTCGAACCGCCGACATTCTGATCAGCAAGCCCTAGGCTCAGTGGTTTAACCCACAGCGCCACCTGGGTCCATACACGTTTATAAATAACATGCAGTAGCTATGTAATATACGTAGGTAACATACTTGTGTCATTCTCAGATAGAAAAACTGAAGGCAAGAGATGTGTCTGTTCACATATTTAGAAAATAAATTATCTGTGTCTCTAAATCATTTCACTTCCTATCAAAGCTTGGATTAGAAGACGGTGCCTATTAATGGCTTGGGCGGAAGGAAGGGAGGATATTTTTAGTACTGTAGTTGGCTAGTTGAATTTCACTAGACTCTGCTAGTCTAGGTCTCTTTCAACCTCAACTACAAGCCCCCTGCCAGACAAAACAGAGGCTAAATTGCAAACCAGGCCTGAGTATGTTGATTTCTCTTCATCAGAGTGGCATATCCAGTTCTTGTTAAATCTTGTGAAACTTGCTTGAGCCAATCGAAAGCAGACACAGATGTAGATGAATAACAACGATAACAATAATTTCATTATTTGTATGCCACCCATCTGACTGGGTTGCCCCAGCCACTCTGGGTGGCTCCCAACAGAATATTAAAAACACGATGAAAATTCTGATGCAAAAAAGTGTGCAATCTTATACATGTGTACTTGGGAGAAAATCCCATTGGGACTTCCTTCTGAGTAAATAGGTATAAGGCTAAGGCAGTCAAAAAAAGTAGATTGAAATCATACCGCCATAGTAAGCCGCCATCTTTCCTCGCCGTGAGGCAACTGATCTTTCGCTTCACATGCTGCTCTCTTTTCAGTCTTACACGATCCAAACAGCGACACAGCACATCTGTGTCTCGCATTAACTCAATATATTGTTGGAATGGCATACTAAAGATGAACAAGTGAAATCAGTGGTGATTGATTGGGCAAGAGATGTGGGGCATAATATTATATTGAATGATTGGGAGAGATTGTGGGGGAAAAAAGGTATGAAATTTACTGCATGAAATGTACTGAAAGAAAATATGATGAAAATGATGTATAGGTGGTATTTAAAAAGGTAAAGGAGAAGGAAGGTACCTTTTACCACACGTGGTGGACTTGCCCCAAGCTAAAGGACTTCTGGGAAAAGATTTATGATGAATTGAAAAATGTGTTGAAATACACTTAAAAACCAGAGAAGAAATCCCTATAAAAGATCGTATATTCTTTTTGTATGCCACAACAGCAGCTAGATTGTTAATAGCCAAACATTGGAAGACACAAGAGATACCAACTATTATAATGAATTGAAAAAAAAGTGTTGAAATACATTTAAAAACCAGAGAAGAAATCCCTATAAAACATTGTATATTCTTTTTGTATGCCACAACAGCAGCTAAATTGTTAATAGCCAAACATTAGAAGACATCAACTATCAATGACTGCCAGATGAAGATGTTGGAATATATGGAACTCGCAGAGATGACTGGGAGACTTCGTGACCAAGAGGAGGAGAAGATGGAAGAAGATTGGAAGAAATTTAGAATTTATTTGATTTTTTTTTGTAATATATAAATTACCTTAGGGAAGTATATTTAGGTTTTCAGTATGTATTAGGATTTTGTTTGGTGATAGAAATTAATTTTTTTGTTAGTGATATGTATTTTAAGATTTTAGAAGATGAACCTGCTAAAGATGATGAAGGACAATGAAGCTCAGAAGGGGGGGACTGAGGGAAGTCCCCATACGATGTAAAAAAATAAGTGAGGTTTAAGAATTTTTGCGTTTTGTTTGTTTGTGTATGTTTGCTGTTTGTGTTTTATTTCTTTTTGAAAATGAATAAAAATTATTTTAAAAATAAATGAATAGAAAGCACCCCCGACACACCATCTCCCAGAACCCGGTGAGCCTTGAAAGTAGGAGAGCAGAGAGCTCAAAGACAGAGGGCACGTAGCAGCGTCTGTAGAAGTGGTAAATGGGGAAATGAGAGCGATGGGGGTGGAGACAACGCCATTCTCCAAGAGGGCTGGGCTTTTTCTTTCGAAAGATATGAAAGGTGCACTCGCAGGAAGCCCGGAGAGCCCCACAGATTCCTACCGGGGGAAATGGGGGGATCCGTCATGGGGGTGCCAGAGCTCCCTGTGTTTGCCTGGGAAGTGGAAGCAGAGCTGCCTGACCTGCAATCCAGGATCCTGGTGCAAGTCAGGAGGGGTCTCCCCCACATAGCAGGCAGCCGAATGAGGGGTACAACTGCTCTGCCACTGAGCTGCGCCCCTCCCCCCTCATTATTCCTACACTTGGGCAAAAAAAATGAAAGGTACAAATACAGGACGGGTAACACCTGGCTTGAGAGCAGTACATGTGAAAAGGATCTAGGAGTCTTGGTAGACCACAAACTTGACATGAGTCAACAGTGTGATGCAGCAGCTAAAAAAGCCAATGCAATTCTGGGCTGCATCAATAGGAGTATAGCATCTAGATCAAGGGAAGTAATAGTACCACTGTATTCTGCTCTGGTCAGACCTCACCTGGAGTACTGTGTCCAGTTCTGGGCACCAGAGTTCAAGAAGGATACTGACAAGCTGGAACGTGTCCAGAGGAGGGCAACCAAAATGGTCAAAGGCCTGGAAATGATGCCTTATGAGGAACGGCTTAGGGAGCTGGGTATGTTTAGCCTGGAGAAGAGAAGGTTAAGGGGTGATATGATAGCCATGTTCAAATATATAAAAGGATGTCATATAGAGGAGGGAGAAAGGTTGTTTTCTGCTGCTCCAGAGAAGTGGACATGGAGCAATGGATTCAAACTACAAGAAAGAAGATTCCACCTAAACATTAGGAAGAACTTATTGACAGTAAGAGCTGTTCGACAGTGGAATTTGCTGCCAAGGAGTGTGGTGGGGTCTCCTTCATTGGAGGTCTTTAAGCAGAGGCTTGACAGCCATCTGTCAGGAATGCTTTGGTGGTGTTTCCTGCTTGGCAGGGGGTTGGACTGGATGGCCCTTGTGGTCTCTTCCAACTCTATGATTCTATGATTAGCAAATCCCAAATTCATTTTTTAAAAAGGCACCCGAAATGAGTACCCTTTTAGGGTTGTCGTAAATTACTGTTCCAAGCCCCACGAATCCGGTCTACTTTGCAGGGCTGTTGTAACGGGGACACCCTATGCCACGGCCCTGCCTCCCCCTCCTTTGTAAAATGGGTGTGAAAATGACCGGACCCCCCCCCCTCTCCCGGCAAGGGATTAAAAGAGATAAAAGGGGGAATGTACCGGTAAGCTTCGTGCCCCGGAGGACTTTTTCGGAGGCTTTTTTTGGGGGGGGTCTTTGGGGGGGGAGAGAATTTGTGTGTCCTGGGAGGGAGGTGCCACCCATTCCTCCCCATGGATCAGTGAGCTCCGCTTCCTAGAGAGGCAGGGAGGTTTGGAGGGGGCGGGGAGAGCCAAGGTTGGAGAGGAGGGGCCTCCATCCATATTCCCGGAAGAGGAGCAGGTCTGCAAAGGAGGAGGAAAAAGAGGTGCAAAATATATATATTGTGGGGAAGGGAGGGAGAGAAGGATGCGCTTTTTCTCCTCCTTAATCTGCAAAGAGGGCAGCTGGGAAGGGAGGGCAGGATTTGGGCGAGGTGGGGGGGGTGAAACGAAAGTAGGGGAGTGCCCCCGTCTCCCTTCCTTCTGTGGAAGGGTTGAGACTTGAACCGAGGCCCCAGTTCCGCGCCTCTCTGCGAGTTCCGGGTTCTCCCTGGCAGGAATCCCTGGGGCGCCGCGATCCTGGCTCCGCGCGGCTGCCGAGGAGTGCCTTGATAAGGTCCCCTTTGTGTGGAGAATCAGAGAGGGTTAAAGGAGGCGAGAGAGGCCTGGATAGAGAGAGGCCCTTTCCTTCCTCTCCCTCCTTCCCTGGCGAGGCTACTCCGGATGGAGAGGTGGGAGCGCTCGGGAGCCATCGGCAAGAAGGGTGAGCCAGTCAGTGGGACCTCTGGGCAAAGGGGACCCTCAGGGGCGGAGGGAGGAGGGCAGAGGAAGTTAGGGGGCTGAGGGAGGAAGGGAAGCATCCCTGGGGGAGGAATCGAAGCCACCTTGGAGAAAGAGAGAGAGACTTGGGGGCTGCCTGCCTTGACTTCTCCCTCCTGCCCAGGAATCTCCTTCGAGTCGACCAGGGAGAGATCCCTGAACAGGAGGCCTGATCCACCCACCCTCTCCTCCCTTGAAGCTCAGTCATCGCCCTGCCAAAAGTCCCAGATCAGCTGCTGCATCGGGAGCTGGGGGTTGTTACAGCGAGTCAAACCATTGGGGGAAAGAGGAAAGGGAGGATGCCCACTTTATTATTTCCGCCCTTTGAGGCTTCTGTCTTGTCATATACAGTCTCTCCCATGTGCCTGTGTTTCTGTGGAGAAGCATTGAAAGGGTTCTTACCCAGAGATAAGTGTGCCCAATTCATAGAATCATAGAATCATAGAGTTGGAAGAGACCACAAGGGCCATCCAGTCCAACCCCCTGCCAAGCAGGAAACACCATCAAAGCATTCTTGACATATGGCTGTCAAGCCTCTGCTTAAAGACCTCCAAAGAAGGAGACTCCACCACACTCCTTGGTAGCAAATTCCACTGCCGAACAGCTCTTACTGTCAGGAAGTTCTTCCTAATGTTTAGGTGGAATCTTCTTTCTTGAAGTTTGAATCCATTGCTCCGTGTCTGCTTCACTGGAGCAGCAGAAAACAATCTTTCTCCCTCCTCTATATGACATCCTTTCATATATTTGAACATGGCTATCATATCACCCCTTAACCTTCTCTTCTCCAGGCTAAACATACCCAGCTCCCTGAGCCGTTCCTCATAAGGCATCGTTTCCAGGCCTTTGACCATTTTGGTTGCCCTCTTCTGGACACGTTCCAGCTCGTCAGTATCCTTCTTGAACTGTGGTGCCCAGAACTGGACACAGTACTCCAGGTGAGGTCTGACCAGAGCAGAATACAGTGGTACTATTACTTCCCTAGATCTAGATGCTATACTCCTATTGATGCAGCCCAGAATTGCATTGGCTTTTTTAGCTGCTGCATCACACTGCTGACTCATGTCAAGTCTGTGGTCTACCAAGACTCCTAGGTCCTTTTCACATGTACTGCTCTCAAGCCAGGTGTCACCCATCCTGTATTTGTGCCTTTCATTTTTTTTGCCCAAGTGTAGTACCTTACATTTCTCCTTGTTAAAATTCATCTTGTTTGCTTTGGCCCAGTTGTCAAATCTGTTAAGGTCATTTTGAAGTGTGATCCTGTCCTCTGGGGTATTAGCCACCCCTCCCAATTTGGTGTCGTCTGCAAACTTGCTCAGGATGCCCTCAAGCCCATCATCCAAGTCATTGATAAAGATGTTGAATAAGACTGGGCCCAAGACAGAACCCTGTGGCACCCCACTAGTCACTACTCTCCAGGATGAGGAGGAGCCATTGATGAGCACCCTTTGGGTTCGGTCAGTAAGCCAGTTACAAATCCACTGAATGGTAGCATTGTCTAGCCCGCATTTTACCAGCTTCTTTACAAGAATATCATGGGGCACCTTGTCAAAGGCCTTGCTGAAATCAAGATAGGCTATATCCACAGCGTTCCCTTCATCTACCAGGCTTGTAATTCTGTCAAAAAATGAGATCAGATTAGTCTGACATGACTTATTTTTCAGAAACCCATGCTGACTTTTAGTGATCACAGCGTTCCTTTCTAGGTGCTCACAGACCGTTTGCTTAATGATCTGCTCTAGAATCTTTCCTGGTATTGATGTCAGGCTGACTGGGCGGTAATTGTTTGGGTCCTCTCTTTTCCCCTTTTTGAAAATAGGGACAACATTTGCCCTCCTCCAGTCTGCTGGAACTTCGCCTGTTCTCCAGGAATTTTCAAAGATTATTGCCAGTGGTTCTGAAATCACCTCTGCCAGTTCTTTTAATACTCTTGGATGTAGTTCATCTGGCCCTGGAGACTTGAATACATCTAAACTAGCCAAGTATTCTTGTACTACCTCCTTACTTATTCTGGGCTGTGTCTCCCCTGCTGAATCATCTGCTCCATATTCTTCAGGTCGGGAATTGTTTTCTTTTTTGGAGAAGACTGAGGCAAAGAAGGCATTGAGGAGTTCTGCCCTATCTCTGTCCCCTGTTTGCATTTCACCATCTTCTCCTCTAAGTGACCCCACTGTTTCCTTGTTCTTCCTTTTGCTACGGACATACCCATAAAAGCCCTTTTTGTTGCTTTTAACCTCTCTGGCGAGCCTGAGTTCATTCTGTGCTTTAGCTTTTCTGACTTTGTCTCTACACGTGCTGGCTATATGTTTGAATTCCTCTCTGGTGATTTCTCCCCTTTTCCATTTTTTGTACATATCCCTTTTAAATCTTAACTCAGTTAAAAGTTCTTTAGATAGCCACCTTGGCTTCTTTAGGCACCTTCTATGTTTCCGTCTCATTGGTATTGCCTGAAGTTGTGCTTTTAATATCTCCCTTTTAACAAACTCCCAACCATCATGAACTCCCTTCCCTTTTAGTATTTCTGTCCATGGGATCTCACCCAGCGTTTCCCTAAGTTTTCTGAAGTCGGCTTTCTTAAAGTCTAGGATTTGAGTCTTAGTATGCTTGGTTGCTCCTTTCCGCTGAACAATAAACTCCAGAAGAGCATGATCACTCCCACCTAATGATCCTGCCACTTCTACCCCACTAACCAGGTCATCACTATTGGTTAGAACCAGATCTAAAATGGCTGATCCTCTTGTTGCTTCTCCCACTTTCTGGACAATGAAATTGTCTGCAAGGCCAGTGAGGAATCTGTTCGACCTTATGCTCTTGGCTGAGTTTGACATCCAACAAATATCAGGATAGTTGAAATCCCCCATTACTACTATCTCACCTCCTTTTGAATGCCTGGTCATCTGTTCCAGGAAGGCATCATCTGTGTCCTCAGTTTGGCTTGGGGGTCAGTTTGGCTTCTCTCCATTCTGCCAGGTTTCCATTATTGCCACTATTTCAGATCTCTTAAATCTGTGGGATTTCAGGGATTGGGAAGATTGTTATGAAATGGGTGGGGTTCCCCCCCCCCGGCCGCCTGTGTAAATATTACTACAATTGTTATTTTTATTTATTTATTGAATCTATTAGTAGCTTTCTCTTGCCCAGGACAGCCCAAAGTGACTTACAACCAGTTGTTGTTGTTGTTGTTCCACGATGTTATGTTTCCTGTACTTCAGGGGCAGAGAGAAGGCTGTTCTTAGGGCCTGCTCCACTGTGAGGGAGATTGAGGCAGCCCCCTCAGGCAGCAGATGCAGAGGGGGGCAAGGAGGGGATTGAGCTGAGTCCCATTTGGCCTGCCCTTATTTAACCCTCTATCCTCTCATCCAGTGGAAGGTACTGTCCCATTGCCAGTATCCTAGACACAATGCAGCAGCCTCGGGAAGTCAGTGGTGCAGGGTGATTTGGGAATGTGCGCAGTTGGACTGTATCAGGAAGATCTTGGAGATCATGGAAGAAGGAGGAAATGAAATACAGATATTCAGCATTTTCAGAAGAGGGGGAAGAAGGGGAAAGTGTGTCCCACTAGATAAGACTCCCATCATCCCTCGCCATGGGTCATCCTTGGTTTGGTAGGTGGTACTTTGTCCAACCACATCTGGAGGGTCAGAGATGCCTCATCTCAGCATAGAAGGTTCCTCAAGGGCAGCATTTCTCAACCTTGGGTCCTTGCATTCACACAGAAGCTCATACCAATGCCAAACTTAGTTGGTCTGTAAGGAGCTACTGGAAGGGATTTTTCTATTTTATTTTTATTATCTAGACCCTAACACTATAAATCCAATGTGCCCACACTCAGCAGGGGAGGAGGATTATTGTGCAGAGGATGAAAAACTTCATGATGAACTTAGGACCCTGATGAATAGTGGGCAGGTTCATGGACATAGAGCAGCTCCCGTTCCTGTGAGAAACCACTTTATTTAAAAAGTAAATCCCACAGATCAACCGTATTATAAGATAATGCTGCTTCATTAATGTTGATTAAGGGTTAGGAAAGACTGCTGATGCATTAACATTATTTAACATTATTTCATTTGCCTTTCCTAAAAATTTGGAACATATGGAGGACAGGAGATAATGTAGAAGATGTTAAAATAAGAGAAGGTGCTAATTGATATGTGTAATATTCCTTTGTTCTCTTCCTAGAAAACAAATAGGATTTTCTCCCCCCCCCCTCGAAAGAAGACAATGGAGATGGCAGTTAAAATTCTGGTGGGCCTTGTCCAATGGGAATAACGAAGAAATCATTTAAATACATGGAGTGTGAAAAGAGAGAGGATAAACAATTTGAAAGTATGGAGTGTGGAAAGAACTTCACTGGCAGTGGAACACTTCGAAAACATCAACGGACTCACACAGGAGAGAAACCATTTAAATGCATGGAGTGTGGAAAGAACTTCACTGGCAGTGGAACACTTAGAAGACATCAACGGACTCACACGGGGGAGAAACCATTTAAATGCATGGAGTGTGGAAAGAGCTTCATTGATAGTGGAAATCTTATAATTCATCAACGGACTCACACAGGTGAGAAACCATTTAAATGCATGGAGTGTGGAAAGAGCTTCACTGACAGTGGAACACTTAGAAATCATCAACGGACTCACACAGGTGAGAAACCATTTAAATGCATGGAGTGTGGAAAGAGCTTCAGTCAGAGTGGACACCTTAGAAAACATCAATGGACTCACACAGGAGAGAAACCATTTAAATGCATGGAGTGTGGAAAGAGCTTCACTGAGAATGGAAATCTTAGAAATCATCAACGGACTCACACAGGTGAGAAACCGTTTAAATGCATGGAGTGTGGAAAGAGCTTCCGTCAGAGTAGAAACCTTAGAAATCATCAACGGACTCACACAGGTGAGAAACCGTTTAAATGCACGGAGTGTGGAAAGAGCTTCAGTCAGAGTGGAGACCTTAGAAAACATCATCGAACTCACACAGGTGAGAAACCGTTTAAATGCATGGAGTGTGGAAAGAGCTACACAGATAGAGGAAAGCTTAGAATTCATCAACGGTCTCATATAGGAGAGAAACCGTTTAAATGCATGGAATGTGGAAAGAGCTTCAGTCAGAGTGGAAGCCTGAATTTACATCATCGAACACACAGAAGAGAAAACAATTAAATGCATGGAGTGTGGAAAGAGCTTCATTCATGGTGGAGACCTTAGAAAACATCAACGGACTCATACAGGAGAGAAACCGTTTAAATTCATGGAATGTGGAAAGAGCTTCAGTCAGAGTGGAGTTCTTACAAAACCTCAACAAACTCATGCAGGGGAGTAACAATATACAGTCATACCTCGGGTTAAGTACACTTCAGGCTGAGTACTTTCAGGTTAAGTACTCCTCGGACCCGGAAGTGTTTACTTCCGGGTTCTGCCGCGTGCGCATGCAGAGAAGTGTTCTGCGCTCTTCACGCGTGCGCAGGAGCGCTCTATCGGCGTTTTGTGCATGCGCGGAAGCGCTGCTCAGGTTAAGTACTTTTCGGGGTGCGAATGGCACCCTGGAACCAATTAAGTACTTAAACTGAGGTACCACTGTAAAACCCTCTTTCCCCCACGCATTGGGAAGGGGCAGGCCTCCATCCACTATTCCCGATGCCTACTAGATTGGCTCTGCCTCTAAGGTCAGAGGTGGTGATGGTTCAGAATACCACTGTGTCCTGACAACCAAGTCCTTCCTCATGCCATGCACAGTTAACCTATGGAACTCCCTTCCACAGGAGGCAGTGATGGCCACCAACCGACTATCATCAGGGCATGTAAGACAAAAATCAATTTTAATTTTTATCATCTAAAATAGTGTCTTATTTATTTTATAGTACAGTACATTGATTATTGCCTTCATTTTATAGATCAATGGTCTCGTTAGACAGTAAAATTCATGTTAAATTGCTGTTTTAGGGGGTGTTTTTCATCGTCTGGAACAGATCAATCCACTTTCCATTACTTTCAATGGGAAAGTGCGCTTCAGGTTAAGTACGCTTCAGGTTAAGAATGGACTTCCGGAACCAATTAAATACTTAACCTGAGGTACCACTGTAAGTGCCAGGGAAGTGGACAGAGTTTACAAATCATCAAAAGACTCTGGGGGGTAAGAGCTGTAAGACTGGAAACTCTACAAGCCATGATTTTAACTCAAAAAAGAGAAATGGTTTAAATAGAAGGATTGTGGATTCTGCTTTGGTTATTATGGAACGCTTTTTGTGTGTGTGTGTGTGTAATATAATCTTTATTGGTTTTCCAAACCATACTTCCCATATATATTACATTACATTGCACATTTGTAGCTTGCTCATATGAGCTGACTTCCCTTCAGGGTGGATTTGATTTAAATCGAACTGATTTAAATCATGATTTAAATCACGATTTAAATCACTAGTCAGTAAGGCTTGATTTAAATCATAGTTTTCTACATAAAGACTTAATTCTTGCTGGTATAACTTTAATATGCAAGTAGATGGAGATTACATTGCACATTTGTAGCTTGCTCATATGAGCTGACTTCCCTTCAGGGTGGATTTGATTTAAATCGAACTGATTTAAATCATGATTTAAATCACGATTTAAATCACTAGTCAGTAAGGCTTGATTTAAATCATAGTTTTCTACATAAAGACTTAATTCTTGCTGGTATAACTTTAATATGCAAGTAGATGGAGATTTTTAGAATAACAACTTTTCATATTAGTTTTTTATCCCCAGTTTAATAGGTTAATCATTCATATTTGGACAACTTTACTGTTGTACTTAGGAAGGAGAAAAATAATCATTACAGTGGTACCTCGGTTTATGAACACAATTGGTTCCGGAAGTCTGTTCATAAACTGAAGCGTTCATAAACTGAAGTGAACTTTCCCATTGAAAGTAATGGAAAGTGGATTAATCCGTTCCAGACGGTCCGCGGAGTAACCGTTCATAAACTGAAGCGAACTTTCCCATTGAAAGTAATGGAAAGTGGATTAATCCGTTCCAGACGGGTCTGCGGAGTACTTAAACTGAAGCGTTCATAAACTGAAACATGGGTGTAATTGGTTCCGGAAGTCTGTTCATAAACTGAAGCGTTCATAAACTGAAGTGAACTTTCCCATTAAAAGTAATGGAAAGTGAATTAATCCGTTCCAGATGGGTCCGCGGCGTTCATAAACCGAAAATTCATAAACCGAGGTGTTCATAAACCGAGGTTCCACTGTACCTTAATAATAACAATTTAAATAGATTTATTCAACTGAAACAATAACATTACAGCATATGTTATTTGCTTAAACAAGCATCCATGTTTGTTAACTAATTTGGCTAAACAAAAACAATATGTATATATATTAAGAAACTTAGACTGTCAGCCCAGCCTACACATGAAAAACTTAAATACTGTCCACTCCAAACAATCAGAAAAATATTGTTTGTATTCTATTCACTGAACTTCTTGAAACTTAGCACGGAAGGGGTTGTTTCTGTATTCATAGGTTTGTAGAACAATAGGATTAAGGTCTTTTTCTCAACTCTGTTCATGTTATAACATTTTTACTGTGAAGAAGAGGCATGTGATCTCTGTTGAGTCAAATTCAGTTTTGAGAACTGCAAAAGTAAACCAAGCACCTGTGATAATATCTTGTAGGCGGAGAAACTGCTAAATAATCTTTAAAAAACCTCTGGAAGAGCATGACATTGTGAATGGATTAATGGAATTTATTTACCCCAAAAATTAAACATATACAACCTTATTCTACATAATTAAAAAAACTAATCTTTATTTCATGATGGAATAACCTTTGGATGGTAATATATTTTCGTCAAAAAGCATTTTATTTAAAAAAAAATCTGATTTAAATAAAAAAATCGATTTAAATTTAAAAAATCCGATTATTTTATTTTTAAAAATCATTGATTTTTATCCACCCTGCTTCCCTTCCTTCTTCTTTTTTTTTTTTAATATTTTTATTAACGGTTTTCTCAGTTTACAAAGACGTGTACAATGTCTCTCATAACATTTTTACAGATCAGTTTCAATTGTTGAGACATTGGGGAGGAAAAGGGGGGGAGCGGTAGATAAGGGAAGGGGGTGTGGCAATGTTTCTGTTTTACTTAATGTGTGTGGGGGGGGTTGTCAGCGTCGGTTGTGCAGGTTCTTTGTTGTGCATTTGTTTTCCTTTGGTGGTGAGAGTTGTTGGGGTTGGCCTAGGATATAGTTTTCTTTTGTGGTTGGCTGTGGTGGTCTGTTTTATGTGAGTGGGGTGGGTGGGTGTTCTGGGTCAGGTTAGCCAAATTGATTTGTATGCTGTTGGTGGATTTCTGTCATTTTCTTGTTGGGCTGTGTATGTGATGAAGGGGAGCCATATTGGTGTGAAGCCGTCTTCTTCTATTTGTCCCCGTGTCAATTTCAACTTATTGGTTAATTTTTCTAGTAGGGCTGTTTCCCATACCGCCTGGTACCATTGGTCCATGCTTACTCCTGACAGGTCTTTCCAGTGTCTGGTTATGGTGCTTCTGGTTGCTGAGAGTAAGTGGGTTATGAGTTCTTTGTGATGTAGATAGGTGTTATTGTCCTGGAAGATGTTTAGCAGGGCCAGTTCTGGGGTAAGTTCTAATGTTTGTTGGGTTATTTTACCTATTTCTCTTACGGTTGTTCTCCAGAATTGTTGGGTTTTGGGGCATTCCCACCACATGTGGAAATATGTGCCTGTTGAGGTGCATCCTCTCCAGCATTTTGATGAGGTTCCTGGGCGTATTAGTGCTAGTTTTCGTGGTGTTAGGTACCACCTGTAGATGGTTTTCAGAGTGAGTTCTTTCCTTTTTGCTGATATGGATTTAAAGGGGGGTTTAGACCACATTCTGGTCCATTGAGTGGGGTTAATCTCGTAGCCTATGTCGTCTTCCCATTGTTTTTTTATTGTGTCTGGGGGGTTTGTGGGATTTTGGAGCAGTATTTTATATATTGCAGATACCATCCCTTTGCCGTGACCCTTTGTTGTTAGGAGGAGATTTTCAAAGGGTGTCAGGGGTCTTGTTGCTGCTAGTTTTATTGCTGGCTTGTTTAAGAGGGCATGTAATTGGTGTTGTGCTAACCAGGGTATTTGGGTGTCTTCTAGTTTATCTTGTATTTCTTGTGTTGTCAGAGGTGTGTTATTTTTGTAAAAGTCTATTAGGCGGTGTAGGCCTTTGGTTTGCCAAGTTTTAGTTTGGATGTTTTGTGCTGCGTGGTGGAATAACGGATGGTAGACCAGGGGGAGTAGTGGGGATGTGGTTGGGGATAATTTGTCCGTTTCTGTTTTCCATGCCTTGAACATGGTTTGTGTGTACCTATTAAGTGTTGTGGGGATCTTTCTTAGTTTGTTTGGGAGAAATGGGTATGCTGTGGTGCAGGTACTTTCAATTGTGTCTCTCTCTAGGTGTATCCATTGTTTTGTCTCGTCTTCCAGTATATATGGGATTATATGTCGAATTTGGTTGGCCCTGTAATATGTTTCTATGTTAGGGATTCCCCATCCTCCCTGTGAGGTGGGGAGGTGCAGGTATTTGGTGCTTATTCTTGGTTTCTTATGTGAGAAGATGAAGGAGTGTAGTTTTCTCTGCCATCTGCGGAGTTGGATTGGGGGGATCCAGATTGGGAGGGTTTGGAATAAGTAGGTTAGTTTTGGGAGAGTGATCATTTTGATCATTGCCATTCTATCTGAGAGGGTGAAGTTCATGTTGTTCCATTTCTTTAGGTCCTTGTTTATTTGTCGCCACAAGGGTTTATAGTTGTGTAGGTATAATTTGTTGAGATTTTTGGTTATTTGTACCCCTAGGTATCTGAACTTGGTGTGACAGAGTTTTATTTTGGTGATATTAGTGAGTTCTTTCTGGGTGTGGGGAGGGGTATTGAAGCACATGGCTTCTGATTTTGCAAAGTTTACTCGCAGGCCTGACACCGTTGCAAATGTGTTGAGTTCTCTGGTTAGGGAGAGTGCTGTGTTTAAGGGGTCTGATGTTGTGACCATTAGGTCATCTGCAAAGAGCCCTAATTTATATGTTCTGCCTTTTATTTCCACTCCTTTGATGTCTGTGGCCGCGCGGATTCGGATTGCTAGCGGTTCTAGGGCTAGTATAAATAGGAAGGGGGATAGTGGGCATCCTTGTTTTGTGCCTCTTTGGATTTCTATGTTATTCGAGTCTATGTTGTTGATTCTGCATTTTGCTGAGGCTTCGGAGTATATTTGTTTGAGGATTTGTAGAAAGTTTGGGCCAAATTTCATGCTAGTTAGTACTGCTAACAGGTATTTCCATTCTAGGCAATCAAAGGCTTTGAGGATGTCTAGAGACATAATTGTCAGTGGGGTTTTGGTTGCCTTGCTGTGTTCGATTAGGTTCAGCAGTTTCCTGATGGGGTCTGTGATATTGCGACCGGGGACGAAGCCGGTCTGATCTGGGGCTACTAAGTTGCGTAAGAAGTTTTTTAGGCGGTTGGCCAGGATTGATGTGAATATCTTGTAGTCTTGGTTTATTAATGAGATTGGGCGATATGATTCAACTTTGAGGTTGTCCTTCAGTGGTTTTGGGATGGAGACTATTTTGGAGTGGGTCCAGGTTTGGGGGATGGGCCCCCCTTTCATGATGTCGTTAAATAGGCGGGTCATGTGTGGCATTAGGGGTTCTTTGAATTTCTTATAGAATTCTGCTGTGAAGCCGTCTGGGCCTGGGGCTTTGTGTGGTTTCAGGTTTTTGAGGACCTCGTCTATTTCCTCTGGGGTGATGGGCCTGTCCATGTATTCCTGTTCTTCATCTGTTAAGGTAGGCATGGTCATTCCTGCTATGAATTCTTTTATTTCCTTCTCAGGTGGGTTGCAGGAAGTGTATAGATTGGAGTAAAATTCTGCAAATTCTGAAGTTATTTCTTTGGGGGAGAATGTTGTGTTGCCGTCTTTTTTGGTGATGCAGTGTATTCTTGTTTTGAGTGTTCTTTTCCTACATCTATTTGCTAATAGTCTGGAGTTTTTCCCTCCATATTCGTAGAAGCGTTGTTTAGAATATAGAATGCTGATCATTGTTTTGTTGATTTCTAGGGAGTCTATTTCCCTTCTCTTTTGTTCTATGAGTTTAAGAAGTTTTTTGGATCCTGTTTGTTTGTAGCGAGATGAGAGGGTTGTAATGTCTTGTTCCATTGTACTAATCTTTGTGGAGGTTTGTTTTTTAAGGAGTGTTTTCTCTTTTATGCAAGCTCCTCTGGTGACTGCTTTCATTGCGTCCCATAGGAGGGGGGTTGTTATGTTGTTCACATCATTTTCTTTGAAGTAATTTTGAAGGGTTTTTGTGAGACTTTCTCTAATTTGTTTGTTTGTGGTTAGGATGGGGCTAAAGGACCATGATGGGGTACTATGTGTTCTCTCTCCTATTTTAATGGTGACTTCTACTGGGGCATGGTCTGTGATTTTAATGTTGCCTATGTTTGATGATTCCACCTGAGGGATTAGACTCTGTGTGAGCAGAATGCTGTCCAATCTGGACGTTGTGCCATGTCGTCCAGATTGGAATGTGTGGGTAGTGTCTCCCGGGTTTTGTTCACTCCAAATGTCGTAGAGACCCCTGTCTTTTAGCAGCTTTATTAACTTGTAAGAGTCCCTAGTTATTGGGGGTTTTCCGCGAAGAAAAGTTGCCCATGGGGTTGTAGATTGGATGTTTTTTAGGGATATGCCTTTCATATTTAGGTTGAGGTCGCCTCCTAGGATGGCTTCCCCTTCCATGAAGGAGAGAAGTTTGTTCAATGTCTTCTGGAAGAATTCTAGTTGTTTTGAGTTTGGGGCATATATAGAGCCGATTGTCAGTTTAATTTTGCCATCTAGTGTTCCTTTGATGAAAATGAATCTGCCCTTTTTGTCCTTCAGGACTGTTGTGGCTTTGAAGTTTAGGTCTTTATTAAGTATTACAGCAACTCCACGAGCCTTTCCTGAGCCTTGTGCCACCCATTGTTGACTGAAGCGGGGGTCGCTCAGAAGTTTGTTCCCTTTGGGGGGGTTGTGTACTTCTTGTAGGAAGGTGATGTGTGGTTTCATGGTGTTTATGTATGAGGTAATGCGTTTTCTTTTAATGGGGTTTCCCAACCCCCTCACATTTAATGTAATCGCTTTTAAGTTAGCCATCATGTCTATCTCTTGTGTAAGGCAAATCCTTGCCAACCCGTCCAGGTTGTCCTGTGTCTCTCACTATGTGTTGTTTGCTGAACCATTGGGGTTTCGCTGACCTAGGGTGTGGTGGGTAGGGGGCTAATGGGGTTGGAGTTAGGTTTGGGTTAGAGAGTGGGGGGTAAGTTGTATAGAGTTTCCTATGTGTAGGTTTGTAGGCATTCGTTTGGGGTATTTTAGGCCGTTCGGCCCTTGGCCTGTTGGCCCTGGGTCTCAGCTGATGTGGAGGGCCGTGTCCAGAGACAGGCCTTCCCCCTTGTCGATTACGAGGGGGGGTGATCAGCGAAACGATGTAAAGCATCCTTGTGGCATGGATGTCAGGCATAGGGTTTGGGAACAATGTTGCCAGTATTAATAGCAACATCATTTTTGTGTTAGGGTGTCGGTGTGAGTGTTGGTGCGCTCTCTGGTGCCACCATTGTGCTGATTGGGTTTTATCTTTTAGCCTGATCGTAGGTTGGGTAGTGTAGGTTGCATTTGTTATTTTTCCTTAGAATGGATTGGGTGTGTGTGTTGAGGGTGTGTGTTATGAGTTGTTGGGTGGTGGGGTGTGTGGTTGAGATTGTCTGGACTGGTGTTGGAGTGGCGGTTTCTGTGGGGTTGTGGGGCTGGGGGGGAATGTTGTTGGTGTCAGTGCTTTTCTTAGCCTAGAGGGAAGGGGGGAGGGGGGGGAGAGTCACCAGTCCTTCCGCTTGAGATGTTTTCCGGCTGCTTCATTTTGCTGCAGTTGTTGTTGCAGTAGGGTCGTTCCTCTGTGCTGTGTTGACTTAGTCGGTCTTGGTCAGGCTTCTCGTGTCGTATGGTCGGCCGGATGGTTTCGCGCATGATGGTGTTGTTTGGTTGTATTTGCGTGCTTTGTGTTGCTCTTGATTCTTTGCCTTTTTCTTCTTGTTGTTCTGGACTTTCGTCCAGCCATTTGCTGTTGTTTCGTTGTCTTGGTCTTGGCTGTCGCTTGGTGGGTCCTCTTGAAGCCATTCCAGTGGGATGTTGAGTCCGAGGTCCTTCAGTAGCTGCCTGGCTTCCGTTTTGTTGGTAGCTGTGTGTTGTTTTGCGTTTTTTGTTGCAATGAGGCGGAAGGGGAAGCCCCATCGGTATTTGATCCCTGCTTCTTGGAGACTTCGGGTGCATGGGCGTAGGGTTTTCCTCCGGATTAGGGTATCTTGGGACAGATCTTGTAAGGCCAGTATGTTGTTGTTTTTGTATTGAAGGTTGGTCGAATTTCTAAGGTGGTTCCAGATTTCTTCTTTCTTCTTGTATCGTGCGAAGCACACGATGATGTCCCTTGGGGGTTCGCCGGGTTCTGGCATGGGTCTTAGAGCTCTGTGTGCCCTCTCCAGGTCATCTATCTCGATTTTCAGGTTTGGCACTGTGTCTCTTAGCCAGCTTACTATTAGGTGCGCTGGGCTTTTCTCTTCCGCTTTTTCCGGAAAGTTGCGAAAGCGGATGTTGCAGCGTCTATTCCGATCTTCAAGGTCCGCTTGTTTGATTTTCAGTTCTTCGTTTTCTGTTTCCAGTTCGTTCAGTTTCTTTTTTATATGTGTGTTTTCCTCCTGGTGTTGCTCTATTGCCCTTTTTTGTGTTTGGTTCTCGTTCTCCAGAGCTACCAGTTTGGATGTTAGTTCATTGACTTGTGCCTGTAGGGGGGCCACTGCGTCCTCCAGTTGTTTTGTGAACTGTTTTGTTAATTCTTTCGTTATTCTCTCTATTAGTCTTGTTTCCAGATCCCTCTGATCTTTTTTAGTCATCGGGTGGTCGTCTTCTTGGAGAGGCGTTACGTTCTCAGCACTGTTTGCCATGTTCCTGGTTGGTGTTGTCGTGGTTTCCCTGGGGTTTTCGGTTTGGGGTCTGCTTGGTGACTTCTTGGAGTAGGGTTTGTTGTGATTGGGAGTCGTGGTGTTAGGTTGTTGGATTGATCAGGCGTTGATTGGTGGCTATTCAGAGCGTTTGAATTAGGCGGTCATTTGTGTGTCGCCTGGGTTGTGTTTGCAAGCTTCTCTGGAGTTCTCGCGTTCTCCTCAGTGGTGCACCCTCGTGTGTTCAGGGGGGGGTGTTGGGGTCCAGTTGGGGGTTCTGGATCCACAACAGGTAATTAAGGGATTTGAGAGTGGCAGGATTGTTTTCAGGTAGATTTAAGCAGAACTGTATAGTGTCAGAGGGTGGGAAAGAGGAGGGAGAGGAGATTTAGGAGGAGGGAAAAGAAGGGGGAGAGGGGGAGGGATAGGAGATTGGAAGGTAGATGGGGGTTGGAGGGAAGTGGGGGAGTGGGGGGGGAGGGAAGGAGTGAAAGGGCGGTAGAGAGAGAGGGAGAGAGGGGGGAGGGAAGGGAGGAGGGAAAGTAGTAGCAGTGATGGTTTATTGTATTGGTGCTTTTAGGTTTGATGTGGGGTAAGGGTTTGCTGGGGGGGTTGTTGATGAAAGCGGGTGGAGGTATGGGTATGTAGTTTTAGGGGTTAAGGGGGGAGGGAGCAGGGAACAGGCAAACTTAAAGTGAGGTATTAATTGGGAGCTGGGGCTGGGCTGGGGAACAGTGTGAGGGATGGGGGTATTAGCAATCAATCAAAGTAGGGATGACTGCAGCGGCAGTGGTCCCCTTTTTGACAGAGAGATGCTGGGATCAGGTGTGGGGTGGATTTAGGGAGTGAAATAAAATAAAGTGGTCAGACAGGCGTGGGGGCGGGCGGGAAATGGGGTGGGGAGAGTGGGGAGAGGGAGATGCGTAGAAGGGGGTGGTTGGGTGTTAGTAACTAAGGGGGGGTTCTGTGTGTTAAGGGTGGGAGTGGGATGTTATTGGTGTAAAGATGCTGGTGGGGGGGGGGGAGAAGAGTAAAGGGGGGTTAAAAAGTAAAATGGAGATAAAAATATAAGTGGTATATATATCCAAAAATATGAGTGATATATATAGCCGAAAATGAGATATAAAAAGCAAAATTATGTGGAGGAGGTGGCTGCAGTCGCAGCGCCCCCCTTAAAAAGGGAGATATTAATAAATAAAAAAGGAGGAAGAAAAGAAAAAGGAAGGGGGGGAAATTGGAGGGGGGGGCTTTCCTGTTTATATTTTGTTTTCCAAGTTAGAAGGACTGGAGAGTGCTGGGGGGGGGTTAAAAATAACAATAGAGATTGGAAAATAAGAGTAATATAAAAATTGAAAAGATGAAAAAGATAGTTGGGGGGGGGAATTGGAGAAGCAACACAAAACAAAAACAAAGACAAAAAATAAACTGAGATCTCCTTAGGTGATCTCAAGCAGTGTTATTTCTCCCTCCGGGAGTCCTCCCTCGCGCTGCTTCTCTCTGGATCTCCCCCGTTAAGAGCAGCAATTAATATATGTATATATGTAGAAAAGAAAAGGAAAAAATAGGGGGGGGATTAGAAAAAATTTAGAAAAAGAAAATAATGGTGATAATAATAAAAAATTAGAGGAAAATATTTTTAAAAATTTCAAAAAATTGCAAAAGCTGTGTCTTTTCGAACGGGCCTCGTTGGTGGGGTGAGAGGGCCTGGTTTTTGCCTCGTGTTTCCCCCACGGCCTTTGTCCTCCTACCTCGCCTCTTCTTCCTCGTTAGTGGCAGTGGTCTTTCGGCGGGGCTTGTGGACCAGGGTGCGACGGTAGGACTGAGGCCCCTCGCCTCAGCGGGTTTTTTCTCCCTCTTCTCTCTTCGTCTCAGTGAGGGAGAGGGCGGCTGCAGCCGCGGCCGCTGCGGTGGTCTTGATGGCTCTTTCTCTCTCTCTCCTCCCTTTGTCCCAGGAGGGGAAGGTGATGGCGGCAGCGCGCTCGGGTGGTCTCCCTTTTTTTTCGGAGCGTCGGCACTCCGGGGTGCAAGCCCCAGCACGCTCAGGGGTTCTCCCTCTCTGCCGGAGTGTCGGCGCTCCGCGTTGCAAGCCCCAGCACGCTCAGGGGCTCTCCCTTTCTGCCGGAGCGTCGGCGCTCCGCGTTGCAAGCCCCAGCACGCTCAGGGGCTCTCCCTTTCTGCCGGAGCGTCGGCGCTCCGCGTTCCAAGCCCCAGCGCGCTCGGGGGCTATCCCGATCCGGCGCGGTCGCTGGGGAGGGGAGTCGGCGGCTCTCCGGGCAGTCCACCGGGACCACTGGACTCCTGTGCAGCGGCAGCTGCAGTCTCGGTGGTTTCCTGCTGTCCGGGGGCTACTTTGGCGGCGCTGGCACGGTGGTCGCCTTCAGGAGCTTCGCGCCAGCGTGCCCGTCGCCATCTTCTTTCTTCCCTTCCTTCTTCTGACTTATTTATGTCGCTTTTAAATTATTCACATTGTCTTTGTTCATTTTGTACACTATTATTTGTTTATAGACTTATCTATAAATTGTAAGTAGATAAACCCTTCTATATATACAGATCTTGTTGTCTATCTTACTATTTGTAGATACATTTAATTATTTTAATTACCTTGTAGTTCATGTTGTCATTATTACTGTTAATCCAATAAAAATATTTATATGCACGTTATGAGATTTAATTCAATTCTACTGGTTTCTCTATTTCACACAAATCTTTTCTATATACACATATCATAAATTTCCCCCATTCTTTTTAAATGTTTCATTCCCCTGTTGTCGAATTTCCCCCATGAATTTAGCCATTTCTGCGTACTCCAATACCTTTTCTTGCTAGTCTTCCACTGTTGGCCCTTGTTGTTGTTTCCACATCTGAGCTAGCAATAGTCTCGCCGCAGTTGTAGCATATAGGAACAGTTTTTGATCAATCTTAGCAATATCTTCTCCAACCATTCCTAACAAGAATGCTTCTGGGTTTTTTTTCTGGAATGTGTATCTAAGAATCTTCTTTAATTCATTGTATATATTCTCCCAGTAAGTTTTCACCTTGTCACACAACTACCACATGTGGAAAAAACTACCTTCTTTCACCCCACATTTCCAACAATTTTCGTTTCCTGTTTTATACATCCTTGTTAGTTTGGTTAGAGTGAGGTACCATCTATGCATCATCTTTAATAGATTTTCTTTTAACGATGTACATGCCGTGAATTTTAACCCTGTGTTCCATAATTTTGACCATTTTTCATATTCAATATTATGACCTAGATGCATTGCCCATTTGGTCATAACACCCTTAATTTCTTCATCTTTTGTATACCATTCAAGTAAAAACTCATAGATTTTAGACAATGTTTTAATATTGTTTTGTAATACTGCCATTTCTAGTACATTTCTAGTATTGATTTTGTGTGTTTGAAACCTCTTTTTATTATCTTTTAAAAAGATATTCATTTGATGGTACTCCATCCAGCTTGTTAGCTTCTCCTTTAATTCCTCATATGGCCCGATCTTAATTGTGTTATTTTCTTCCACCATGCAGCATGTCTCCATAGGCTAACCATTCTCCCTTCATATTTAATTTTTTTACTGAAAAAGCTTCCTGGGGTGACAGCCACCATGGTGTTTCCCTTTCAAACCAATCCTTGTATCTCGTACATACCTCATACAATAGTCTTTTTTTAATAATAATAATAATAATAAATTTATACTCTGCCCATCTGGCTGGGTTTCCTCAGCCACTCTCTCTGGGTGGCTTCCAACAGAATATTAAAATACAATAAGAACCTTGAATATTGATTTTTCCCTTTACTAAATCCATAGACGTTTCTTTCTCCTCTTCAATACAAATGCTTTGTATTGAAGCAGCCCCCACCTCCAGATTGTTCCACTAACTCTCAATCTCTTGAACCTGATATACACAGCTGGAGAAAAATGCACACACTACTGTGTATCACATCTAATTCAGATGTTAAACAGTCAGACTCCGTCACAGAATTTGTGCCACCTAGTGGTAAGAAACCAGGCTTTTGGGGGCTCTTTCGTGCTCAATAAGAGCAAACAGCAATTCGGGTTTCCCCCGGGGATTGACATTTGTTCCCATCTATCACTAAAGAGCAGGTTTTCCCTTGGAAAGGAGTGAGGCAAAAAGAAAATCGCTCAGACTCGTGCCTAGTGTGGATCAAGTGGGAAAACCATTCAGGACAAAACGTCCAGGGGCACATGAAAGATTTTGTGAAATTTGAAGTCCATCAATGGAAATTTGAGAGAGAGAAACCTTTAAATGTTCAGTAGCGAGTGACAATCCCTTGTCAGAAATCAGGAGGCAGGGGGAATAAACTGGATAAAGGCCGAAAATTGAAAGTGCTCGTCTCCATCCCCGCTCAATCCGTTAAAACTGTATTGTTCCCATCTATCACTAAAGAGCTGTGCTGGGAATATGAGGAAAATAATTAGATGGTAAAGGATTGGCTAAAGATGGGGGGAAGATACAAATTCAGCTACCCTGAGGTTCAGCAATAATAATAACACGGGAATACATTTTATCAACTTTAAGAAACACAGATGGTGACTTTCATCACACTGATTATAAAATGACACCTCCACAGGCAGACTCTTCTTCAGTGCTTCATTTCTATCCTAAGCAAACAGTCAGTGTGAGCATATGGCTTCCACTCTGTAGAAAAGAATTCATTTACAATCCAGCCATCTAATCCGGCCAATATTCTGTTTATAATCTTTTCTTTCTCCCCGTATTCCCGGTAACCTTAGCATACATGAAAAATGTTGCAAAATGTGATATGTGCTACAAAGAGCCACACAGATGACCAAACTACCCTGGGATGAGCTTTCTCTCGTCAGGGTAGGCTACTTGGTTGTATTGTTTGCTATGTTAGTAAGGAAGATTTTGCCACACTTTAGGCATGCAGATGTATGGGGGAATTGTGTGACAGGACACAAGGCATCACAATCATCTGAATTCACATTGAAAGGACACAGCAGACAAGAGTTGTGCATGGTCTGCCTCAGCGATGGCTTCCCTCAAAGAAAGTCGAGGAACTGTTGTCTGGTGAAGAGACAGAATGTGATATATAATGATTGCCCTCATTGTACATACAGTTATACCTCGGTTTAGGTACGCCTCGGTTTGAGTATTTTCAGTTTAAGTACTCCGCGGACCTGTCTGGAACGGATTAATCCACTTTCCATTACTTTCAATGGGAAAGTTCGCTTCAGGTTAAGTACGCTTCAGGTTAAGTACGGACTTCCGGAACCAATTACACTCATACCTCGGGTTAAGTACGATTCAGGTTGAGTACTCTGTGGACCCGTCTGGAACAGATTACAGTGGTACCTCGGTTTACGAACACAATTGGTTCGGAAGTCTGTACTTAACCTGAAGCGTACTTAACCTGAAGCGAACTTTCCCATTGAAAGTAATGGAAAGTGGATTAATCCATTCCAGACGGTCCGCAGAGTACTCAACCTGAAGCGTCCGGGAAAATCCAGCGGTCAAAAGTAATTTTTTTTGGTAAATTTCCTTAAAAATAGCTCAAAAACTTCTTATTTTTTAAAGCTTTTTACCATATTTTTGCTTTTTGAAATATGGCAACCCTACCCTATGGAACCTTTTAGATCACCTTTCGTCAAGTAATTTGTAAGCATCCAGCTTTAGTGTCCACATATTAGAAGCATGATAAATGTCCTTTTACTCCTATTTTCCCAAGCACAGTCATCGTCCACTTGCATAACACTGGAGCTCTGCTCATAAAATAACGTTGGCTAAGCAAAAGCAGATATATTTATATCTTTCCCCTTTTTAACATGCAAAATTTATGAGCTTGAACAAGGTGCATTTGCTTGCTTATAGGAGTCAAGAAAAGCAGGGCAGGTGAAGGTGGGAAGGCTCCACCCACCACCCTGGTTGAGGAGATGCATGACATATTACTCCAGCACAGGAGATAAATACCTCATTTTCCCTCCTGTCCCCGTTCCTCCCTCAAACAGGGACTCCAAAATCTAACTTGTCTGCTGCTGAATTATATAAAGCAGATTTGGTTTCTAATGCTTGCCTCCCTGGACTTCTTTGGGAGGAAGGACGATATATAAATTTAATAAATAAAATTGTGATGATTTTATGTTCATTGCCATGCTGGGAACTTGTGGCCATGCCAGGAATAGGCATAACATGAGCTGGGCACATCTGAGTGTGACAGGTCTCACCTGTGAAGGCAAAAGATAAAGAAGGTAATTCTCCACTTGGAACAGAGCAGGCACAGGGCTTCATGACAGGCCTTCTTGCATGCCCAAAGGCATCCAGAGACATCGGCATCACTGCAGTCATTCTGCATACTAGAATTCCAGAGTTGAGCGGAGTGAAACGTAATCTACTCTCCACCAAAACATTTCAGAGCAGAACCGAAGTTGCTCATCCAGTTCAGCCTAGATACTGAGATCCAGTTCTGAGCGGTTCCCTCACTGTGAGAAGTGAGGTTACAGGGAACCAGGGAAAGGGCCTTCTCAGTAGTGGTGCCCGCCCTGTGGAACGCCCTCCCATCAGATGTCAAAGAAATAAACAACGATCTAATTTTTAGAAGACATCTGAAGGCAGTCCTGTATAGGGAAGTTTTTTAATGTTTGATGTCTTATTGTGTTTAAATTGGTTGGAAGCAGCCCAGAGTGGCCGTGGTAACCTAGTCAGATGGGTAGCATATAAATAATTGGTGGTGGTGATGAATATGGTTCTGATGATATTATCCCTTTTCCATATGTGATTTTGGGAATTCAGCTAAGCTGAAATCATTCAAACAGCTAGGTAGGGCTGGCTTCCACTTTGTTTCAGTTGCTTTTGAGAAGCCAATTGCCCCTATTTTTTTTTTTGACAAGTTGAAGGTAGTGTCATGGGGAGATCAGTGGGGGAGTCTAGACCCAGCGTTATGGGGGTCATCAGGTCTCCTAAGCTCTTCTCCTTGGTTTCTGGCATTATATGTGAGAACTCCCTCAAAGTGGTGCACCAGTGGTCCCACACATTGGCCAGGCTTGCCCATAGATCTGGGATGCGCCACCAACAGCTGAGAGCACGTACTGGCACATGTTCTACAATTCCCATTTTGTTTCTGTTTTCTGGGACCAAGTGCTGGGCGAAATAACATCCAGAATTGGTAAACTGGTGGCTAAAGACCCAAAGTTATGCCTGCTCTACATATTTGAATGAGACCGTAACAATTGCCCTTTTGTTCAAACCTTTGATTATATATCTGATCACAGAAGGGTTAGGAGGATTCCTCGACATGTGGTGTAAAAAGACTGTATTGTTTTTTGGGAGAAGTTAACACATGAACTTAGAGTCACCCAAGGTTCTACTGCTCTACAAGGTTTTGCAGCCATATGGAGGTGTTTTCTGACTCATATGAACACTCACATTATGAATTGCCTTGTTCTAGTCTAGTATGAGGGACGTGGGTGGCACTGTGGGTTAAACCACTGAGCCTAGGGCTTGCTGATCAGAAGGTCGGCGGTTCGAATCCCTGTGACGGGGTGAGCTCCCGTTGCTTGGTCCCAGCTCCTGCCAACCTAGCAGTTCGAAAGCACGTCAAAAATGCAAGTAGATAAATAGGAACCGCTACAGTGGGAAGGTAAACGGCGTTCCGTGCACTGCTCTGGTTCGCCAGAAGCGGCTTTGTCATGCTGGCCACATGACCTGGAAGCTATACGCCGGCTCCCTCGGCCAATCATGCGAGATGAGCGCGCAACCCCAGAGTCGGTCACGACTGGACCTAATGGTCAGGGGTCCCTTTACCTTTACTTTAGTCAAGTATGATTTTATCTGAAAGAATGATTGAACTTATTTGGCCCTTTGTCTCCTCTTTGTGCCTGTTGAGTTTTTCCTCCCTTTTTGGCTGTGCCACTAGTATTAGTTATTGATACCCTTATCATAGTTTTGCTTCTTGATGTTTCTGCATTCTGTGATTTTGTATGTTGTTACTCGGGGTGTATCATGATGCCCTTTTTATACATACTGTACATTTTATGTGAATTAAATCATGTTGTTGTTGTTGTTGTTGTTAAAAGAACCACACAAAAAAAGAAAAGGAAAATGTCAAAGCTTGACTTCAAGTACCATGTCCATGATTTTCAGCCCTTTTCCTTCGGCACTGATGCTCTGGGTAGTTGCCTCTGACCATGAGAAGAATTCACTGCCTTATCAGAGCACAACATAATTAAAACTAGTTCCAACACTGCTTGCACTAGATAGAAGGTATGTGGACTTTGAAGACGCTCGAACACAGGGTGCAAGGGAGAAACGTGCTAAGAGGAAGGGACGCTTGGCAAATCCACAACGTGATCAAATCCCGCCCGGAAACCAATGTCCCCACTGTGGAAGGACGTGTGGATCCAGAATTGGCCTCCACAGTCACTTACGGACCCATTGTTAAAACCGTGTTTATGGAAGACAATCTTACTCTGATATGAGTGATCGCTAAAGAAGAAGAAGATCTGATTAAGGTTTAAGACTAAGCACATTTCTATTTATAGGAGTGTGTATAAATCTTAAAACTGCAATGGAATCACATTTTTTGTATTGATTGGCCAGTAGAAATAAGTATGCGGTTTTTGCTTCCCCCTGCATTCCACCACAAAGAGAAAGAGCAGGTCCTTAAATTGCATTCACCATATTTCTGATTTTGAAGGTAAAAATCTACAGATGACCAGCTTATGAGAAAACTGGACACGTGAGTAGTCTTTCCCATTGTTTACAAGTCATTCATGGTTGCTACTTTGTGATGTGAAACTCCATTGCCCTCACTAGGCTTGTGAAGGTATGACAGATGGAACAGAGATACACTGATGATACTGCTTTCTCTCTGCTGTCGTAACTGCACTGACTCTGCTGTGTCAAAGAGATGGAAAACAAACAAACATTGGTGTATAGCTCTTTCATTCAAATGGCGATGCACGGCTTCAGATGCAAAATGAAAGTGCTATGATTACTCAGGTGACATGCAGATTTAAAGCCTGTTATGAATACTGTATGCTGCCTAGAACAGAAATATAAACATCTAATGACATTAAATGATACAGTGTTTGTTATTGGCTTTGCTTCCAATCCTGCACACAATTAGGCCGCTTAAACCCTGCTCAGTGGCTTTAGTGGGATTTAAGTAGCCTACTCTGTGCAAAGGATTGCATCAAGGAGGGTGTTTGGCAGCTTAAAGAGTTTTACTGAGAACTTTTTTAGTTTTGAAGATTTCCAAGTGTAACCTAACTAAATGTTGTTTAGTAGTTTAGTCGTGTCCGACTCTTCATGACCCCATGGACCAGAGCACACCAGGCACTCCTGTCTTTTACTGCCTTCCGCACTTTGGTCAGACTCATGTTCGTAGCTTCAAGAACACTGTCCAACCATCTCGTCCTCTGTCGTCCCCTTCTCCTAGTGCCCTCAATCTTTCCCAACATCAGGGTCTTTTCCAGGAAGTCTTCTCTTCTCATGAGGTGGCCAAAGTATTGGAGCCTCAACTTCAGGATCTGTCCTTCCAGTGAGTACTCTGGGCTGATTTCCTTCAGAATGGATAGGTTTGATCTTCTTGCAGTCCATGGGACTCTCAAGAGTCTCCTCCAGCACCATAATTCAAAGGCATCCATCAATTCTTCGGCGATCAGCTTTCTTTAACCTAACTAAATACTCTGCACAAAAATGCACCACAGGGATGTTGTGTTCACTCCTTTCAATCTGTGTATGTTTTTCGTTCTGTGTACAAAAGGGCATACTCGAACTCTGAAGCTACAGTGCTATACAGTACATGCTTACCTAGAGGTAAGTCTCATTGTACTTGGTGAGACTTACTCCCAGGTAAATATATCTAGGACTGCACCATAAGAAATGCAATAGACTGGGTGACAACAATTCACATTAAGGGGGGAGGTGTCATTTCCCACCTATACATGTAGGTATTGAAACAGTGTGCTAGCAGTATTATGAAAATTGAAATCTCTGCATGTATACTTGGAGTAATTTAATATGTGTTAGTAATGTCGTAACACACTTTTATGATCTTGCTGTATTCAAAATCACACGTGTGAAAGGGTAGGACATTAAAGATCTTCCCTTTAATAGAGGAAGGTGGTATTCTGCCCAGGTGAATGTTCCCAAATGTATAAACAAACAAACACTTTCCCTACATACAAAAAAAGCTCGCATTCAGGACAAAACTAGTTAAAACCCTTCTCCCTGTTTTGCTCGTTTTCAATGTGCAATGTGATTTTGGTGTGCAAAAACTGGTTGGTCAAATCAAATCCAACTGCACCTTTGTCCTTTATTCATTAAGAAGTAGGGAGTTCAGAATAACCACGATGAACATTAACTCCAAAGATGGACTCGAAAAATCTACCTTTTATCAGCATGGGATCTAAATTCTTTTGAAATTGCGGGGGGGGGGGGGCTGTATTTTTTCAAAATCCCAGGCTCCACACTACCAAGTGACAGATGTTGCATACTCAGTAAAAAACGCAGTACATTATGCTGCCCCCCCCCCCCCGCTGTGCTGCCCATGAATGGACAGCCATTTCCTGATATGGGGGAAAAGTTTGAGGCTACACCCAGGGACACTGCTAGGGTTAAGCTCAGCCTCCTCACCTGCATATCCAGGCACTGGGTTCTGTTGCTTGAGGTGATTCAGAAAAGTGATAACACCTTGGGAGCTGGCTTTAATATTGATTGATGGTGTGCTGTGCTTGGCCTTGCAGCATCACGGCAGAGAGAGCTTGCAGAATGGCAGCTACTGGTTGTCCCTCCCCCCCCCCCCCGTTGAAGCTAAATCATAGAATAACAGAATTGTAGAGTTGGAGGGGACCACGATGGTCATCGAGTCCAACCCCCTGCCATGCAAGAATCGTTTTGCACAGCGTGGGGCTCAAACCCATGACCCTATGATTAAGAGTCACTATGTAATGTAATATCCATTCTGAAGGAAATCTATCCATTCTGAAGGAAATCAGTCCTGAGTGCTCACTGGAAGGACAGATCCTGAAGCTGAGGCTCCAATACTTTGGCCACCTCATGAGAAGAGAAGACTCCCTGGAAAAGACCCTGATGTTGGGAAAGATTGAGTGCACAAGGAGAAGGGGACGACAGAGGACGAGATGGTTGGACAGTGTTCTCGAAGCTACCAACATGAGTCTGACCAAACTGCAGGAGGCAGTGGAAGACAGGAGTGCCTGGCGTGCTCTGGTCCATGGGGTCACAAAGAGTCGGACGCAACTAAACAACAACATGTAATGTAATGCAAATGTAAACTATACAATAAGGTGGGGGACATACAAAGAGGGCATTGCTTGAGGAAGCTAGGGTCTGCAAATCTGAGATTTGCTGAGTGTTGGGAATTTGACATGGGGCCTGAACACTAAGCAGTCAGTCCTCCATTGCCAATTTTCGTCTGTGTGTGTGTGTGTGTGTAACCATAATGTGACATTGTAGCGCTGGCAAGTTTGTGTTTTGCAGGGTGTGGGAGCAAGGAGGGTCCTTTGTGGGGTGGATTTCTTCCCAACAATTATTATCAGGAAACCTCCAGCCCTTCAGGATTAAATCATTTGGATACACTTCACTTATCGCAGGTCTCTATGTTACACAGCTGTTAAAAGGCGCAAGAAGCCTGCCAGAATTAAGGTGCCAATCCTACACTGCTTCCAGATGACTTGTTTATTGTGCATTCGTCCTGATTCCTTTGCAGGGAGATTAGATACTGTTGGCTATTTAATCGTTTGTTTGTATGGAGGTTAGATAACGTTGCGTAAAAGTTATGTGTTGTCCCACACATTCCAGTGCATTTCCCCATCGTTTTCCTTATCACAAAATATCTGATACTTTGAGGAAGCAGGTTTGCTGCATAAGACGTCCCAATCAACTATAATTGTGCAAGTTGTGTACATTGTCTGGAAGTGCCCATGGCTGCAAATGTGGGCTCTTTCAAGAGCATTATAAAGTTTGTTGTAACTGAATTGGATTACAACTGATACTTAAACACTTTCCCCCCTAAATAATAGGTTTAATGTCCTTTCCTTACACCAATAATACTGTTTTTGAACTCAAGTTAAACAGTAACAAGTAACAAGTGACCTGGTATTCACTCGCTCCCAATACTTGTAAAACAAAAGGGACTTATATGTCACCCTTAAATACTTTCTTCCAAAACTTAGAAGCAATGTGGTATATTACCACATTTTTCTGCACATACAGAAAAACATTCAGATTTGCATTTGTGGGGGCTTAAGCATTTTCGTCCACTTACCGTACACCACAGAGACAATAAAGTTTTAAACATAAAGTAAACACGAATGAAGGATCGTATAATTATAATCATCACATATTGTTTCAGATCTCGTGAAATATGTAACTATTATCCTGTGGCCATGCCTGCTTGGAAATACATGTGCGTACGTACACACACACACACACACACACACACACACACACACACACACCTTATATAGTTCACTGAACCATTTGGTTAATTTGCCACCAGCTAATTTTGGCAGAGGTGCAACTTGATAATTAAAAAGTATGTTATCTCTTGCCAGCTCATTATGGCCAAGTGTAAACCAACCGTTAGCTTTCCCTAATCCCATCAACCCAGTCTGTAGGAAGGGTCAGGGGTCAGTAACTGCTTCTAAAAACACTGTTCGGTTGAATTCAAACATGCTGTTACCTACTAAGCAGCTGCTCACAAACAATTCAGAATCTGTCCTCATTACCAATTGTGAGGGTCTCCCATTGCAAGAAAAGCAGAGATTTGAATGGGACTTTCATTCACCATAAAGCCTTTAAAACAGCCTAGGATCTAAAGTCAGTAAATTATTATTTTTTCGCCCTGGCATTAAAAAATAAGTAATTTTTGAGGTTGGTTAAAAGTTGGGATGCTGAATGCATGTCAGTTTTCAGAGACACAGTGCCAAATAGAAGAGTACAGCTTTGCATAGCAAAAACCACATCGGCTGCAGTAAGATCCAGATAGACGATGCTCTAATTCAGGGGCCCCCAGACTATGGCCTGGGGCCCACATACGGCCCCCGAGGCTCTTTTATGCGGCCCCCGGGGACCCCGCCACCCGCTGACACCGCCTGATCTTACTGGTGCGGTGCAGCGCGGCTGCTGACTTCTGCCCCGGAAAAGCGACGGAAATAGCTTGCGCACACGCACAAACGTCATTTCCGGCGATGGGCATCCGGCCCAAAGCCGGGTAAGTTTGGGGACCCCTGCACTAATTGCAAGGAATCTTTTCAGGTTCTGAGGACAGGCATGAGAGTTCGTGAGTGTTCCAGAGTGTCCCAACTGAATTGCCTCCAGGACGAAACACTGTCGCTTTTCAAGGTGTAGGGAGAACTTCTCATATAGTTGACTGAATGACAGATTCACCCGTGGCTGGTGTGGCATTGTAGGAAAAATAGTCTGACCATTGACATTGCAGTAAAAACCATAGGTGAATCAGGAAGTAGGGAAGTACCCAATAGCGCTGAAATGCCACACAATGGCCATTCATTTTCTCTATGCCAACCGTCCCTTATGCCAACCTCTGCTGTATGCTTGGTTGCTGGCAGAAAAGAAACAGTTTAAAGGCTCAGGAACAAGTCTGGAAATGGTTTCTGAGTTGCAGAAGCATCTCATTGAGTGGGGCAGAGCCACCACAATAGCTTTCTAGCAGGTGGGTCTCTGTTGTCTGCTGGGAGGAAGATATATATGCACTGGCAGGTCCACCAGACTGGCAGTGCTGGTGTATCTGCACCACAATTACAGTATGTCCCTGAGATCTCACCCTGCTAGTAAGAACAGTGATCCACAAGCCCGGAAGGTGGCATAGCATCCCCAACCAGGTTGTTGTTGTTGTTGTTGTTAAATTTTGTATACCACCCTTCATCTGTAGATCTCAGGGTGGTTCACAACATAAAAATAAAAGGCAAAAAACACAAATTCCATAATAAAAAGAACAAGAACAAACCAATAACATTCCCTTCGCTCCTCCCACAAACACATTTAAAAGGGTATAAGGATGTTTTTTAAGTCCTTCTATTGGAAAGTTGCCACTCGGACGGGTGAATAGGAGGTCACAAGGGGAGTTCAGTGTAATGTCTATGGGGAAATGTGTAAAATTTGAAAATTCAATAGCTTTTTTTAATTAAAAAAAACCAGATATAGGGGAGGGGAACCCCACCAGGTATTTAATAATTAAAAAACTAGGTTAATCAGCCCAAGGCCTGGTTGAAGAGGAAGGCACCAGACAAACTTTCCTGGAGAGAGCATTCCACAAATGGGAGGCCACTGCAGAAAAGGGCTACTCTGGACCTCTCGTGAATGAGGCACACAGAGAAGGGCCTCAGAAGACGATCTCAGGGTTCATATGGAGAGAGGTGGTCCTTGAGATATTGTGTTCCTGAGCCACTTAAGGCTTTGTAGGTTAAACATGTAGCACTTTTTGAATTGTGCGTGGGATTGCCAACAAGACTGGAAGCAAATTTTGTGCACCATTTTCACAGAGCAAGTGCCAAGTGAGTTAGAACCTCCCTCAGGCAAGCTGGGTGGGTACGATGGAAGAGGCACGAGAAACCACTTCCAAATCACTCAGCCCATGGAATCAGCTTACAGTCGTATTCCTAAGAATAAACACTGTGTCAATCTGAACACCATCCCACATCCTGCATGTCACCTCCTGATGCTCTCCCAATCCCATCCCACCAACTAACCTCACCCGAGTTTGGCGCAGATCCTTTCCGCATAAATCTCATCAGCAGTCCAGATAAATGAATCAACAAGAGGATACAAGAGTCAAGCACGTAGCATCACCCTACAATGACAGTGCTAGCATACACAGCTGTAGGTGGATCTCATGGTATTCCATGAGGCATACTTCCATGTTTAGCTGGTTAGAATTAGGTGGAGATTTTACAGACAGTTGCAATTCACTTTTCCAGATCTACAGCTATCCAATGCAGAGATAATGCACTTTGCCCATGCCCAGGAGCACTCTCTCTTTTATTTAATATATGTATGGGGGAAATAGCACTGGAAAATCCAGGGGCTGTGTTCTGTTGATGGCTGACTCAAATTGAGTCCTGAGAGATGTTTCCTATTTTTATTCATTCATTCATTCATTCATTCATTCATTAAATTTCTGCCCCCCCCCCCCCGGGAGCAGCACTGTTTTATGTTAGTGGAAGAAGACTCGCTGTATTCTTGCTCCTTACCAGTCTTTTAATAATCACTAGGGAGCAGGCACCTATTTTAGAAATGTAAATATTCTGTTTGTAAATGTGTCAGTTTGCAACATCAAGGATTTTGATATCTAGGGGCATTGAGGAGTTTTTAAAATAACTGCATCACCACTATCCTTGTGCATGGGATGTGAAATCATTTGGCCTAAAATTAGACGTGGATAGCATCTGACTACATATATATTTTTATTCCCAGATTTTAAAATGCCCAATCAATAAGAACAAGCCAAACAAACAGCTCCAAATTCATTTTAATAGCCCTCTTTCTTTTCTAATAGTTTTCTGTTAAGGATTCCTGTTGGTTGTTAAAAAGCGTTTTGTTTTGTTTTAAAGCGAGTCAAATTCCATCCGGTTGAGTTTATATTATACCGTTGAACTGTTTATACTGAACTTCTGTTCAAAATAGAAGCTGATCCTCTCTCAGCAACTTTTTACATAAATCAACAAAGAAGAAAGTCGGAACACACAGAAAAACTTTATTTACAAGGCTTTAGTTATCTCTTTCTTTTGAAAGCTACTGTTTATTTGCCTTAAAGTCTTAAGCGATAGCAACTTGCTAACAGCGCTGGCTTGACTTAAAACTATGCAGGACCCAGTGAAAAGTACCAGAAAGAACATATCATGCTGCATTTTTATTTCTTTTTTTAAAAAAGAAGCCCTTTAATCATTTTTGGCTTTAGAAAGACCCTCCGTTCTCTTCCTCGCCTCTGCTCTCTCTCTCTTAAGAGAGAAACAACAACCTCTCGGACCATCTCAGCTGTAGCTGAAAGTTTATTCAGGTGGCATGAATCAAAGAGGGCTCACCGATGCAAACTTTCACCTCAGCAAGAACATGGCTGCATCACTGAAGGGCCGAAAAAAATACCTGAGAGAGAAGTAGGCCTGCAGTAATCTCCTTGCCCTAGCCAGAAAACAGGGGTGAGGGAAAGCTGCCCTCTCATTATAGTTTGGGTCTCAAGGTTAGAATTAGACCCTTAGGGTAAGCAGCTGTCAATTAGAGATAACTCCAAGCAATGCTTTTCAGAAATCTTGGACTTATCTCCTAGCAACTACTCCACCCCCCCCCCTTTTCCTGCTTCTTTCAGGACAGCAAACTCCCTTTGCTGCTCCCATCAGCTCAAGAGTCATCTTTTGAAGACAGCAAAAATAACCTTTTCAGTTTGGGCAGATGCATAAAGAGTTCTGTGTTCAGAGCTGGTCAGAGGCGCCTCCATCTGCAATATTTTTTTTTAAAAAAAACCCAATGAAATCCTACGCATGCATACCTGGGATTGAGCCCCATTCAATGCAATGACACTTACTTCCAAGTAAACCTGTGTAAACGGCAGTGGCAGATCTGGGTACAACTTTCTTTTTTGTTTAATTTTTAGAAACTCAGAAACCTGCGGCCCTATTGAGATTCAGGTCTTCGGCGTTAAAAATAAAACAATAGCTGCACACTCAGATTGGGCGCTGAGATGAGGGAGATGTGGTCATATTGGTTAAAGGTAGCTTTGCCTATTATGTTTGCGTATCTTGGCCAGCATGCCTTCTTATCTGCTGCCTTTTATACCACGAGAAATTCGCCAACAATTGAAATTTAAGAGTGGCCATGGTTACAACAGGAACTCGGGGCGGTTTTTATCTAATGTGGCAGCCCATCTCGAAAGCTGACGAAGATAAATCCAATTAAGGGGGGGAAGAAAGCAGAAGGCTTACATACACATTTGTGTAAGCTATACCACCAAATTTCAGGTGGTGGGGGAGAGAAGTGTTTTTAAAGGGGGGGTATCCAAAGTGTTCTCTCTTTCTAAGGATTTCCATTCATTAGATTTTGGTGGAGGGTTTTTTGTTTTTTTGGATCCATATTGTATAGTTTACCTCATTTCAGATTGTATGGAGGAAAGACTGAGGGGGAAGGTGGGGGAAAGAAAGGTTTCTAGGGGGGGGGGAAGGCATTTATTTATTTCTCTTAAAGAAAAAAAATAGGTTGTCATTTGATTCGGTTGGGGTCCATATTCACAAAAGAGTCCCTCAAAAAAAAAATTGTGCGTGTGTGCAAATTGCATGTGCAGAATGCAAGCCTTCCGAGGGGGCCTAATGTAGGCACTCGCCCCTCAATCAAAGATTCAGCTCAACACGAGTCCTTTGTGTGACAACAGCCTCACCCCCCCCAACTCCTGAATGCAGAGACGCTTTCTAAAGAGATGCATAGAGAACAACCCTCACACTCACCCACCCCCCCCATCTTCTTGGTGAAATGAGATGGTTTCTCTTCAGATTTTAAAGATAAATCACCTTTAAATAATGTTGCCTCGGTTTTATTCTCCACCACCACCCTCCCCTGCTCTCCCCAAGCTTTAGCCGAGAACACAGTAGCAAATGAGAAGAGACGAGAGAAAAAGGGGAAAAAATCATTGTGGCTGTCATGGTGGACATAGCGTTCCAGTCTGCACATGATATGTGTGTGCTTCAAAATGGCTGACATTTATATGCTAGTGAACGCATGGAAATGGAGGTGGGTGGTTTTTTACAACACACAAGGATGCACAGCTCCTGGATCTCTCAAGGCCTGTCACCTGGGCATGTTTTAAATATGCATCCCTTGCTTTTTAGAATAATATTCCTTATGGGAGGGTTTTTCTCCCCACCATTTTTGTTTCTTTTTTTCTTTTTAATTAGGGGCACTATTTCTGGAGTAGGAAAGGAGGATTTGGCAGTGAAGGAAATAACATTTTTATAAAAAAAAAATCCTGAAGGTGACAGCACACACAGTACTGTCTTTTATTGAAAGTTAAACAAAATAAATGGGCAATTCCTTCCTAGTATCAGATTTTTGCCTTTTATTGTTATTCTGCAAATGGGACAAATGTATTCTTTTTCTCTTGTTTCTTAAGAAATATAAGCAAATTAAAAAATGCCTTTATAAAACAAATGAAGTGGAACATAATATGCATTGGGAGTATAAACAATAACTTTGCAGGATAACTCAGTATAAAACAAAAGATTGTAAATTTGTAATTCAACAATTTGAATTACCGGTACTTGGGAGCAATATTCTGTGGATCAAACACAGGAGCATTTTTTAATAAACAAACACATGATTTTTCAAGAAAAGATCACTATGTTTCTGAACACACAATAAATGCATACAATAAATGGTTAATCCTACTTTTATTGTACAATGACTGTCTATTTTGCATAATAAAACATCCTTTTTTGAACTTTGTATTTCAGTTTCTTCCATTGGATAATCAAAAGCTGTATGTTTTACTGTGCGATGTAAAGTTTAGAATTATGGTAGAAATGAGAAGGGATGAGAACCAATATTTTCTTCTCTTGCTTCCCATGCAAGTAATTGCCAAAAGAGGGATACAAAGTAAACAAGCTCTGAAATTCTTTGCATTTTGATACATTAAAATATAATTAATACCCCAATTTTTAAAGTCTTGGTTTGATGTACATCCCATTGAAAACATGTTTCATTGGCGTGTTTCCCAAAGTAATTGTGCGGTTGGTGTAAAAGTACAGAAGATAATCATTATTTGATTTTTCTTCTTATCCTTGTAAGTGAATTAACCATTTCAGCCAGATGTATAGCCAGGCACTAGGCTTGAGACCGGCTCCTCCATTTCTAACACATGTTTCAAATTACCTTGCACTTCTTCTGCATGTATATGATCTGTGTTCATAGGTTAGACTTTGAAGAATAAATCATGGCTTTAGTAGAAAGGTTTTCCAGTCACATCAGCCAAGGTTTTGCTCTAACTCCCTGCTCTCCTATTTTGGCTTACAAGGTTGCATTATGAGATAGTTGTGTCAGCTAGTGGTTTAAACTGCTTACTGTCACTGTCAGGCTCTTTTCTTCTGCTACTTGAAAACATTGCTTAACTTACTGTGAGCTTTTGGGGGATTTGGTTAGAATGTATATATGTATTCTAACATATAGGGTGTGATCCAGCCTCTCATCCACAAGCTCAAACCCCCTGGCTTCCCTCCCTCAACTGGGAGGTTGATGGGAAATATATTTGCCTTCAGAGAGGAAACAAGGCACATGTGTAGAACACACTCTTTGTACTGCAACTCCCATCACCTCTCATTACTGGCCAGGGTGGCTGAGGCTGATGGGAGTTGTAGTCCCAAAAAATCTGAAGGTTACCAGGATGGGAGAAGGCTGGGCCAATGGTCTAACTTATTATACAGCAGCATAGCTGCCAAGTACCCCGTTTTCTCCGGGAAACCCCCGTTTTTTCGTACCGTTTCCCGGCGGTCCCCCGTATCAGTTAGTCTCCCGTTTTCTTCCTTATTCCGCTCCTGCCGGCGGCTATTTTCTTTTCTGCTTTGCCATCTATGGGCACTGAAAATGGTCGGCGCCGGCACCAGAAGTCGCGTCTACGCATGTCCGGAAGTGCGTAGACGCAACTTCTGGTGTCGGCGCTGACCATTTTCGGTGTCCATAGGTGGGCAAAGCGGCACCGGAAGTTGCGTCTATGCATTTCTGGACATGCGTAGACGCGACTTCCGTTGCCAGCGCCGGCCATTTTTGGTGCCCATAGATGGGCAAAGCGACACTGGAAGTTGCATCTACGCAACTTCTGGTGTCACGCGGCTGCCGGTCCCGGATTCTGCAGTCCAGGACTTGGCAGGTATGTACAGCAGCTTCATTTCTCTGCATGGTGGAGAGAACAGGAGTGTTATGTACTTACAATCTAGCACCACATATTAGATCTGACTCTATTTCCATCTACCCAGGAATCTATTCTGGGTAGTACTTGAGTGCCTGAATTAGAAATGTCATGCTTACATTTGGTGTGGAGGCTAAAACCTGTTCGAAAAACATTTACGGTGGTGTTTGGAACACAGCTTTCAATGATTACCCTGTTTAGGATTGCGGTCTGTGCTTACATACCCAAATCATCCATCATTGCCTAGGAAATATGTTATAAGAGCGGTGGCCAACTCTAGGGAGACTGAACCAAGATTCATACATGGTTTCTGGAGCAATGTTAAGGGAGTTAAAAAAAGGTAAAGATAAAGGACCCCTGGACAGTTAAGTCCAGGCAAAGGCGACTATGGGGTGCGATACTCATCTTGCTTTCAGGCTGAGGGAGCCGGCGTTTGTTCACAGAAAGTTATTTGGGTCATGTGGCTAGCATGACTAAACTGCTTCTGGTGCAATGGAACACCGTGACATAAGCCAGAGTGCACGGAAACACCGTTTACCTTCCCACCACAGGGGTACCTGTTTATCTACTTGCACTGGCATGCTTTCAAACTGCTAGGTTGGCAGGAGCTGGGACAGAGCAACAGGAGCTCACCCCATCACAGGGATTCGAACCGCCCAAGTGGCTCAGTGGTTTAGACCACAGCGCCATCCACGATGGCAGGCAGCTTGGGGAATCTGTGATCTCTTGAACTGGGCTCCAGACCTGTCCCTTCTCCATCCCCTTTTATTTTTTAAATGTTGCTTACAAGGCTGCTGGCAGAGGCAGATTTAGGGGAGGGCAAGTGGTTCACCCACAATGCTGCTGCAGGGGGCGCCATAACAATGGCGAAACAACGGAAGACGAGAGGCTCTGAATTTTGGCGTCACCACTGCTGATGGACAGGCTGTAAGTCAAAGTACCACTGAGATACCAGTCACCCCACCATCTTAATTTGCTCTGAAGCTTACATTTTCATCTCTGGGTGTGCATCTGCGGTGAAATGCCTAACATGATGGCATGCATCGCTTTGTGTATTCTCATATCTCCTCTGCAAATGGGAGCTTATGATAGGGAGTATGGGCTGGGAAATGTACAACATATTCTTCTCATAAACAACTGACACAGTGGAGAGGAGGGAGAACAAGACATGAGGTGGGGCTCCTGTTTTTAGTGGGAGTCATGTTTTGGGTAGCATCTAGTTATACCCCAAAGGCCAAACTATACTAGGGGTTTGAATATACATTAATGTGGGCACTGTGTACATTTTAAAAATTGTAAATAGCAGTCAAGGAGAGGGACTGATCAGGTTCAGGATTTGGACATGAGGGGGAGGGAGCTTTTCCACTTGCCATGGTTCTGACATAAATAAATAAATAAATACCCCCCCCCCCCGAAAGCTTCTAGAAGGCCCTGGAGAGAAGCTTCCATTGGTGCCAATTGGGATACCGAGTTCCAGCATGGAGAAAAGGGTTAATTCTGAATAGGGTTGTTACCTTGGTTCTGGCAAAATACGGGACAGGGTAGTGCAAGGCAGTTGGGGGATGATTTTCTTCATCTGGTGCTGAAGTCACTTCAAAGCAGCCTAACACAATGGCCCTCCTGGAATTTGTCACACAGACACATGAATTTGTAAATCTGTCTGTGCTTGGCTACCCAGAGTCAACTGAAAAATCACATGGGTGGTTTTTGTGTGTGTCATTTTTGTTATTAAAAAACAACAACCTAACTCAACTTTTGGTGGCCTCCTAAAAAGAAGCTCAACAATTTCGGGATCTTCCTAATATGGCAACCCTATTAAATGCATGACCTTCCACATACCCTTTCAAACACATGCATTTGGAGAGGATCCCCTAGCTTGGTAGCGATAGGGGGAGGACCTGAAATACAGGACAAAACTATATCAACAGAACGTAGCATTTAACATTGACATATGGGACAATCCAGGCTTATACAGGACAGGTTGCAACCCTAAGCGTATGCACAAATGATAAAAGGAAAGAGACTCCACAAAGCTGCCTTAGACCAAGTGAGGCCATTGGTTCATCGAGCTCAGTATTGTCCACCCAAGAGTGACAGTGGCTGTCCAGGGTTTTAGACAGGAGACATTCCCAGCCTTACCTGGAGATGCTGTGGATTCAGCCTGGGACCTTCTGCATTGCAACGATGCTCTACCACTGAGCTATGGCCCTACACAAGCAGGACCTCAGTAATGCAAACCTTGCTGGTTTCGTTGCCATTCCCCTTTCTCGGGGGCCAAATGCCTAGGAGCCTTTTTTTGATCAGGGTGTGATCAGCTCGATGTACTCACTGACTCACACTCTATGTGTGCATGTGAAATCCCAGACGTTAATGCTTTTTGGGGAAAGTGGTATGTGAACGCAATTCTCAATTATGAGAAGGCTGCCAGACCTCAATCTGTATGCGCTTAAAAGAACAGCGCATTGGTGATCTTTACAGTATCTGGGCAGTGTTTATTTATTTATTTTCGAAAGCTGGAAGTTGTTTAAATGCTTTCAATGCATTTAGGCACACATACTTAAATCATTCTGCCAGAGCATAGATGCATAATAGAGACTGGCTTGGATCAGCATGCCTGCGGCAACCACCAAAACTCTTATCTTAGTTGCAGGAAGAAACTTCTTGCAATGGTTTAAGTTAGAAATAATGCTTTCATTTAAGAAGAAGAAGAAGAAGAAGAAGAAGAAGAAGAAGAAGAAGAAGAAGAAGAAGAAGAAGAAGAAGAAGAAGAAGAAATCGCCCACTATCAGTTCTTCCAGTTTTGCATTACTGTTGGTTAATATACTGTTGGACTCGCTGGTATGCCCTGCTGTGTTTAAGCATGAGCTGCGTAGAATCTTCTCAATTAGCTGTACATTCCTCTGTTTGCTTTCCTGATTTGTTCCTTCTCTTTCATCTATCAGATGTTCACAAGCTTTCCATTAGATGTTTCCTGCTTCTAATACATGTTTGCAATTTGTTTTCTCCTTTGAGCTATGGCGGAGGCACCAATTTATGTTGAAATAACTAGTTTTGCTTTGAGACCAGAGGGAGGAGGGAGGTAGAGGGTTAAGGCATACCCTTGTTGCTTTCTGCGGGGAGTGGGGGGGGGTGAGAATTGGGCCAAAATGTTGTTTCAAATATTACTTCAAAAATTACTGGGCACATCATCAAGAATAGGTCACGTGCTGGCCCTGATCCAACAAGTTGTGTTGACTTTTCATTGAGTTCTGTGGGCAAAGTTATATGATGCCAATGGGACTTGCGGCGCAATCTTGTGCACGTCTACTCAGAAGTAAGCCCCGCAATAGAATAGCACCTAACAAAGTGTGTCTACAGGGCTGCAGTCTTAAACACTGCTAACAGTCATTGGGTTATGTCAATTTTCTTTTACATTGTGCCTCTGAAATGAAAATGCTACATGCATGAATACACTTTCTATTTACAAAGTATTACAGCTGGTATGTATCAATTGGATGATCTGCTTATACAAAAATACAAGAACTATTTTGCTGTTTCCTCTTCTCCCCCTTAACGAATTTAGAATGTGGCCCTGCTCAGTGTGGGAATATCCCATTGAAATCACTAGGAAGCATGCTTACTTAACTGTTACAGGATTTTAGAGTTTTGGGATTTTTCGCTTAGGTAGGATGATTTAATTGAAAGAACCATCTTAATTTACATATAATCTTTCCACTGTCTAAGTCAGGCATCCTCAAACTTCGGCCCTCCAGGTGTTTTAGACTACAATTCCCATCTCCCCCGACCACTGGTCCTGTTAGCTAGGGATCATGGGAGCTGTAGGCCAAAACATCTGGAGGGCCGCAGCTTGGGGATGCCTGGTTTAAGTGCTGGAGACTCAGTTTTAACACTGGATCAAACAGAACCTCCTAAAAGTAGTGACGGGCAGAAAGGCCTTCTACAAACTGTTTCTGACGTGTTTTGGTAACGAAATAGGGCAT